>NW_020664368.1:1899455-1999739 GCF_002925995.2 Terrapene triunguis
GCCGCGCTCTCCCCGCAGAGGATGAGATGTTCTCCGATATCTACAGCATCCGGGAGGTCGCCGACGGGCTCTGCTTGGAAGTGGAGGGGAAGGTGAGTCACCGGGGCAGGGCCCGCCCGGGGCTGGGGGACACGTGTCCCGGCAGCTGCTGGGGACGCTGCTCCCTGCCCGGGGCGCGCGCCGGCCCCGAGCGCTTCCCCGGGGCGCAGGCCGCGGAGCTCGGAACTACCCCCGGCCCATTTCTGGCCTATTGCTCCCCAGAGGCCCGGCCTCTCCGCGGGTGTAACCAGCAAGGCTGTCTGGTAACTGATCGGCGCCGGCCGGTAACCTCAGCTGCTCGCTCCGGTCTGCTCGGGGCCAACAAGCAGTTTCAGGAGCGAAGCTGCTATGGTGTGGGGGCAGCTCTGGCCAAGCTCTGTTGGCCCTCCCCGGGATATCCACGCTTAGAGTAACAAGGGCCAGGGGTTAACTTGGAGACCAGCACAGTTGAAGGTAACTCACCTTATTTTGGTCCCTCCTGCTAGCAGATCAGCTAACTATGGTTTTTAGCCCTTTCCTGAAATAGTTACCAACTTGATTTGTTGCTAGTGACTAAAGGGAAGCAAATCACCGAGGTGACTGGCATGTCTGAGAATACCCCAGCTAGATGATTGACATATCTGAGAATAGTCTGTGTAGCTTTTGGTGGTGGTTTATCATTCGTATCAGGACTTGGCACAGAAATAGTATACCAGTACTGATAGATATCTTTAATCTGTATGGAAGTCCTAGCCCTACTTATCTGATAGGACAGTCGAAGAATTCAGCGCTGGGTTATTGGTAAATAATGGGGTAGTTCTATAGTCCACTTCAGCTTTAAAATGAGCAGTTCCTGAATTGCCTGACAGCAACAGTAGGGGTGAGTTGATGGTGCTTTTCTAAACAATGTAAGTATCATTTTCTCTAATAAGCTTTTGGTGTTCTCTTTAAATCTAGATGGTCACCAGGACAGAGGGTCAGATTGCTGATGCTTTAATTGGTGGCAATGCCTCCTCTGAAGGTATTGAAGAAGGAACAGATCCCACAGTTATCACTGGTGTCGATATAGTAATGAATCACCATCTTCAGGAAACTAGCTTTACAAAAGAGTCCTACAAGAAGTATATCAAGGACTACATGAAAGCGTAAGTGAAAATTGGTGTTACCCTTGAACTCACCTGTGAGTGGTATTTCACAAATTTCACCTCCTTAGGTATCCTATTCCCAAAACCAAGTGAGTGTCATGGTAGATGCTGATATGCGGTGTGGTCATTTTGACACTTTAATAACTTCGGTGTATTTGAAGTGGATTTTAGCCCACAAAGGCTTATGCCCAAATAAATTTTAGTCTCTAAGATGCCACCAAGGACTCCTGGTTGTTAGTGTTCCAATAGTTTGCCATCATTTGAGACTCGTGCTCCCCTATACTCAATCCTCATTTCAGACAATGGTCTTAACTAAGGTACAGGACTTGTTCATGAGGTGTAGGTCTTACCCTTGCCTTCCTGTTCCATTGAGTGTTGCAGGCTTTTATGTATAAAACAGGAATGTTTCCTCTACTCCACACAGTGAGGCTTGATGGGCTAACATTTATTAGGCCTCATCACCTTAGATGAGAGGCATTCTAGAACTAGTATCAGAGGGGTAGCTGTGTTAGTCTGAATCTGTAAAAAGCAACAGAGGGTCCTGTGGCACCTTTTAAGACTAACAGAAGTATTGGGAGCATAAGCTTTCGTGGGTAAGAACCTCACTTCTTCAGATGCAAGACTAGAACTAGTGTAAGTCTAGAATATTTGTAGGTAAATGCTTGTGTGTTATAAACTGTAATCTAGATTTCCAGGAAGCTGTTTAATTTGACACAACAGAAAATGTTCCATTGCCTAAACTTATGCATGTAAATAGAATTCTGATCTAATTATCCAACTGACCAGCATCCAGACTCATAACTTTCTTCCCTCCAAGTGAAAGGTGCCCCTTCTATCTATATATCTACATACATAATTTTTTTTTTTTTTTTGGCTTGGAACAGTGCTCTTGCAGCTATGGAACTCTACCTAATCTCCACACATCCATGAAAGTACTGTTAGTAGCTTTTTTAGCAGCCAGAGCATTTTGCCTTGCAGGTGTCAATAGTCAGGGAACTGGGGGTATTAGGAATGCTGGTTCAGCAACAGCAGGCAAACTTCTTCACCATTGGCATGAAGTGACCCCAGTCTGCTGAACATCTTTGTTTGTTAGATTCTAGTTAAGAGCTTATTTTTTTTCTGTTTAGAATCAAAGCCAGACTTGAGGAACACAAGCCAGACAGAGTAAAGCCTTTCATGACAGGGGCTGCAGAACAAGTCAAACACATCCTTGCGAACTTCAAAAATTACCAGGTAAGCTTAAATAGCTTTAACTATTTTTGTAGTATAAAACAAAGGGATATAACTGTGGTGATTGGGGGGGTGCCTTCAATTTACCTTTTTCCAGGCTGTCTAGTCATACTTTATAAATGGCTCTAATGTGCTGCTTGTTCATGGCTTTCCTGAGCAGCAACAGAATGGAGTTGACCTGACTCTTGACTTTCACTGCCTACAAGGCTCTGAATAGAAATAGTACAGTTGACCAAAGTCTAAATATCGCAGCTTTGCCCAGCTGTTGAACGTACAGTGGAGGCCTTGAAAACTGGCTTACTTATTTGGAAGGCTCTAATCATAAGAGCTAAAACTCCTCCAAAATGGGCTTAGATTCATTAGAAGTTGATGGCACTTGCCCAAGAAAACTTTCTAGATCTGGATGAGTTGGTTGTGTGGTGTGGCTTTTTTCTCTTTAAAAAAAACACTGTCCATAGAGTATTTTGGTTACTCATAGTTAGTCTTTACCTCATAGTACATTCATAATTGTAGTAACACCAATTCTTTCTCAAAGTTCTTTGTAGGTGAGAACATGAATCCAGATGGCATGGTGGCTCTCCTGGACTTCCGTGAGGATGGAGTAACTCCATATATGATTTTCTTTAAGGATGGTTTAGAAACTGAGAAATGTGTAAGTACTGAGCTCTAGAGTCAAATTAACAACATACTTAAATATGTTGTTAAACTTCCCTGGTGTATAAAATGTCCAGTGTTGCAATATAAATGTTGCAAGTTACTAATTCAGAGTAGCTTTGGGACTAGAATTACCTGTCAAAATGTCGATGTGACTGCACTGATTTTTGGGCTCCATACTGGTGGGTAGGTGGTGAAATTTAATAGCCTCTGATTGATCGCTAGTTTGACCTCCTATCTATATCTAATGGTCCCTTCTGGCATTAAACTGTGAATTGTACTGAAACAGTACTAGAAGGCATCTATTATCAAAGATGTGGTCCCACTACAGAGAGACTAAATCAGAGCAGTGGTGGTATATTTCATAGTGTGGTGTTCCCCATATAGATTCCATCCTTTTTCTCCAGTAATCCTGGTGGTTCTTACCTAACAGTATACTAGGGCAGTATTTAAGACAAGATAAAACCTCTAATGCAGGTGATGTGGTTTCTTGGGTTACATTCCAGTACATAAACTCTAGATTGCTGCAGCCCCATTATACTCTGACAGTTCATCTTGGCTCGCGCCTTCCCTTCAAATTCAATTGGCCTCAAATTTAGTGAATTACACAACTTGGCCAAAGCAGGTTAAATACCTTCAGGTTCTAGAAGTGCTCTTTGAAGAGTCCTGGACTGGGCCACAACCCATGAAAAGAATTGCTGTTGATCATAGTGATGAAACTGATGCAAATACTGACTCTGTTCTCTAGTCATCAAGTATCCAGGATGGAATTAATTTGATTATAATCAGCCACAGCAAACCCCTTCCTTTAGATTACTTTGATGGGGCCAGTACTGCAGTTAAAGTAGCTGTGAACAATATTAATCCAGGAAAACCAGGTGCAAGGCATTAAACTTGCACTAAAGTCTATTGTAAATTTTCTGGTATGTAAGTGTTTTAAAGGTGGCCAGCTAATTTTTTCCCCTACTCTTGTAGGATATCAGACAAATTTCGTACAGCACTAACTATGCCTGTTAACTCCTGCAGCTCTGATTTCTCAGGGACATGTAGTTTTCACACTGTTAGAATAAAGTAGTGAACAATGGGAATATCTTCCCCACTTGGGCTGAGCAGAAACTTTTTTATACATCACTTTCTCAATCTACCAGTGCACTGAAGGTCTAACACTATTGATTCCAGGGGTGGGTAGCAGGAAAATTGTTCTCTTGGAATGCTCTACCTTGAAACTGTCACACAGCTCCTCTTGACTTTATCAGATTTGTACCATATTCTGTAAAGCTTAATCAGTCTTGTCCCCTGTGAACCTGAACTTGTATTCAGGAGGTGGCATAAGATGAACCCAGTCACATTGCCCTGCCAGCAATGGAGGTGGGGCAGGGGAGGGAAGAAATCTAGGTGGCCATGGTTCTGTTTGGTATCTTTAGAAAGCTCAGAGCATCAGTAGCTCTGAAAGCTTGTAGAAATGTTATGCATCCTCTGATAGACCTTGAGCAATTCTCCTGCTGCTCCTGGGTTTGCACTGTGATGCAAAAGGAACTTCCTTGTGCTTTCTGCCTGCCTGGTCATGTGGCAGCTCAGACTGAATTGGGGAACACATGCAGAGTTTAGAGACACCATTGCTTGGCTGAACCTGAAATAACCATTGTATTCTTGTTACAGTAACAAAACCAAGCAACTATTTTGGATCACCTGTCATCATAACTTGCTGCTGCTCTTTCCTCATCAACACAACACCAGGACTTAGCAGTGTCTACCAACTGGACTGATACCATCTTGAGCTTTATTCACTTATTTTTGACCCTGATTTGGAGTGGAGGCATTGTTTTAAAAAAAACTTGTCATGTAGGTTGTCTAAAATAAAACTCATTAAACCCATTCTAGGTAATGCCTGTTGGTCTAATGTGTTTCTTAAGCTGAACTACTACAGTAAGCTTGCTGCAAGTCTTGTGCCCAAGGACCTTTATACTTTATACTAGCCTGATCCTAGTACACTACAACTTAAGACTGTCTTCAGATAGACTTCATGCAAGTCACTACTTGAGACACTGGAATGCGAGCGCAGGCTCCTAACTTCTGCCTGCCTAGCAGTCTGAGGTGAATAAGGGAAATGTCCAAAGAAGTGCCATCATAATGAAGTGGACCTTCTGCATCTCTCACAGTTCTACAAACTGAAGTAATTAACTCTCTGGAAGAGATACCAAAAACCAATAAAACAAAACTGAATTTAAAGCTATTAATATGGAGTATTGGCTGAGCTTCTTTATCAGGCAAGGATATTTGGTTTCTTTACATTTGCACAGCAAGCTTAAAGCAGGGGGAGAATATCTCAGTAACAACACCAGAATGCAGCTGTTGAGCTAGTGCATGTGTACGGGGGAGGGTGTGGGAATGCAGCTAATATAAAATTACAGTATTGCTTTATGGACTGTCTACAGCTACTACCAAACCATGGAGCAGTATTCTCACCGTGAGCAGCAGTGCGTAAGTGATCAGTGATAGGATTAAGTAGACTTCCAACTGGCTTGATAGGTGGGACACTGAATATACTTGAACTAGCTAAAATATTCCCAATGAAAATATGAAGTAGGTTGTGACAGGAAAATAAGTGTTGGAGAAAGGCAATAGAGACCACCTTGCTACTTAGGTAAAGAATGCAGGGCTGGGGTTATACCTTACAGCCCCTACAATAATGTACCCAGCTTTTAATTGGGTGTTAGTCCTTGCTGGAGGATTGTCACTAATAATGCATCTACTTGACAGACCTGGAGCATGTGACCATTGCTTCTCTGGTCCTCACTAGGATGCAAGAGTAAAACCGTTCCTTGCGCTTTCTGCCTGTCAGCCTGTGGCAGTCCAGATTGAATAAAGGAATATAGCTAGCCTAGAGCGATTCCTGTTAAACTAAAATAGCTTGACATTAACAAGTGTGGCAATAGATAGAAGGATTGGGTATACCTTTCCAATCACAATAGCCTCTTCAAAGGGTTTCTGCTACCTGTGACCAGTTTAGGGTGGGGTTCAGAGCAGGTTGCTGTTAGATCAGAATAGAGCTGTTACAGTAAACAGTGATGGAAATAAGATTTAAACTTTTCCCCACCATGGACTTATGGTCATCAACAAAAGTAAATCAGATACTTTAGTCTGTAAGTGGCAATCTTGATATGCATTCAACTTCCAGTCTAGCATAGAGTCCCATCTCATTACTCTCCCCCCTCCATCTAGCCTACAATCACCAGCTTTATTCCTGGGGGAAGGCTGATTTGCACCCTTCCCCCACACTGCAAAGTTATTTCACTCCTTGACCCTATAGCAGCTCTTTCAGGGAGAGAAGGAATGAGATACTAGCCCCATGCACTGTTACGGGCTTCTTGCCTCCTTCCCTTCTGGAGTGGGTGGCTTTAATCTGTCCTCATTGAAGCATTGTTGTGTTGGGCTGGGTGATAGACCTCTTTGGGCTCAACCTATTATTTTTCTAGTTTACATACCCAAGATGGAGTTTGAAGCTGCACTGTGGCCTAATACACCTGGGGTGGGTTGTACAGAAGGATTTCCTAATGCTTCATGTAATATCTATAGCCAACTACTCCCCCTTATTGAAATTTCTTTTGGCTGTCTTCTTCCCCACTTAACATGTAGTCAGATTAAGTGACCTCAGTGATGAATAATGAAAGCCTAAGGGCTTGTCTATCCTTGAAAGTTTTGCAGCTTCAGATGTACCCAGATGTATGTGAAGCAGCAGCTCCCTCATGTGGATACAGTTAAATAAGTATAAAAGTTCGTAGTTTAGTCCTCAGCCTGAACTACAATAATCTCATCTGCTATAAATTACCTTTATAACAGCGTGGATTTCTATAATTATAGTGGTAGTAAATCACACCCCAAAGTGCCAATTACTACAGTGTACCTTAAGTGTACATTCAGTCTAAACTTTGCTTACAAAAATGAGGAGTCCGGTGGCACCTTAAAGACTAAGATTTATTTGGGCATGAGCTTTTGTGGGTAAAAAACCTGCTTCAGCTGTATCTGAAGAAGTGGGTTTTTTACCCACAAAAGCTTATGCCCAAATAAATCTGTTAGTCTTTAAGGTGCCACCGGACTCCTCATTTTTGTGAATACAGACTAACACAGCTACCCCCTCTGCTTACAAACATTTTTGGTCCTGTTCTAAAATGTAGGAGAGCAAGTGTGATGCTTTGGTGGAGGATTCATTAGACAACGTGAGCCCTTGATTGAAGGGGTTTTTCTCCCAAGTCTTTGTCAAAAGTTTGAATAAAAGAGATTGGGCAGCTGAACTGAAATCCTATTTCCTTGCACTTGTTTGTGTGTGTTAAAAAAATGCATTATCAGCCATGCAGTCATAGCCACACCCTCCCCAACTTAAGTTTTATTCTTGGTTATAGGCCTAGGAATGGTTCCATCATCCAGCTTTGGTTACTAAAAAATTAATGCAAAAAATGGATGTCAGTTCCCACCAAGTGCTGATGCCTGGCTCAGTGGTACAGCTGATCACTTGCAGCAAGCAAACCCTGGCATGCTGCAGAAGGTGAATGCCCAGAAAATTCAAAGCAATTTGGACTGACTTATTAGAGGTCTTTGATTCAGGTAGACCCTGAATCTATGTCCCTTCCCCTCCCTTTATCTTAACCCTCTTTACATCATGATATATAATGAATGTGATATTTAGGGGGGAAATTACTCTTAAAAAGGGCTGTAGCAAGAGAAACTGCTGCGTATGTGGTGTCAGCATCATGTCTTTCTGGTATTCCTCAGTGCTATTATGGGGGGGAGGGCATGGATCAGTGTTCACATTGCACTCTGTCAATGCCTGGCCTGGGCCAGGGAAACTAATGACCCAACCACCAGACCGAATTCTGTGATGAATCCTAGTCACATGCCACCTGATACATGTTGTGCATAGACTAAGAGTTCTATTATTTTCTCCCTTTCAGTGAATAGCTTGCATTTCTCTAAGCAGCCTAACTGCTTTCCACCACAGCTGTCTCTCTTTGTCTTAACTCAATGCTAACTACCAATTGATAGTATTGTTGCACTCATCTCCCAGCCCTACAAATTATGCTCAGTGGTTTGCAGTTCCTTTAGCATGTAGTGCTTCAGTCAGTTAAAATCCAAGTGCCAATTACTCAGCTTACTAAAATCCAAATGCCACAGCACCTGCTAGCTTCATCCCATGCAATCCTATTTTGTAAAAGAAAGCAAGATTTGGCTTGTAATAAACTGCTGCAGGGCAGTTGTTCCATTATGTTCCACTGCAACTTGAGACCATTGCTCCTTGTTCTGTCATTTGGTACCACTGAGAACAGTGTAGATCCATCCATCCTCTTTCAGGTAGTTGAAAGCAGCTATCAAATCCCCCCCCTCATTCTTCTCTTCTGCAGACTAAATAATCCCAGTTCCCTCAGCCTCTCCTCATAAGGCATGTGCTCCAGCCACCTAATCATTTTTGTTGCCCTCCGCTGGACTCTTTCCAATTTTTCCACATCCTTCTTGTAGTGTGGGGCCCAAAACTGGATACAGTACTCCAGATGAGGCCTCACCAATGTCAAATAGAGGGGAATGATTACGTCCCTCGATCTGTTGGCAATGCTCCTACTTATACAGCCCAAAATGCCGTTAGCCTTCTTGGCAACAAGAGCACACTGTTGACTCATATCTAGCTTCTCGTCCACTGTAACCCCTAGGTCCTTTTCTACAGAACTGCTGCCTAGCCACTCGGTCCCTAGTCTGTAGCAGTGAATGGGATTCTTCCATCCTAAGTGCAGGATTCTGCACTTGTCCTTGTTGAACCTCATCAGATTTCTTTTGACCCAATCCTCTAATTTGTCTAGGTCCCTCTCTATACTATCCCTACCCTCCAGCGTATCTACCACTCCTCCCAGTTTAGTGTCATCTGCAAACTTGCTGAGAGTGCAGTCCACGCCATCCTCCAGATCAGTAATGAAGATATTGAACAAAACTGGCCCCAAGACCGACCTTTGGGGCACTCTGCTTGATACCGGCTGCCAACTAGATATGGAGCCATTGATCACTACCTGTTGAGCTCGATGATCTAGCCAGCTTTCTGCTTTTCGCTAGTCTGCTTTTGCCCCTTTGAAAAAAACAGTTGTTACATACGTTTCAGTTCGTTCCTGTTATCTGGACTCTGTAACATCTAACTAAACTGAAGTGTGTAACTGTAGCTATTCCCAGTGCTATGAATTTTAGGTCTTGTTACTTTATTCCTCCATACAAACTAGAAAAATCTAGGTGTTTAATACTTCTAAATAGTTACAAACCTTTTTTTTCTGTACTCACCCTGGTACTACAGGTGTGGAAGGTAGAGGCCTAGGACAATCAGTCTTGGAATATAGAAATGACCATCCCATCTATGCACTTGGCTAAAGCCAAAGGCTGCTGGATTAGCCAAGAGCACTAACAAGGACCTGCAAAGGAAGAAATAAAAAAGGTTGGGCTGAGGGGTTTGGATTCTTTAGGACACAGAAAGTAGTCCTGGAAGTTTAGACTGTGGCCAGCTGATGCCCCAGGAAGATTAGGGTGGGGCAAGTGCTGAGGAAGTGAGGAAAACGCAAGAAAAGTTTTTTTTTTTTTTTTATAAAGTTCAGGGAGGTGAGTCACCTTTCACAGAGCCTGTTCTACTCTAGCTCTGCTTTTATATTTATTTTTTGATCTATGGCTTCCTATAGCAGACCCTTTAAAAATATAAACCATGCCAGCGGCAATATAAACAAGGAGTCCAGTGTCATCTTAAAGACTAACAGATTTATTTGGGCATAAGCTTTCATGGGTAAAAACCCGCTTCTTCAGATGGTGCCACCGGACTCCTTGTTGTTTTTGTGGATACAGACTAACACGGCTACCCCGATACTTGACAGTTGCACTATAGTGACCCTTTGTTTTCCCATATTGCCACTGAGCACCTTTACAAAATGTAATTCAGCATCTCGGTGACCTAGTAACGCTATAGGCTCCACCTCTTCCACTACTGCTCATCACTTTGAGCAAACACAATAAACCTTCAGAACTCCATTGCGTTGTCACCATCCCTTAGTGCAGGGGTCCCCAACACAGTGCCCGTGGGTTCCATGGCGCCCGCCGGGGCGTCTAAGTGCACCCGCATACTAGCCGGCAGACGAGCATCCACCGAAATGCCGACAAGCAGCGTTATCCAGAGGCATCGCCACTGAAATGCCGATGATTTTCAGCGGCGACGCCTCTGGATGACGCTGCTTGTTGGTGGCATTTCGGCAGCGACAACTATTGACATTGCCGCTTGTCGGCAGCATTTCGGCGGATGCTCGTCTGCCTCCACGGTCCTCTGTGGCTCGTCGTCTGGCACCTGCCAGACAAAAAAGGTTGGGGACCACTGCCTTAGTGCTTTGGCGACATGGGAACACTTGGGAAAGTTAGGGCAAATCAGCTAAATGAAGTCAATGCATGTTCAAGCACATTAAACCCTTGTGTGGATGCTCTCATTCAGGAGTGAAGTGAGCTTAGCTGTAGAGTCACAAGGTGGGTGAGGTAATATCTTTTACTGGACCAATTTCTGTTGGAGAGAGAGACCAGCTTTTGAGCTCTTGTTCAGGTCTGGGAAACTGTCAGAGCTAAATCCAAGGTGGCAGATTATTTAGCATAAGTAGTTAGGACATATTTCATGAGCCCATTCAAAGTTAAGTGGCCTGTTAACACCTGTCCAGTCATTCGGGGGCGGGGGAACGGCGGGGGGGGGGGGGGGGTGGGGGGGGGGGGGGGGGGTTGTTGTTAGTGGGTTTGGGATTTTTGTAATAAACCATAAATCCAAGGTCTCTCTTCAGTCCCTGATTTTTAGTGTGTACCAAAGTTCTGAACTTAAGCTCCCAGGTCCATCAGTTGAACATGTGCATAGGTTTCCTTTGAGGCTGAGGTCTGGTAGGTCAGATATCAAGTGGTCGCTTTGTGAAAAGTGTTTGCCCACAGGTGATAGGATTTTTTTGGAAGGGGGTCTGTGATTTTTTCTGGGTGAATTCCCTTGAAAGTATAGTGAGTGTCTGGTTTCATGTGCATAGTTGTTACTAGGGCATTTAATGCAGTGGCTGAGGTACATCCCATCTTGTGATAGTTCTCTGCAACAATGCTCTGAGGGTACTTGACTCCTGAATGAGAGCATCCACACCTGGCTTTAACACACTTGAATGTGCATTGGACTTCAGTTGATTAGTCTTAACTGTCCTGGGGCCTGGGCTATACTGAAAAATTATATCAGCATAGCTGCAGCTGCATCAGTCAGGGAGTGTGAAACAGCCACACCCCTCATTAACATAACTGCATCTCCGCTGGGAGCTATGTCAAGGGGAGAGGACTTCTGTTGACATAGCTAAGGTTGTTTGGGGAGGGGGTGTTCCTATGCTAATGGGAAAAAACCCTCCTGTCAGTGTACACTGAGGCTATGTCTACATTACAGATTTTAAGAGGTCCTGTGAGATGTGCCTGGAATCTACAAACTAGGGTTCTTAATCCTACACTAGCCACCAAATAAATTAGCATCCATGATACCTTACAATAGGATATGTGCATTTAAGCCCTTCATTCTACCCATGATGTAAATGTCTCAATAGAAGAAGAAGAAAAAAATCCCTGCAGGTCTGGGTAAAAAATCTTGCTAAATTAGTCCTAATTATTTAATTTTCACTGGATTTTCAATTTGACAATCCCACTGACTGGCAGCTATCCTGATGCTTCTGTAGCTCCCATCACTGATAGTGGAGTCAGATGCCTCTATTTAGAGTGTTCCGTGAGTAAAAAACAAAAAGCTTAAGTGACACAAGAAACGCTCAGAAAAAAGTGATCGAAGCCCAAAAAATCTTGTGTGGGATTTGTCAAAAGCGCTCAGCATTGGCCTGACTACTCCTATTGAAGTACCATTGACTTTACTGGGCAGAGAGTGAGGTGGATGCTAAAGAGCTTTGCAAACTCCTACCCTATATGAACAGTGCGAGCACCAAGTTATTGTTGATAAAGCACTATAAACGTGACTAATGCCTTACATATAGAAGCCAGCCTGTGCCACGTACCATTCAAGCTAATGGCCCAATCCTGCTAATCCTTAAGCATGTGAATAATTTTACTCATGAGTAGTCTGAGCCTCTGATCATTGGCAACTTTCCCAGTGTTCCCCTTCTGGTGCTCTGACCAAGGCAAGGTTTAATTCAAGACTTCAATCTCTTTGGCCTTGTCTACACTACAAAAGCAGCCATGTTAAGAATCTCACTAGGATTACATGAGTAAAGTTACTCCTGTAATAAGTATTTGCTGGATGAGGCCCTAAATTAAGATGGTTCTTGAAGAGTAATGATCACAAACATGGGAAGTGAAAAAAGATGGGTAACAGCAATACAAGGGTAGTTCTTTGAAGTTTAGCGTATAGGCTGCCAAGAGCTGTGGTGTAAAATGGTAGGAGCTCTTCATCTAGCAAGTAACAAATTATCAGGTTCATAGATCTCCATTGTGCCAAGAGAAGTTGAGCCTAATTTCAACTGGTGTTATAAAGGGTGATTTTTTTTAAAATCATTACTTTAATATCCAGTATTAGTTGAGTATTGACTGGCAAGTATCTATAATGCTACTAGAACCCTGGCGTTTCATTGAACAGCAGACAGCACAGATTGGGTTGCAGCTTCTAACGCAGCGTTATTGCATCAGCACACTTGGAAATACCACTTCTGACATCAGTTCCAAGTGATCCTGAGTAAGCAGTTGCGCACACTGAGGAAAGAGATGAGTAACCTCTTCACGCCCTCCTCCTTGTACTCAAAGCCAATAACTGACTCAGCACATTGTGTGAGCACAGAGACTTGCAAACTAAGAGAAAAGAGAGACCTGACTCCAGTCAGAGGGCAACTATTTTTTTCTTTTCAAGTCTAAGTTCATCATCCCCCTGCCTGCCCTCACATCAAGACCCTGCAAATTCTCTGGCATTGTATCATGGACAGGTCCCATGGACCCAAAAGCTGAACATAACAAAGGAACATGGGTGGGGGTGGGGGTTACGTCCAGAAAGAATATTTAATGAATTAGGCTGCCAGCAAAGAACTTCTTTCATTTATGATTTAGCTCCCTGACACCTTTGTGATACAGTAACTATTCAAGAAGAACAGGAGTATTTGTGGCACCTTAGAGACTAACAAATTTATTAGAGCATAAGCTTTCGTGGGCTACAGTAACTATTCAAGAGTAGTCATAATTGACTGCTTCCACACCTCCTTAATTACTGGCAATTTACCAGAATGTTACTGTTTATATATTGTATTTCTAAGATTTTACAATACACTATAATAATAATATAAGATAAAGGGGAAGAATGCTATAAATAGGCTGAAACAGGGAGGGGAAATTACAAACGTTTATTTTTGAGCGTAGCATAAAACACTCTGGCATTCTATTCTCCCCGTAAGGGGGGTTATTAACATACCTGTTAAATTACTTACATATGGCAGAAGAAGGGAGTATTAAAAAAATTCACCATTTATTACTAGTCTTTAAAGATTTGTGTACAAAGACTTAGGGTCAGACTCTGAAGGGTATTTAGGTGCTTGACTCCCTTTGAAATCAATGGGATCCAGGTGCATAAATACCTTTTAAAATCTGGGCTTTATTTATCAGGAGAGTGACCCCAATTCAGTCGTCAGTGGCTGGCAGCTAACATATGTACACCAGTGATGCCTCCTGTGGCTGATTTATGCCAGTGTAAACATGTTAAACCAGTTTAAGTGCATCTATTAGGGATTTGCACCAATTTAACTAAACTGATTTTTAAACGGATGTAATTAAACTGGTAGGAAAGTACTTTGGAAGTAAAGGCAAGGCCTTGTCTATATTCTCCTCTATACTTGCATGTCTTCTGCCTAGTAGGTGATGAGACAAGAACAACTGTCCTCCAGTGTCTAATTTCCTGTGGAATTTGGCTTCTCCCCTCCCCAGTGCTATGCCTCAACAGACAACTATCACTCGAGAGACAAGGTGGGTGAGGTCAGATCTTTTATTGGATCAACTTCTGTTGGTGGTAAAAATACAAACTTTTGAGCTACACAGAGCTCTTCTTCAGGTGACTCCGTAGCGTGAAAGATTGTCTCTTGCCAACAGAAGTTGGTCCAGTAAAAGATATTACTCCCCCCCCCCCCATGTCTCTGAGACTTTGTCTACACTAGCACTTTCAATCGGTCAAACTTTTGTCGGTCAGGGGTATGAAAAAAAACCCACCCCGACCAACAAAAGCGCCCGTGTTGACAGCACTATGTCGGTGGGAGACACTCTTCTGCCAACATAGCTACCGCTGCTTGTTAGGGGTGTCTTAATTATACTGGCCAAAGAGCAGTCTCCTGATGGCAGAGAACGGCTACCCGGGAGACCTTGCAGTGGCACAGCTGCAGTGGTACAGCTATGCCGCTGTCAGGTCTGTAGTGTAGACATAGCCTAATATCCTGGGATCAGCATGGCTACAACAACACTGCAAACAACTATCATTGGAGTCATTTTGTTCCACTCATTCCTTATTTACATAAATCTATTCTGCCCCCACCCAATAGTCTGGAAATAGTATCAACCAATATGGGAAACATGCAGGAATTCTTTATTTCAGCAGTTCCCATTCTGGTCCATAGGCCATTGAGGGCAGGAATGTCAGATACTGCTGGTTCTTCCTCCATTTCCAGCAGCTTCTAGGGCCGGCTAGGTTCTTCGTTGCAAGATATGGCTTGGAGAAGCATCTGGAAACATGGAGGGGATACCAGCCTTATAATCTGTGCTATTGCCACTAGTAGATAACAGGAAGGGAGGTGATAGGAGCTTCACACAGGGACTGCAGCTGTCAGCCACCAGCTGGAGAATAATACCAGGTAAAAGGGAATGTGGCTGCCCCCTGAACATTCCATCCACGTGCTGATTAGGGGACAGGCTGCTGTCATAGCTTGGGAGGAAGCCATCTGATAACTCACACGCTTCCACTTTTAACGTTACAGCAAAAACCCAGCCACGCAGTGACAACTCCCAGCAGCCACCACCGATTCCCAGTCTGAAGCTCAGTGGAACTGGATTAAAATGGCTGCAGGGAGTTCTAATGCACACCTCTGGTTGCGGGAATAGCAGCTAGAATGGCAGAGGCATCGCCAAAGGGCCAGATAGGACTCAGGGTAATGTTGGGTTCTGCCCAGGGAAGCTTGGGCCTTGTACAGTTTTCCTGCCATCTAAGGGAACGAGTTTATTGGCAAACATAGACTTTTGGACTATTGGGAAAGCCTTTTGTTTGTTTTTAAACTAAGAGAGCGTTTTTGCCTTCCACTCCTGTTTGTAAGATAACCCCACTAGCTTAGGCACAGTTTCCTTCTCACCCTGTACTGAGGACTCTCTTTCCCATAATGCCGTATTTTTACCCGGCCCACCCCACATCACAAACGGCTTCATTTTACTCCGTTTCTTCTCCCAAGAGATGGCTGGGGAAATGTCACCTCCCTCCAGCGGTGGGATACAATCCTGCAATCACATCAGTTGTGCTTATCACATCTCTCACATCCCATTCTGCACCTTCGATAGAGCCAACATGTGTGTCACACAGATTTCTGATCAGGCCCTTTGTGAGGCTTTCAAACAGTGGAAGACATTGGATAGGGAAACCCTGCAAATAAGATGACAAGAACCCAGCCTGTCATCCAATTCACAGGTTAAGGTGGAGTCACTTAACTTTTACAATGCTGAAAGGGAGCATTGTCCTCTTACTACACACTTACGAACATCAGAATGGCCATACTGAGTCAGACTAAAGGTCCCTCTAGCCCAGTATCCTGTCTTCCGACAATGGCCAGTGCCAGGTGCTTCAGAGGTGGTGAACAGAACAGGTAGTCACCAAGTGATCCATCCTGTCGTCCATTCCCAGTTTCTGGTAAACAGTCTGGTAAAACACTCAGAGCACGGGGTTGCAGAACTTGGGCTCTGAAGAGGAGTATGCTTGTTCTTAATACCTCCTCAATCCCTCTTCTCTCCACAAGGATGGGTGTGCTCCTGCCTGATCTATGCTGCCTGGCTGCCTCCTTTTGGCCACTAGCCTTCACGGCCTAGGTACAGATATGCATTGGGCTGCCTGCCTCTTCCTGAAGGGTCCAGTTCAAATTCCTCACTTTCACCCTGTTATCTTCCTGGCCTAACTGGGAAGACATAAGCTGACAGTAGGTGATGTCAGGCATACAGGTCAGAGGCAAAAGTACTGGTTCCACTCCAGACTCCACCTGGCCCTATCTCATCAGCCAAGCCCTTCCCTTTTTCCTGCTCATCAAATAACCCCCGCCGCCCCTCCTTCACTCCATACACACACCCAAATACCTGGCAATTATCCAGTTTTCCTAAGAATTAAAATAGCCAGAATGTCATTTCATGATTGAGGTGTGTTAATATTTCTACCGTTCAGCTGCTTTGGGGATGATGGTTACATTACCACAAAAAGTCCCCTAAATATGGCAGGCAGAACCCCAAGTTAACAGCTGCAGTGTGACCACCACAATACTGATATAGCATGGCAGTTTTATATCTAGGTTATTTTTCTAATTGCCTCGGATGACTAATAAGGAGGCCATGCCTGGAGGCAGTGGAGTATTGTGTTAACTTACACAAGAGGATGACAGGATGTCCAGATGATTCAAAATACAAGTTATCTCATACCCATTAGCTTGTAGCCATTTAGCCTTTCACTGGGATCCTGTCAAATCTCACAGGCTAAGCTGGTTGACCCAGGTCAATGCTTGAGTGTGACTCTTCTAAGGCATTGTCTACCTAGGGGAAATTAACCAGCATCACTATTCCTATGTGGATGCTATTCAAGAATAGGAGAGATTTTATGCCAGAATAATTACTTCCCTTCCAACGCAGAATTACACCAAATTTCTTCTGGAATAGAGAATGCAGAGTGTCCACATGGGGAGCTATTGCAACATAGTTAGTCTGGAATAGCTCTGCTGGTTAATTTTCCTGATGTCGACAAGTCCTAAGGAACGCTTACATGCAGCAAGTAAGGCTGGTAAGTCACTTCCTTCTGAGTCAGTACAGCGCCAATGACTCTGCCTAGTGCTAGGGTTTGTCAGATGAGACATACAATCAAGTTCTTGACCACGTGAAAGATCATGCATGAGACGAGTGAAGTGTTAACACTGTTGGACAAATCCCCGTGTGGGTAATAACAGAGTCTACCTATGTTAGAGGAAGAAGAATTGCCATGGCGTTAAAGTAGGGGAACTGACAATAAAGAGATCTGGACTCTATTCTCTCTTCAGCTGTTGGCTTGGTGTGTCACCTTGTACAGTTCATATACCATTCCTGTGTTTCAGTTTCCCCAGCCGTATGATGTGGATAACACCTATTCTCATGTGCTGCTTTGCCATATACCTGACAGAAGAGGTGACAGGGGAGATATAGGGCCATATTGTTGCATCGGGGGAGCCAACTGGCAATTGTGGCACTGGAAACATGCCAGCTGGCTGGCTGGAGTACAATTCCCAACAATAGAGACAACTGCATAAGTGACCTGTAAAAGAAACCAGTGATTACTCTATCCCTCCCCCCTTCAATCTGTCCCTCCCACACACCGTTTTTCATTTAGTTTGTTTGTTTTCGGTTCTTTATAATGTATAATAAGTCTTCATTCCTCCCACTTCCCCTTCCTCCCTCCCCACCGCCCTTTCCCCCCAAATAATTTTTTTGGATACTCCCCCTCTCTGTAAGAAATATCATATATTGACTTCCCTTTTGCTGGAAGACACTTTGGAGAATTAGTGGCCTTGTGAGAACCCCTGATGGAGAGGGGAGAAGAGATTTTTAGTCAGGTGTAGGGTGACTGGATGTTCCGATTTTATAGGGACAGTCCTGATATTTGGGGCTTTTTTTTTTTTTAATGTGGGCTCCTATTACCCCCCACCCCATCCCGATTTTTCACACTTGCTATCTGGTCACCCTAGTCAGGTGGTTTAAACTCTTTAATTTAAATGGGCTTTTAAAAAAATATTAAACTGACAGCTTTCATTAGGAAAGATTTAAACAACTCACTTCCTCAAAGGAAAGCCTGAGGAAGCTCTGCCTCCAATTCTCCCCTCTTCCAAAGCAAGGCTTGATCTTCATAATAGTTCCAAGATAACAAACAAGCAGAAAAGAAACTAACAAATCAAAAACCATCCAGAACATTTACATTATGAAGAAACCAAAAGGTCACACACTTAAAAAAAAAAATCTTTGCAGGTCACCTTTAATATCATGGTTAGATTATCATTAAGAACCTGTGCTGGTGGATTCCAGTCTGAAGAAAAAGGAGTACACCCCAGTTCAGCACATATGTGGACAAATAAAATTTAAGGGGGAAGACGAAAGAGAGACCTCTAACCACTTCCAGCAGTTCATCGATGAATGAATGTGGTCTGCTTTCTTGGTGGAGGTTTTGATTTGTATACCTAGAATTTGCAATAATGTCCCACATTTCAGGGACAGAGGGTATTTATTTATAGTTATTGGAGTTCGGCATAGGTGGCTTTTTTTTTTTTTGGAGCAGATTGGGAAGGGTTAGTCAGAAGCTGGTAATGGGAACTCATAACAGCCACAGACAATTAAGGAAGCAGATCAATTGTCAAATCTGATGAGAATGTTCATCAAGTGATGCAGAAGGTGGGTGGGGCTGTACAGTCCACTCCTGGTACACAACTGCTGCTGGAGGCTGAAAGAGTTGTATGTGGGGCACTGGGACCAGTAAATGTTATTACTGTGGCCTTATACAGTACATTTCAAACAGGCCTCAAAGTGCTTTACAAATCTGCCTAAACACTAGTATCCCAGTTTTACAGAAAGGACAAATGAGGCATCAATGTTAAGGGTCTTGGCTAAGGTTATACAGCAATCCAGTGGCAAAGCCAGGAACAGAACCTCAAAGTCTCATCTCCTAGTCTGTGCTCAATCTACCAAATTACAGCTCAGTTTTGAGTAGAAAGCAGGGGCTGCTAGGACATGTAGCTCCCCTGGAGTAGCTGGAAATTGGGGCTGGATTAGGGAGAGGCAAGCAGGCCTACTCCTGATGCTTTGATGTTGCACTTCACATGGTACAGTTTTACTGCATATATTTAATATATTTGAAAGCGAGCATTAAGTACAAACTAGCTATTGACCCAGTTGCTAGACTCAATGGAGAATGGTTCATTCGGGGCAGTTACACTCCGGTGGAATAGTGTGCAGCATTTTCACTTAGCACTGATTACTTTGCATTACTTCTGTTGTAGCAGCGCCACACAGCCCCAGTCATTGGTCAGGATCCCATTGTACTAGGTGGTGTGCAAAACCAGATGCATTTGTCCTAGGCTTTCCTCCTCAAACAAAGTAGCACTATTAAGTCAGATGTAAAAAGCCTCTTCCATGGGATGCTCCTGATCTGGACTTGGGACAACCAAGATAAATAGCTCCCAACGTTTTACACAAAACATACTACACTCTAAAAAAAAGAACAGGAGTACGTGTGGCACCTTAAAGACTAACAAATTTATTAGAGCATAAGCTTTCGTGGGCTACAGCCCACTTCTTCGGATGCATATAGAGTGAAACATATATTGAGGAGATATATATACACACATACAGAGAGCATGAACAGGTGGGAGTTGTCTTACCAACTCTGAGAGGCCAATTAAGTAAGAGAAAAAAACTTTTGAAGTGATAATCAAGATAGCTCAGTACAGACAGTTTGATCAAAAACTGTCTGTACTGAGCTAGATTATCACTTCAAAAAAAAATTTTTTCCCTCTTACTTAATTGGCCTCTCAGAGTTGGCAAGACAACTCCCACCTGTTCATGCTCTCTGTATGTGTGTATATATATATATTTCCTCAATATATGTTTCACTCTATATGCATCCGAAGAAGTGGGCTGTAGCCCACGAAAGCTTATGCTCTAATAAATTTGTTAGTCTCTACGGTGCCACAAGTACTCCTGTTCTTTTTGCGGATACAGACTAACACGGCTGCTACTCTGAAACCTGTCATACTACACTCTGTGACAGGACACTAGGTTATACTTCTCGAAGCACAGTACAATACATTGTCACTGTCTAGAGGTTTGCAGGTTGGGAATAATGCCAATAGATACAACGTATCAATGGACTGTATCACCATAGAACATTTACAGACAACAATCTCGGAGAAACATTTAGCTACTTAAAGGTTACTAGAAAACTTTATGGAAAGTCATTGCTGTTTACAATGGCAAGCTGCTTTCCAGGCTTACAACAGTTGGGATGTGACCCTATAATGCTTCTTTCTCCCCGAAAATTCCTATCAACTTTAATAGGAATTTGCCCAAGTAAATGTCGTGTTATCAAAGCCTTAAACACTAGTTCAAACAAGGCATAAGGGCCTTCAGATGTTATTTAAAAAACAGGATCATAGCATTAAAGGTAGGATAAAAGCAGAAAAACCTGAGGTGTCTGTAAAAGGTCTCTCCCTCTGACCTGGGACAGGCCAATCCACACATGCTGGGTTGTCTGTCACATACTGAAGCAGCAGGAATACAAATGAAACTGTAAAAATTTCAAACATGAATCTAGGTAGGCACCTTCTCTCTCCTGAGCTACCCAGGAGCCGCTGACGTCTCACCTGTTACTCCCACAGTACTTAGAAGACAGGACAATTTTGTCTAGAAATTTAACTAGTCCACATGCTGGATTTTTGCCAGGCCAGGATGCACTGATAGCGCTCCCACAGGCCACAGACTGGAGACATTTCTGTGAAAACTCTTGTCCCTGCGAGGTCCAGCCACTGAGACCTTCCACAACTTCTCTTAAAACGGGAAATCCTACTATCACTTTTAACATGATTTTTATTGAAAGCTCAATGGGAAAATGCTCATTCAATCTTAAACTGAAAAATCACCTGGTGGATTCCAGAGTGGTAGAGGGGAGAGGGAAAGGTCTGCCCAGGTCTAGGGGCACAATCATTTTGACTAAATAGTTGCTATATTTTTCCTCCAGGCTGTTGGAGTGTGTGATGGCAGCTGAGCTGTCTGACTGGGTTAAGAAAGGTTTTTCCTGTAGGGAACATTGCTCTTCTCACCCCTCACTTCTAAGACATTGCTGCATATTTTTGGAATTAAGCAAATTTCCAGTGATTCCTCCAGGTTATTAGGTGTCTTACACACAGAAATGTGTGAAACGGGGGGAGGGATAGCTCAGTGGTTTGAGCATTGGCCTGCTAAACCCAGGGTTCAATCCTTGAGGGGGCCATTTAGGGATCTGGGGCAAAAATCTGTCTGGGGATTGGTCTTGCTTTGAGCAGGGCGTTGGACTAGATGACCTCCTGAGGTCCCTTCCAACCCTGATATTCTATGATTCTATGTCTGCCTCACCATTGAGCAAACTATCAGAGAGCATCTCTCTCTCTCCTCAGCCTACAGCATTAATTAGATACTTTAAAATTCTCTGTATAATGCAGCCATTGGTTCCTTTGATCATGCTAACAAAACAGCAGAGCCCTTTCAATGTGAGAACTTACTAGGCAGGTAAACAGACCTTGGTCAAGCCCCCTCTTTACTCAAATTAGGCCAATAATATCAGTAGGTCATTTCATTACCTGTTCCACCACAATTGTGTGGGGATCATTGTTTCATCATTTTCAAAAGCAAATGTAAAGCTACTAAGCTCTTCCACTCCTGGGAGTTCCCATTTTCTCTATTCTGACTGATTTTCAAGATAGCCCTGACATACACATTCCATTCATTTTATTGACTAGTTTAGATAAATGGTGCCCAGCAGCAATTTGGCACAGATTGAAGTGTTTTAAAGAACCTTCCATTGTTTCAGTTGCCACTTTAACTCAACCCTTTGTCCTTTCTTATTCTTTTTCTCTTTAAGGTCATTTAGGCCTCATCTCTGCTTCAGAATCAAAACACTGTGAATATGGTTGTCTGCAGTTGGTTTAGCTGAACTGGTACTGAGCGAAGGCTAGCTACAAGAGCACTTGTGTTCAGCATTCTTTCCGATGACTGTGCTCAAACCTTGCTCATAACACAGGGTATCAGGAGCAGCTCCAGGCACTAGTGCAGCAAGCGCGTGCCTGGGGTGGCAAGCCACGGGGGGCAGCCTGCCAGTCGCTGTGAGGGCGGCAGTCAGGCGGCCTTTGGCGGCATGCCTGCGGAAGGTCCGCCGGTCCCGCGGTTTTGGTGGTAATTCGGCAGCGGATACGCCGAAGCCACAGGACTGGCAGATCACCCGCAGAAACGCCGCCGAATCCGTGTGTCCACGGACTGCCTGCACGCATGCCGCTGAAGGCCGCCTGCCTGCCGTGCTTGGGGTGGCAAAAAACATAGAGCCGCCCCTGCAGGGTATATGTGGTTAGCTGAAACGATGCTGAATATCGTTTTTTCTTGTCTACACTTGCAACTCAGTGATGCTCAGTGTTAAGCTTATCACTGACAACTGCTCTGCAATGGTTTAATATTGTAGTGTAAACTAGGCCTTAGTGCTCTGCATTTCTTCTTCCTTTACCTCTTCCCCAGAGAGGTACCAGGACTTCTTCTTATCCCAGATTCTGGTCTACGTTAGGACTGTAGCTACTGTCACCCACTGCCAGTCTCCCCATTTCTACCCTAGAAAGAGGGCTCCATGGATTCATGGCTTGCTCATGGCAGGTTGGCCACTACCCTCTGCACTCAGGGAGAGAAGTGGACAAGGGGGAGTATCTGAGATTATGCACAATAAGCTTGAAAAATGTTGGTGGGAGAAGCAACTGGGAGGATGGAGGATAAACAAGCCAACGTGAGAAGGTTAGAGCTGAAAGGTAGAAAAGTCTGAAAACTCATAACAAATTTCGCAGAAATTTAAAGATCAAAAGGCAGAGAAGCTCTGGGGAAATGTTCCCACTGCTGTTTGTACCACAGGGCAGGCTACCCTTGAGAGGTGCGCCATGCTGACCACAGCTCTGAACTGTCTCTGGAAACTGCAGAGAAAGGACCCTCATGGGGGTGAGCCTGCAGAACTGCTCTCAACCATGAATAATAATCAAATAAAATGATTTGCTGGGAGTCAATCTGATGACTAACCAAATGCCATCTTAGTGATGGTGACATCTGAACGTGGGTAGGCAGAACTGACACATACAGGAGGTATGTTCAGTCAAAGCCAATTTAAAGCAGCTGGTGAAGACAATACAGAAGTGACTCAAAATAGGGTAGGCTTTGAGGAGCACTCGCTGGGATTTTAACAGCTAGTTAGCACTGTTCCCACTCCAAATGATGACGCTCACTTCGGTGTCAAAAGAATCAGTAACACCGTTCCAATAGACACACGTGACTTTCTGCCAGCACACTTAATATTCACATGCTGCTCCCTTTGAGGTGCAGCAAAGAAAACTAACATCTCTCATTTGTAAGACAACTTCCCAGAATTGACAGTGTCTAGCATCATCTACTCCAACCTGTTTTTCTGAGTTTATATTTTAGAACATACACTTACATATGCACATTCCAAGGTAGACTGCCCAGGGCCCTTCGGACATCCAAAGTGTGCAGGCTACGGTGACTCGGGTCCGTGTGTGGTTTAGGAAAGAACACTGGTAAACAAATGTCCTGGCCCATATGGAATTGCGAGACTATTTTAGGGAGGAATTTTGGGTGTGGCCTGAATTGCACTTTGTCCCTATAGAAAACTGTATAAGGAGGCTCCGAGGTTAGGGCTCATAACTCGGACACCCTCCTTGCCGATGTAATGGCCACCAGGAATGCCACTTTCCAGGAGAGGTGCAGGAAGGAGCAGGAGGCCAGGGGCTCGAACGGGGGCCCCATAAGCTTGGAAAGGACCAGATTAAGGTCCGGCGGGCGCGAGTATGGGAACACTCTCCAGTCCCTTGAGGAACCGCACCAGCCTGGGGTTAGAGAACACAGAGCATCCGGATTCCCCCGGGTGGAATGCTGAAATAGCAGCTAGATGCACCCTGATTAAGGAAGGAGCGAGACCCTGATGCCTGAGGTGCAGGAGGTATTCTAGGGCGACTGGAATAGTGGCCTGGAGTGGCTGTATCTGCTTAGGCTCACACCAGCAGGAAAATCTTTTCCACTCAGCGAGGTAGGCTGCCCTAGTGGAAGGTTTCCTACTGCTAAGGAGAATTTGTCGTACCGGAAGAGAGCACTGGCTCTCCATAGCGTTTAGCCAGAGAGCTTCCACGTCATGAGGTGCAGAGACTGCAGATCTGGGTGGAGCAGGGGCCCTCTGTCCTTCGTGATGAGGTCCTGGTGTAGGGGCAGGGCAATTGGAGTGGCCACTGACAGCTCTAGCAGGGTTGTAAACCAGTGCTGCCGAGGCCAGGCTGGGGCGATCAAAATTATCATCGCCTGGTCCCTGCGAACTTTGAGGAGGACTCTGTGGATGAGCGGGAGCGGAGGGAAGGCATACTTCAGACTCCCGCTCCAAGGGATCACGAAAGTGTCTGCGACCGAGCCCAGACTCTGGTTCTGGAACGAGCAAAACTGCAGACATTGGCTGTTGTCCTTGGTGGCAAAGATCCATTTGGTGAAATCCCCACTTCTGGAAGACTGACTGCAAGATGTCTGGTCTTATTGACCACTCGTGCATGCGGTATGACCTGCTGAGGCTGTTCGCTAGCTTGTTCAGTCCTCCCGGGAGATATGACGCTACGAGATGGATGGAGCGGGCTATACAAAAGTCCCACAGAAGAAGGGCCTCTCGGCAGAGGGGAGAGGAGCAGGCTCCGCCCTGCTTGTTTATATAAAACATAGCGGTGGTGTTGTCTGTCAGAACTGTCATGCTGTGACCTTCCAGAGTAGCGTGAAAGCTTTGGCAGGCTAGAAGAACTGCCCTGAGCTCCTTCACATTGATGGGGAGCGACATCTCGGCCTTGGACCACAAGCCCTGCATCCTTAGGTCCCCTAAGTGAGCTCCCCAGCCGAGGTCTGATGTGTCTGTCACCAGTGTCAGAGCAGGCTGCAGTGCGGCGAAGGGGATACCCTCGCATACCACCGGCCGATTGAGCCACCAGCGCAGGGAGTCCAACACCTGGGCCGGAACCGTCACGACAAGGTCTTGGGGATCTCTGCCCGGGCGATACAATCAGGCAAGCCACGCTTGTAAAGTCCTGAGCCGGAGTCGAGTGTATTTTACTACATGGGTGCACGCTGCCATGTGCCCTAGGAGTTGGAGGCAGCATCTGGCCATGGTAGTGGGGAACCTTAGCATCAAGTCTGTGAGCTGCTGGATGGCCAGGAACCTGGATTCCAGAAGGCTCGCTTGCGCCTGCACCGAGTCCAGCACTGCCCCGATGAACTCCAGTCTTTGGGTTGGTATCAGGGAAGACTTGGGCAAGTTGACTAGAAGGCCCAGCTTGCAGAATGCATCTAGGGCCACCGTCACATGGGAGCAGACCTCCTCTTCAGACCGACCCGCGAGGAGCCAATCGTCTAGGTACGGGTATACCCGTATTCTCCTCTTTCGCAGGAAGGCTGCCACTACTGACATGCACTTTGTGAAGATGTGGGGGGCTACCGCCAGGCCGAACGGGAGGACTGTGAACTGGTAATGGTGCTGGTTTATAGCGAATCGTAGGAACTGCCGGTGAGTGGGGTGAACAGCGATGTGAAAGTAGGCATCTTTCATATCGAGGGCAGCGTACCAATCCCCCGGATGCAGGGATGGGATAATAGTGCCTAGGGAGACCATACGGAAGCGGACCTTGACTAAGAACTTGTTGAGCCCGCGAAGGTCTAAAATGGGCCGAAGGCCCCCCTTTGCCTTTGGGATGAGAAAGTAGCGGGAATAAAACCCCTTTCCCCTTAGTTCCCGAGAGACTTCCTCCACCGCCCCCGCTTCTAGGAGCAACTGTACCTCCTGCATAAGGAGTTGCTCGTGAGAAGGGTCCCTGAAGAGGGATGGGGAAGGGGGTGGGTAGGAGGGAAGGAAGAGAACTGCAGAGTGTAACCCACTTGTACCATGTGTAAGATCCAACGGTCCAACGTTATACGGGACCACGCCTGGTAGAAGTGGGACAAGCGGTCCGAGAAACGTGGGGAAGGATCCAGGAGCTGGGTTGGTACACTGTCCTTGAGCGCACCTTCAAAACCCCTGCTTGCTGCCAGGCTGGGGCTTGCCCTGGCCTTGACTAGGCGTGTTATTCCACCTGCGCCTGTTGTCTCTGCCCCTCCTGCGGTAAGGCTCCTGCCTAGGGCGGGGCTGGTACTGCCGTTGTTGTGACGGTTGGGGCTTGAATGGCTTCCTCTGAGTAGCCGGGGTGTGCATACCTAATGGCTTGAGGGTTGCCCGAGAGTCTTTAAGGCTATGCAGCCTGGCATCCGTCTGGTCAGAAAAGAGGCCAGACCCTTCGAAGGGGAGGTCCTGGATGGTGTTCTGGACCTCTGGTGGAAGGCCCGAAGCCTGAAGCCACGCCGAACGCCCCATCACCACACCTGAGGTGATTGTTCTGGCTGCTGCGCCTGCCGAGTCCAGAGAGGCTTGTAAAGAGGTCTTGGCGACTGCTTTTCCCTCTTCTACAAGGGCCGTGAACTCAGGCTGAGAGCCCTGGGGCAATGAGTCTTTAAATTTGGAAACTGCTGCCCAGGAATTAAAATTGTGCGTCTTTAGGATTGCCTGCTGGTTTGCAATCCGTAATTGGAGACCCACAGAGGAGTAGACCTTCCTGCCAAAGAGGTCCAAACGTTTAGCCTCCTTGGCCTTGGGGGCCAGGGCTTGCTGGCCATGACGCTCCCGTTCATTCATGGCTGAGATATCCAGTGAACAGGGGGTTGGATGAGAAAAAAGGAAGTTGTATCCCTTGGAAGGGGAAAAGTACTTCCTCTCCACCCCCCTTGCCGTCGGTGCGCTGGAGGCTGGCGTTTGCCAGACCGTCTTGTAGTTAGACTGGATGGTCTTTATGAGTGGGAGCGCAATTCTGGAGGGACCTTCAGAGCTTAGTATGTCCACCATAGGATCCTCCTGCTCCACCATTTCCTCCGCCTGTAGGCCCACATTTTGGGCGACCCTGCGGAGCAGCTCCTGATGTGCCCTCTGGTCGATTGGGGGAGGCCCAGACACCGCCGTGCCCACCACAACCTCCTCCGTTTGTTCTTCCTGCCCTTCATCATAGGCCGGGGGCACGTCCGAGTCCTGCCTGGTTGGTTGTCCCTGGGACGGCCCCGGGCTTAGTGCTGCTTCCGCTCACCGGTGTTCCGGAGAAGCATCTGACGGCCTGGATACCGTAGCATCCTTGGGTGCGGAGGGGTGTCTGCGTGGGGACTAGGACTGGTGCACCAAATAGCCGGACCTCGAAGTTTTGGAGGAGGTCCCTTGCTGCTGCTGCTGATAGGCCCAGGGTGTCCAAAAGGGCCATTGTCCCGGCGGTCCCCATTAGGGATGCCACGCGATCTGGGGCGCTGCTCTGCAGGTGTAACTGGAGCAGCCTGAGTCGACCTCGGATTCCGAGGAGGCCGATCTTGAAGGCCAAGGTGGTGCCGTGGCACAGTGCTGTTGGGGGGCTGGAGAGTGGCTTCTCCCCGACCAGGACTGGGATCAGTACCGATGCTCTCGGGACCGGGATCGCTGCCTTCTATCCGGGGCCAGGGAGTGCGGCCTTATGTCCCCTTGGTGCCGGCGCCAGGGAGTGGTGTGCTGGTGCCGTGCGCTGGCTCGGTTCCGGTGCCATCGAGTCCTGCTGAGTCAAAGGTAGCTGGGAGTCCACTGAGGCTGAGCTCGACCGGGAGCGGTGCCAGGGAGGTGACCTTGAGTGGCGCACCATTGCCGCCTTGCCTCTGGATGGCACCCTTGGTGATGGCGCCGGAAGCTGCTCCTTGCCAGGGTGGGGGCTTGCCGCCAACAGCTCAATGAGGTCTTTTGCTGCCTCAAAGGTGTGTGGCGTGGAGGGCTGTTCTAGGATGTCCTCCAGCCCTTCTTCTGTGCTCGACCCACTTAGCCCGGGGCTCAACGGGCCCTGCAGCGCCGGAGCCACTGGTGCCGGTGTATGTCCTGGGGCCACACTGCCCTTTTGAGTGTTCAGTCCCTTGGGAGGCGCCGCCTTCTTATAGGGGAGCACCCTCTATCGCCTTTCGGCTGCCCCTTTGACCGTACTGGAGAAGTCGAGCGGTGCTGGGGCTTGTCCTGTTGTTTTGGTGCCGCATGCTTGCGGTGCCCCACCGGCGCCGGATCACGGACTGATGCCGGGGCACTCCGCACCGAGGACGCCGGCCCCGAAGCCAGTTGGTCCGAGGCCGCAGGTTGTAGCGTGGCCTCCATGAGCAACTGCTTGAGGCAAAAGTCTCTCTCTTTCTTAGTTCTTGGCTTAAAGGCCTTACAGATCTTGCAGTGCTCAGTCTGGTGCACCCCAAACAACGGAGACGAGTCGTGGGGATCACTGATCGGCATAGGCTTGCAGCACGTGGCACAAACCTTAAACCCTTGGGCCTGCAGCATGCCCCGCAGCCCAGGGCTGGTGCTGGAAACAACTTCCAGACACCTAAAACAAAGGAAGCTTAACTATCTACTATTAAGAAATGCTAACTACAGATAACTATTAACTACAGATAACTATTACAACTGTGCTAAGGGATCACTCGCAAGTGAGAGAAGAGTTGTTCCAACGCTGCCACGGACGGTAAGCAGGAACTGAAGGGGGGTCAGGTCGGCAGGGGTATATATGCACCGGCGTGGAGGCACTGTCCCGGCGGGCTCCCCCGCCGTCCCGACTGGAGCCACTAAGGGAAAAAGTTTCCGACGTGCGTGCATGTGGCGCGCATACACCTAATGTGGAATGGACGTGAACAAGCACTTGAAGAACTGCACCAATGTGATTTGCTCTGGCTTGAAGCTGCTGCTCTGAGTTTACCCTCAGGATTTATACCAGTGCAGCTGAATTGGTGCAACATCCCTAACGCTGATGACTGGCTCTTTGCGTCCAATTTGTCTGTCATCTTTAGGGTAAGCTCCTTGGGACAGAGACTGGGTTGTCTTATTTTAAAGTACCAAGCACACTGCTGACACGTGACAAATAATGTTGGGATTGGAATTAGGGCTATGGATTTCAACATTTATTTTCTGAAATATTCAGAGGTTGTTTTTAGCAACTAAATGCAAAAAGTGCAGTTTCAGACATTTTCCAGTTGATGTTTATTTTACTTCACGTGCACATGATCCTTAGTCTATTACACCACCTAAAACATAAGTCATGGCATGAACTACAGGGTGAGTTCCCAATTTTTCAGTGTGTGAATCATATCTTAAAAATGATCTCATGGACCATCTCCCTTCTCATTCACAATTGCACGGGCCACTGAATAGGGCCACCATATTCCCTCTATTCAGGAGTACGTAATATCTCTGTGGCAGCTAAAGAACTTGCCAGCACAAAGTGACATTGGGAAACCGATAAACCTAAAAATCCATCTGTTTATTTAATGAAATTTAGCAGGCAGATACAAGGAGAACCAGCACCATGTGACCGGCCAGTTCTCCAGGGATGATCAAGCACGTGTTTTGCGAACCACAGTTCAGGAACCTCTGCACTAGAGAAGAATGCAGTCTTATTGTAGGCATCACCATCACGCAGGAAAAGGCAGTCAGGAACAATCAGCATATTCAACGTTGCTGAAACTCTCCGGTTAAATGAATAAATAAGTAGTCAGGGAGACCAGGGCATCAGACCAGACTGCCTAAAGCCAGGCTATTCCCATCAGACTGCTTGGGCAAGTGGCTCTCCTCTCCCCCTTCTGTTGGTGGAGCTCCCTGGAGAAAAAGCTAGTAAAAACTAGAAACCTAACACTATTTTTGCTCAGAATAGTAGGCACATGAAGGGATTATTCATCCCATCCCTAATTCAGACAAACTTGAGGTCCTTAGCACCGTGTGTTACACTATACGGAAGAACCCTGAAACCAGGGAGAGGGAGGGAAGGGGATGAATTAGCTGTTCAAAGTCTTTTCAGTCTCTAGGTCAATGCCTGAAGATCACCTGCAAGTTTCAGCCTGTGAACAACACAGTGGCCCGGCTCGTGGGTGGATCAACTGGCAAGGATATGGATATTAATTTATTTCTGGCAGCATTAGCATCTTCATGTTACCCATTCTGAACAGGTTTCTATAGTATATATTTATCTCATATATGCTTTTAAATTCTGTAAACAGTGCCTAGTTCCTATAGCAACAGGCACTCTACATATCACTAAAAACTGAATTTCTTTAATTCTACCGACCTTTCGTAGTACTGTGACTGATCAGTTCATCTCACTAGAACTACAATATTTTGCAAAACCATTGAGCAGCTGAAGACATTTTATGAAACAGTAAATTAACATGCATCAAAATCAAAAATACGTTCTTGTTTGGCGAATCACACAGGACTGCCATCAAGAGCATTTTACGCCTATGGCTGGACTTAATTTCTATATCAATATTGGCAAGTTACAAATAGAAGAACAAGATTGTAGGCTTTTTGCAATAGAGACATGTATTTCTGTTCTGTTTGTACAGCTCCTAGCAAATGGCATTCTTTTGATGACAGTCCAAGGCACTACAGTACAACAAACAAATAATAACTAGGAATGTGACTTTAGAAATCAGGATATTTCCAAAAATAACAGTAAGGAGAACTGAGTTCAATCACATGAAGACAATCAATAGAAAGTACTTAAGTTGGAAAAATTAATCAGGCTTTTTCTTTCTTAAGCAACTGGTAAGTAAGCAGGGTAAACTGTATACAGTTCTCTTCTCTCCATTCACCCCAAATAAATATTTTTTTTTACCTCAACTGGATATACCACTGTGAAACATTGCCTCTGAGCTACGATCCTTCCTTTGGCTCCTACTCCAGTTCCTTTGCCTTCACCTTGACCGTCAAAGCCTTTAGTGGCCTAGGACACTGCTACATCAGTGTCATCATTTGTATCCATGGGCTCATCCACACTCATCCGTGGCTAATGCAGCGCAGAAAATCCAGAAAAAAGTACCGCAGAGCTGGAGATAAAGCATTCTTGGCTGAAGGAGCTCAGCTGTGGAGCAAAATTCCAGTGAGGATCAGAACAATACAGAATCTCATCACCCTCAGGCAATTCTGAAAGACTCTCCTCTCTGATAAAGCATTTCTTCCTTAATCAACATGATAATGACAATAAAAACATCTGTTCCACCTTGTGTTTAGCTGTGACATTCTGAAACAGAGCTCTGTGTAAGCTTGAAAGCTTGTCTCTCTCACCAACAGAAGTTCTTCCAATAAAAAATATTACTTCATCCACCTTGTCTCTCTAATAAAAACATTGGCATTTACTCTTAACAATTAAAAAAAATGTTTTTTTAAAGTAGATCTTTCCAATTTCATTGATATCTGTATACAAGTGAGACACAGATTTTAGTGATGTAGGAAAATGTGATGAGGGAAAAAATATCCAAGGCATAGATTAAGTTAAATTGACCCTGTTTAAAAACAAAACGCCTTTAACCCCCTCCCCCTCACCCAATCTGAAACTACTGCTATAACTGAGTTAATTCATATGCATCCACAATTATTCCTGAAATTTTGGGATGCCAAAATATAACAATTCTTTAAAAAAAATAAATAAAAGGAGACTACTTTACACTTACAACAGTACATGTCAGCTGAATGCTTTACAAACGTGGGCATTTAGCTCCATTTTAAAAATGGGGAAAGCGAGGCACAGAATGGTTAAGTGACTTTCTCAATGTTGCAGGGAGATCCAGTGGCAAACTCAGGGATAGAAACTATGTCTAAAAATGGCCTTTCATATCTATATAATTCAATTGATCCGAGCTCTAATATTCACTCAATAATATACATAATTTTATTTGCTACAAATTAAATGCTCTCTTTATTGATATGCTTACACACAAAACATGATCACATTTTAAAAAAACAAACATACTAAAGATCTATTCGTTCCTCACTGTACTTATGGGGCCAGAGTAGTTTTTCCTCAGTGATGTGCTGTAGTGGTTTCCCCTCTCCCCCATTAACCAGTTTAGCAGACAGCTTTTTTTAAACTGAGCTTTATTTGTTCTCAGGAAGACTTAGGATCACCATGAGTGTCATGACTGAAGACTGATCCTGAAAAGCACACAGTGCCCTTAAACTCCCAATCAGTATTAACTATGGATGATCAGCACTCTCAGGATCAGGCCCCTAAGGAACACAGTAGAATAGGACATAAAAAAACTCAGTACTGCTGGGATGCAAAACACAAAGTTACAGGTCCCTCTAAAGTATGTTTTACTTTAAAGTTATCAATATTTAACAAAACTCAAAACTACTTAAAAAATAAAGCCAAAACTCAAAAGGTTTCTAATAAAGATAAATCTAATACAAGTTTATTCTGTAATTTTTTTTGTCAAAAACAAGACAAATGTATAGAAACGTCCAAGAAATTTGTTTTTAAAAATGAAGCCAGGCAAATTACAAAGTATTACTCTTTTTAAGATCTCTTGGTACTGAATTGTGCTCAGTACAGTCTGTTTAACTGCAGTGTTCCCTCAGCACAGTCCCATTATTCTATAGCCTCTGAGTTTGCTTCATTAACAGTTGCATTAATCACTCTTCTCTTCTCCTTGATAATGTCTGTATTCTGGCTTCAGCTCCCATGTGTTTTTGTGGGTCCCCTTAACATTGTAGATGCCTATTTCTCTTAAAATTTCTTTCAAGTATATCTGAAAAGAAACAAAAACATTTACATTACAAAGACAGGCAATTACTGTAGTTCTAATTGAAAACAACGCACATGATCTGCCAACCCACATTTACACTGTTAATAAAAATGATAATGAAATAATCTGACAATTACCAATAACAATTTCTTTATAAGGTTTAATAGTATAATGGAACTAACTTCTGACACTCTGTGCGATTAGTTGTGCAATAATTGCATTTTGAATGAATGTCTGACAGGTTTTAAATCCCTTGACTACAATACATATTAAAACAGAAGTAGATTTAATAGTCAAGAATGCATCCTTGGAACTGGAGAAGGAACAACTGAGTCACAACTATGACAGTTCTTCGGTTGGCCTCATTGTTTAGTTTAGAAGTGCAGCACCTTTAGCGAGCTGAACTCAGGGTCAGAGGTTGGGGCAGCAGGTGCTTGGAGTGTCACAGACGCAGTATTCTTAACATCCCAGGAAGGAGGATTATAGAATATCTATAGAGCACATGTAAATGCAAAGCATTAATACCCAGAGGTCGGGAGGCAAGAAGGATCCCACAGCATACTGATTTGTTGGGAGATTAGAAAAATCAAAAGGCTGCAAGATGCCGAAGATACCATATGCTTTACAAATTTGGTGAACACCAAAATTCAGTGTGAACCATTTTATTTATCTTTCTATTGGACAATACTACAACGCTACAAAGGAGTCCGAGTGACGAAGTGCCTTCAACTTCAAAGGCCCAGAAATATGGCAGGAGGTCACGTGTTCTGATGGTGAGCTTTTGAGAGTAGGAGTTTCAGGAGGTGACTGTACGTTGTCCCAATCACCTCTATTGATACATTAGGGGAGTAAATACCTGAGAGGGTGAAGAGCTATTTCAGCTAAAGGACACTGTTGGCACAAGAACAAATGAGTATAAAACTGGCTGCGAACAGATTTAGGCTGGAAATTAGAAGGTTCCTAACCATCAAACAGATGAAGCTCTGGAACAGCCTCCCAATACAAGTTGTGGAAAACACTTTAATTAGTTTGAGAGAGCAGGACAAATTTATGCGTGCAACTGCATGACCGTGTTGCTTCTGATGGCAAGGGGCCGGGCTTAGCAGCCCTGGAGCTCATTTGTGGTTTATATCTTATGCTCCTAAAAGCTCATGTTTTAGCCAGCCACCTGTGGGGGTCAGGAAGGGATTCCTTCCTCCCCGCCACACATGTATTCTGGGATGTTTTTGTTCTTAATCTTCTTTCTCTGAAGCAGCAGAGATGGCTACAGCTGGAGATGGGCCATTGGATGGGGAGGGCCAGGGCCTTAAGGTGGCTTCAAACATCCTCTCTCAGATGCTTGGCTGGCTGGTTCTTGCTCACATGGCCATGGTCTAAGTGATCACCATAGGTGGGATTGGGAAGGAATTTCCCCCCAGGTCAGACTGGCAGTGACCTTGGAGATTTTCCACCTTCCTCTGCAGTGTGTCAGTGCAGCTCACTTCCCAGGATTATCTGGGTATATCTCATTTCCCTGCCACGGCAGGGGCCTCAGGCACAGGTGCACCTTGGTCCCTCCTATTCCCTGCCTGTGGCACATAATAGTCTAGTCTATTTTGGGCTGTTATACTTTGGTCTAATTTCAGTTGTTGGGTTTAGTGTTGGTGGCCTGTGATATAGAGGCGATCAGACTTGATGATCTGGTGGTCCCTTCCTGCCCTTAAACCCTATGACTATGACTCAGCCTATTGGCAGTACTGCTCGTTTACTGGATCCTCAGCTGCTTCTGGATGTGCAGATGATACCAGTGACCAACAGTGCTTTTTTCCCCATCTGCTTTTAGCCAGAGGTTGCAACCTTTTCTTTCAGATTGCTACAGTGATCCAAACTTTTGTCACCTCAAGTTTGTACTTAGTGCCAGTATTCCACAGGATTTGTTAAATATCAACATTCAATACCTCAGAAAGCATCTTAGCCAATTGTTTTAAAACTCTTGGGTGAAAATTATATGGTCCGGCAGATTTTAAAATGTTTAACTTTAGTAGTTATTTAACATCCTACCTAATTACTGTCAGAATAGTTGTGATAAAAAAAAAGTCATCCCTTTAAGATGTGAGTATATCATCTTGCTTTCCTCCAAATAAAGAACATGTATGTATTGAAAAATGCCTTCCCTTCATCATTACTTACAATTTTACCAGACCCACCTACTAACAGACTTGTACGATTGTTAGGATTTCATTTGTTCCAGATATATATTTTTTTTAATTGTGGTTATTGGTCCATAATAATCTACCCACGACTTTATGAAAATATTTACCATTTAAATTATTGCAGTGCCCGGAGTCCCCAGTCAGGATCATGGCCCTGTTATTCTGGCACTGTATAAACAGAAGTAGATATTGGTCCCTGCCCCAAAGAGCTTACAAGCTGCCTAAAGCTAATCATCTTTTTGACTGTGAAATAGTTAACAATTATTACATCTAAAGATCAACTACAAAGAAAAAAATTGGGGTTGTGGTCTCTGTTGCTTCTTTATAATGTATATTGGAAAGTTTTGCTGTTTTTTCATTTTTTTTTTTTTTTTTTTTAAATAAAGGATTAGATATTCAGGTACTGCCTATCCTGGAATACTATAGCAACCACAGTTTGAGAATCACTACATAAAATTTATATCCTGACATAGGTATAGTGTGAGCACTTTCAAACTCATTCTACAAAATGTATTGATCTGTGTTTGTTAGAACTTTTACAGCTTTTACATCTCTAGTGACACTAAATGATAACATCTGCCTAATCCTTCTCTTACAGCTGAGCCCATGGAAAGCAGACATTTGTTGATACACCAGCCTACCCTCTCATCCTTGAGTAATTTTATCTCCATCCCATGTTTTACTTGGAGCAGAGACTGAGATGAACATATGCAAGAAAGATTTGGCCAATTTTATTTTTTGGCTTTAAGAACCTTAAAAAAATGTGCTCTCTATCTTTTACAGATTCTGATCATTAGTATTCTCCCACATCAAAATTTTACTAAGCAAAGCATAGTCTATCACCAGTTCTGTAACAATGTTATTCTAATTAGATTTATGTAGGAAAATCGTTCTTAAAATCCATTCTGAGGATATTTAAAAATAATTTCCCCTTTATTATGTAATGATTATAAATAAACCCGGATTAATAATTGACCACACATACAAACAAGCTACTTTTTCATTATCCTTTTTAGGTCTTCAATTAAAATGATCATTGGTACAAATGGCAAACAAAGAACACAGCGTTCATTTTGTACCGCATGGATGACTCTTCAGTGTCTGAGTTTTAAGTGTCATAGAGCACTAACCCCAGCAGGTGGCAGCAATGGATTAAAGGAAACTGAGATGCACATTACTGAGTACAGATGAGCTTCCCTTCAAACAACATACAGCTGCCTTCATACACCTCTACCCCAATATAATGCAACCCGATATAACATGAATTTGGATATAACGCAGTAAAGCAGCGCTCCAGGGGGGCGGGGCTGCACACTCCGGCGGATCAAAGCAAGTTCGATTTAATGCGGTTTCACCTATAATGCGGTAAGATTTTTTTGGCTTCAGAGGACAGCATTATATCGAGGTAGAGGTGTATTACAAACTTGACAGACTTTTCAGCTGCCTGAGTGAGTATTCATATATGATTCTAGGCCATGCAGATCAATTATGTGAGCTTTTTGTTAAAATGATACTGGTAGCATGCAGTATATTTTCAAAAACGTGCATGCCGTATGTACAATTAACAGGATCTGCATGCAAGTGGAATTGCATTGAAGTGAAGCACGCACATGTGGAATTAGGCATGCATTCATTTTCAACTCTTGTGCACTCGTGCATGGGTAACTTTGCACTTCATAGCATGGCTTGAGAGTGCTTGGGACTAAGACAGGGGGGCAAACTATGGCCCGTGGGCCGGATCCGGCCCCTCAGGGCTTTGGATCCAGCCCGCGGGATTGTCCCTGGTGGCGAAGTGGCCCCCGGGAGTGTGCGTGGGAGGGGGGTGGGGGGAGGTAGAGGGCTCCACATACGTTGCTCTTGCCTCCAGAAACTGTCCCCCACAGCTCCCATTGGCCAGGAATGGGGAACCGCAGCCAATGGGAGCTTACCTGGAGGCGCGGCAAGGGCAGCGCACGCAGAGCCCGCAGTCCATACCCCTGCTCTGAGCCCCTTCCTGCACTCCGCATCCCTCCCGCGTCCCAACCCCCTTCCCTGAGCCCCCTCATATGCCCTGCACCCCTCCTCTGCCCCAATCCCTTGTCCTGAGCCCCTTCCTGCATACCGCACCCCCTTCCACACCCTGCACTTCCTCCTACACCCCAACCCCGTGCCCCAGCCCTGCATACAATTTCCCCACCCAGATGTGGCCCTCGGCCCAAAAAGTTTGCCCACCCCTGGACTAAGATCTATTTATGGAATCAAGGCCAAATTCTGCCCTTGAATACGTGCACAGCTACCACTGAAGTCCATGGAAATTAAGCACAACAAAAGCTATATACCCACCTAACCACATTAAGCAGTTATTGGATTGATTTGATTAATTTATGGCTTAGAAGAGAGGTTACACAACTGCAAAATGCTTCTGTGGAACAGAAAGCATAGCATGAGGAATACAATACTTATAAGCATTTCTCAACAGACTTCATAGAACTAGGCACTTTGTTTTATTTACCTTGTATGCAGGTGGATTCTGGAGTGGTAGATAAAATCCCTGCATCCCCAAACCCTTTGAAAACAACAAAGCATTCTCCATATCCGTACACATACCCTTCTCCCTGCCAGCGCCAAAGACTGGAGAGCAGGGATTGGGAACTTTGGGGATTAGTAGAAATGAGATTTCTTTGCCAATCCTAGAGTCTCTCTCTTTAGTGTAACTCAAAATTATATCAGAAAGTAACAAAGGAAGTCTCTCTTGTGGGAACAGTAAAAACAAGTTCACAAGAATAATGCAAAATAGGACTGACACTGAGGTCATTAGCTTGTTTTTGTTTCACTTCCGTGCTTGAGAAACTTCCCCTTGTTTTCAGTGAGTCCTGTGTTAGAATAAAGAGAATAAAGTAACTGGTAGGGGAACCTCTCCCTTTTGCCACAATTGGGGGGAGAGGGCAGGAAGTTTGGGAACAGAGGGTAAAAGGTAAACACTTCATAGGAGCGCTGATTCTAAGGTTTCTTTTGATTAGAATAAAAAGGTGTATTTTAAGAATGTTTTAGGTAGCAATGTTCTAACTAACACATTCTAAAAACCACCCTTTTTCCTCGTCAAGAGAAACTAATGGGGAGTAGAGCTGCAATATTATCTCCCTTGATCAAAAACTCACAGACCGCAACTACCCGTAATGTAAACCAACACTACATTTAAAAGAAAAGCACTTGGATTTTCCTTCAATCTCCATCAAATTTGCACTCTAGCACAAATCCTTAACAGAGACGTCAAATGCTTTCCTATCATTTATATACTATCAGATCAACACATCTGACTGTCACACATTGCATGCTTTTGGGAAGTCATTTTGCCGTAACATTGCTGAGGTTACTGTTAGGGTTAAGGCTCGATGAGGTTGGGCTACATATTGATGTTAGATATCAGCTGGAGATGGGAGCTGAAGCCTTCAGGAGTGTCGGAGTGTGTTACAGGCACTATGAAGACGAAAAGGAATAAACAAGTCTTTCCCCTTAGCTTATTTCAAGGCTTTTAAGGTTCTGGGCGGATGGGGTGTGTCCTGTCACAGGCTTAGCTATCACAAAATAGTTTTTGTTAGCTAAATTCCTAGTTTTTCCTCACAGCTTTGGTGTACCTCAGTGGAAAAGCTCACCAGAGTCAGGGATAAGAAATGGTGCCCCTCTCTACAACTCAGAGAGAAAAAATGTTCAGGCTGTTCGTATGTTGACCCTCTGGAAGAGGGAGAGAGACTGTGATATGCCTCAGTGTATTCCTTGGGTCGATATAACATTTTATGCCCATTAAAGTTACTGAAAGCAAGTACACCAAGAACAACCCTTTATGTTTAACAGTGACTACATGAACAGTCAGCAGCTCTTCCCTCACTGTCTTCTAGGTTGGGATTCATTGTTGTTATCAATGATAAATAGCAAGGACATTTAAAACAGCACCAAAGAGATGAGATTTGAATCCCTAGTGTCCTTTCCCATTTCAGAGTAATTTCCCCATGGCTATGGGGTCTCTTTGGAGAAGTGGAGGGAGAATGTGCAAACCTCTTTATTTTTAGCCTCAGTCAGTAGTTTCTGGCATTCACACTGTGGCAGATTTGTCATCAAATTAAAATGTGATGGGTTCAGCTTGGCACATATTTTATGTTATGGCTAAGAAGTTATAAAATATTTTGTAGACAAACACTATCAATGTATAACTGATATTTAGGAATCAGCACATGAGGAACAACAATGTTGCCAGAGGACTGGTCTCAGAGTTTTTTAGATTTAATGCAAAAGGGGTGCAAAGAAAAGGCAATCCCATAGGGGGAAAACTGCCAAAAGACACTATTTTTTAAACTCTTATTCTCAGTGTATCAATTCACTTTTCACCAAACCACCATGAAAAAGTCAGACAGTGCTCAAAGTTTATATTCTATCTTTTGGGTTTTGCCACTTCAAAGAGATTTTTACAAAATAAAGGGTTTAAAGCTTCTGTTAAAACTGAACTCCGTAACACAACCTTAACTAAGGTGCTGTCACCACTCCATCATAATGGATCTACTATACAAAAACTGCTGCTGTTACCTAGAAAATGTAAGTTCTTGGAACAACTCTTCCAACAGCAAAATACTGAGCAGAGAAGTAGTTTAGTTAAAATTACAAATAAACCCCATCCCCCATTGGCTCAGGTCCTTCTTCTCAGTCCGAATCCAGAAGGTCATTACAAGCAACTGTTCCCCCATCTCTAAAGGCCTCTCCTGCAGAGTCAGACAAAACTCAAGACTCCACATTATTATTAATGGTTGGAGAGGGTGAAATGACATGGGCTGAAGTGTCAAGATTAGGCATGTTATAACTTGATCCCCCTTCTCTCCTTTACACCTAACCTAACTCCATCTCCCAGCTTTCACAATGCCTAGTGGAAATTAGCATCCAGATGGCACAATGAAGTCATTAAAGAGAATTCATCTACTCACTAATATCCTGCATTGGCTTATTATAGCCTAAGCATCCTTTGGATTACTCAGTGCTATTGGATGCTCAAATAGTCATGGCAACTAAGCCACCCACTTTCATCTGTGAGTGGTCTGGAGACTGCACTGGGTTGTGCTATTGCACTTGCTCCTGGCCAAGTGATCCATGCCTTTGGTGACCGTCAAGCTGATTAGTGGAACTCATCTCTTGGAATGAAACCATGTGCCCTGAAAAAGCTCCAACTGGAAGAAAATGCTCCCATTTTCTGTCTGCTTACCAACACCGATCATCATGAGTACATCACTCCATTCTCTACCATCTGCACTTGGCTCCCCTTTGATTACACAGTCCAATTCAAGGTCTCTGTTCTGATATTCAAAACCCTCCTTGGCTTTGGTTCTGGCTGCCTAAGGGTATGTCTACACAGAAGAAGAAAAGAAAAAAAAAAAACTGATCCACAGCATTGAGTCTCAGAGCCTGGGTCAACTGACTCAAGCTCATGAGTCTCACACTGCAGAGCTTAAAAGAGCAGCGTAGACATTTGGGCTTGGGCGGAAACCTGGGCTCTGAAACCTGATGAAAGGGCAGGAGCCTGAACCTCTACTCTGATATTTGTAGCCCTGCAGCATGGGCCTGAGTCAGTGGGCCCAGGCTCAGAGACTTGCTGCCATGGAGGGTTTTTTTTTGTTTTTTTTACTGTGTAGCCTACCCTAAAAGATCACCTCTCCCTCTGTGACCAATACCTCCCAAAACAGCTACATTCCACTGGAACAATTACACTGTTAGATTAGACTGAATGCCTAAGTATTAACACACAAATGAGCATAATAAATATACCAGTCTGCATCTAGAATTCCCATATCACTACAAGTAAGTTTTATGCTGGTTTTTTTTTTTGCAGTCTGAAGCAAAATTGTAAGTGATCAGGGATTCAAGGCAACTTCCATAAATATTCTTCCTTTATGAAGAGAATGCCTTGAAAATGCTGAAGCTGAAATTAACAACAAAAGCAAGAGTCTCCTTGGGCAGATACAGAACCATTATAAAGGACGTCAATTAATTAACTTGCCGTGTTTCACTGAATACACAGCACTCATTACAAAATTACTTGGCAACAAACAATAAGTAGATAACATTACTGAATCATACCGCTGAGTCTGAAAAAGTAGTCAACTACATCATTCAACCAAAGATAACCTTCATTCCACACCCCTAATTGATGTTAAAACTCTATTTTTAGAATCTGGTTGTGGATTCACGGACTTTTGTGGAAGGGGATGCTAGATTATTTTCTGCCCATGTATGTACATATGTAGAGAAGGCAAAAGTGTTCAGATGATCTTAGATGCATGAATTGTGTAGCTTCAATTCATTTCTCAACTTCAGGCCCAGGATTTAGTTCCTGAGCCTTTGCTTGATGGCTCTGTCCACTTTTAAATCTACAGGGACAGAAGTGAGTGGTTTCTTTTTAGAGAGACTTCTTTTTGAGTATAAGTGCACCTGCAAATGCTCCTGATATCTGGATGGCCTCATCTGCCATTTGTCTCAAATGTTCTTAAGGCCAACTGATTATCAGTTTCACGTTGATTTTTTGCTGTCACACAGTAAGTTTTTTCTCAGTGCCCCACATTACACCCATTTTTTGTCCCCCTTCTTTGCTTTTCCCATCCTTCTTTATCCCTTTACACTTGCCCTTTGCTTCAGATCTTGCTCCCTAATATAAAAGAAACTTTTTTTGAAGTGAAGAAAGTGATAATGAAATTAAACCTTCTCTAAACCCATTGAAACTAGTAGGAGTTGTAGCAGTCTCTTTCCCTGATACGTGCATATAAGTGCCTCTGGTCAGAACATAATTAAAATTCTCCAAGAAACTTGTTGCCCATCTATTACAGATGATTATAAAACACTCAAGCATAATCAATATTATGTGCAAGAGTTAATTAATGCAATATGAAGGAAAACAAGCATAGAAAAAAGTCAGGAAATTCCAAAATTTTAAAGTTTTTTTTAAACACAATGTTAACTTGGCTACATTGCACATTGTGTATATTTGAAAACTCTCCCAAAATAAAATACAGCACAGTTGTGCAACTTCACCAAGTTAAAGCCTCCAAATATAATATTATCTCAAACTTGTGGCACATTAAATTGAGAAAATTAAGAGCAATTGAAAAGTATGGGAGGGAGAATGCTACTATCAGTGAATGCTACCGCTGTCAGCAAAATTTGAAAAAGGGCAACAGAAACAAACAGGAACTCTATTAAAAAGCCAAACTGGAAAACTCTAGTCTACAGCAATACAGAGTATTTGATAAACCAATCCCCATTGACAGAAAAATAAACAGTAATGAGAAGAATATGATTTTAGAGCCACTTTTGAACTTCCCACTGCTCAGGTTAGAAGGAAGATTACATAGGCTGCATTGGTAAGGAAGTCTGATGTCCTGGCACAGTATCTTCCAGTGGTCTGGCTGAAAAAACTCAAAATAAACTGAATCACCAGCTACTGCTCATTGTTTTCTGTTCTTCAGCAATATCCATTATTTTAATGTTACCCCATGACATTTATTACATGCACTAAGAGCTATGGGATCAGACATTACTGTACCAATATTGCTCAAATATTTTATTGCTGCAATAAAAAAGGAGCCCACCTAGTAAACCATTCACACACAAAGTCTTTCAATTTTTTGGTTGGGAAAAATGTCTCCAAAATTTCAAAGACTGAAGTTACAGCATAAGAAGCTCTTACTGCTACTGCATTTTTTAAGGTCTGAGAAGCCTCAATGCAGTTTTTTAAATGGAGAGTGAAATGTTAGTGTGGCATTATAGTGAAAACATACTTGGGAAGCTGCAAAGTGCATCAACATCTAAGCTCTGAAAAATGTTTTTCAAAACTAATGAGGAATGCAAAAACACTTGAGAACAAGTGGTCTAAGCTTAAGTGTTAGAAATAATTATAAATAGTCCTCACTATTAGCCATTTATAAAAAAATACAGTTCAAATTAGACACAGTAGTCCTATTCTTTAGTCAATATTTTATTGTTTACACACCAGACAAATTCTGTTCTTTGTTATTTATTCAGTTTAAGTCTGGAACAACTCCAACAACTTCAATGGAGCTCTATATTTAGATCAGGGTAAAGGAGAGTAGATTTGGCTATTATCATAGTGTAATTTGTGTGTGTTTATATTGTTTTGAAGTAAAAATATAAAATGTATTCGAATTCACAAGAGACCTGCTCTGTGTTTATAGGACTTCAGAATAAATATAATGTCGGATCCAACATATACCAATGTACTCTTCAAAAGTGTCAGAAGGATGCTATTTAAAATCACACATAAAATACTGGCATTTATTTGCTATTTGATTAACTAAGTTTTTGACTGTTTTGCTCAGTGAATTTTAAACATTAACACCCAGTGAAGTAAGCATCAATAGATTAATTCTAACATAGCTGAAAAAAGAATTGGCAAAACCTTTTAGTCAATTCTGAAAATAACCACAGCATTTAGAAACCTAGAGGAAAAATTACATACCAAGAAAGTCTTAAAAGCTATTTTAGAAAATCAAGCAGCGAACACTTAGGCAGAGTTTAATTAACAGCCAACCTCTTTACAATAAATAAGAAGAGAAAATACCTATTCAACCTGTTGGCGTGTGCGCGCGCGTGCAAAGCAGAGCTGCTATGGCAACAATGAAGCCACAGTGGGTAATAGGAACAGATACTATATTTTTGGAAAAAATGTTTCACACTAGAGATTAATGTCTATGGGCACCGAGAAAATTGGCACATTGGAATGAAAATAGGCTGAAGGGCAGGAAACAAATAGCTGATAGCTGCTAATGGAATTGTTTCCATTTAGAAAATGCTTACTAGAGATGTACTTAAAGGAAACACAGTTAGAAACTTAGCATGATAATTTTGTGTGGGGGGTAGGTGGCATATTGAAAGAACATTTCTAAGTTATCACTACACTGGATATCATGTGAACAAAGAAGAAGGCAGCCAAGCACAAGCTGTACTATCACCACTAATATTTGGGTGTAGGGGAATCAGCAAACAAAGATGGCAAACATCCATCAAAAAAGTAAAAAGGAAGAGGCAACTATATAGCACGTTCTTCTGAACAGACACTGCAGAACATACTGAGAGGGAAAGGGTTTAACAGCTGTAAAATCTTGGTAGTCTTCCGATAAACTTGCAGGTTCCACTCAAGGGAACAGGAAAATGTGATACTGGGTTGGAACAGAATATAATTTTAGGTAGATTGTATCATTAAGAGTTCCATGGTTAAAAGCAATAGAGCTCACGGAGATTAGAGTAATTAATTAATGTAGATCCACCACACTATGAGCAGAATATAATTTCTTTCATGGGAATAAAACAAAAGTGACAGATATTATTTAAATTGGTGTAGAGCCCAGATTGTGCTATGTGCTTTTCAAATATAGAAGATGACAAAGTCCCTGCTTCCAGTAAGAACAGCCTGAAAAGATGAGGACAAAAGGTGTGACTAAGGGGTACAACATATAAGCAAAGCAATCAGGATGATGATAGGTCACACATTACTGGTACATTTTAATCTTTTTTTTTTTAAATTGAGAACACACGATTCCCTTCCCCATTCCCTCCACACAACTCAGCCCTCATCTTCCTCCAACACCAACTCTCAGGTTGTGTCCCTACACCCTCCCCCTCCCAACAGATGAAGAGTTTACTCGTACAATAAATAAATGAAAGAGAAATGGATGAATTAATCAGCTTGTTTCTTCTTTGTGTTGCAGAATAAGTGAGCCTTCATGTACCTGAATAAGAGAATCATGGCTTTGTGGCTCTGCTCAAGGAGGTCATTCCATCATGGGGGGAGGAATAGCTCAGTGGTTTGAGCATTGGCCTGCTAAACCCAGGGTTGTGAGTTCAATCCTTGAGGGGGCCATTTAGGGATCTAGGGCAAAAATGTGTCTGGGGATTGGTCCTACTTTGAGCAGGGGGTTGGACTAGATGATCTCCTGAGGTCCCTTCCAACCCTGATATTAACATTTAACTGGTTACATTTTTTAAATAACTATTTGCTCACATATCTCCACATTTGATACTTATTGAGTGAGCAAAACTGACGTGTATTCACTGTATTATAATAAGGAATATAGGGATCTAAAAGTTTTATGTTATAATTTGGGCCACTATTTCTGTTGTGTATATAACACGGAGTGCTGGAAGGAGCTCAGGAACATAGCTAGAGCTGCTGCAGTTCCTACTACTGGTCTCCAGGGATTGCTATTGTGTTCAGCAGGCTACTTACAGTTCTGGGGCAGGGCTGGGGGGTGCACAAGGGAGAGAACCAGGGAGTTAAGACAGGCTGAACAGCAGCTCTGCACTTCACGATGCTTTGCTAAGGGTATCCATAAAGACAGAAATCCCAGGGAACTGGAGAAAGAGGCAAAATCCTGTGGGTGCAACTGCTTTTCCACTTCCCCTGCCAGAACTAGCAGGGCATAAAAGGCAGCCTCTCCCTTGCAGAGGGCTGCTGGCACTTGCCAGAAGGCGCAGTTGGGATCTGCCAGGATGGGAAAGGGAAGCAGAAAATAAATCCAAGGGCTGGAGTCTGTTGGGGGATATAGAACAGAGTGAGGTCGTGGAATGTCATTTCATCAAGGGAAAGAAGGGACAGGGCTACTCCCCCAAGGCCCATTTTTGAGTATGTCTTTGTGTGTTTCTTTTCATGTTTTATTTTCATCCTAAACAGTCACACACACAAATGAGGTAGGAAAAAAGCCAGAACTTCCCCATCTCCCCCCAAAAGTGGAATTTTAAAAGTTTAAATGTTGGCAATAATGAGAATATTTAATATTAAATGTATTTGGGGCCTGAAATTACGATACATGACTTTTTTCTACCTATTTACATAGATACATATTCTGATTTCTAGCATTAAAACACAGAAGCCAAACATAGAAGAGATCTATTATTTTACCCATCTCTTTGCCAAGGGAGGATTTAGTCTCTACAATATTTCGTATCTCTTTAGTTCTGAATAAATGTATCTTAAAATTTTGTGCCAACTTACCTCTCTTTACTATAAACACACAATAAATACATTTAAAAGGTATATTTTTAAGACTATGTATTGTAAGTATAAAATGCACATTCCTAATATAGCAATATATTTTGTAGTGGTCATTACTGAAAAATAGGTTACGAAGGCTGTTATAAACACCTACATACCACAGGTTGTTTGGTTATGTCCACCAAGTCCTTAATGTTGTAATACTGGTGTTTTTCAAAGGCAGAAAAAAGCATGTCCAACACTTGCTGCTTATCAGCCCGAGCTCGTTTTCCATCTTCTTTTTTCTTTTTTTCATACTCAATCTGTTAATTAAAATATCTTTTTTAAAAAAAGATGTACATGCAACACATTCTCTGGGTATTTCTCTGAACAGAGTACTACAGTATTTAATAAGAATAAAACATTTTGCAGCTACATCCTGCTTTTCCTCTCCAAAAAATCAACGTGTGGAATGATCAATCAATCCTTAGTACCTCTATAACATAGATAAATAATAACCCCACTTCACAAATAAAGGAACAGACAGAGAGAGATTAAGTGACTTGTCCAAAACTAGAGAGAGTTCACATCCCAGGGTCAGAACAGGGATATGAATTCAAAAGTTCGCAGTGTACATCTCTTGACACAGTCAACTTATTTTCATTTTCTGATGCATTTTGGTGATTTATTACACTATAAATTATTCTGAAAGCCTATGTTTCTTAAATTTGAGAAATCTTCAAAATAGCAGCAAGTCTGCAACATTTGCAAACTGCACCAGTCAATAAAGTGGGTTATAAAATACCATCTTGATTGCCAAGACCTACAGCAGAACAGCTGGACTCCACAGAAACTATAGAATGTGGACAAAAATCCAGGCAGTCTACTTTTTTGTTTTTGTTTTAGTTTTAAATAGTACACTGAGACATTTGTATCCAAAGCACTCCACTGAAAATCCAACAGGCAATGAGCTAGGACCTCCTGCAAATACTGAAGAGATATTATGGCTTTCCAACATCTTATAATCCTCTTAAACTACATGGTGAATTTAATTTCATTCTGTCTAGTACTACCATAGCACTGTCCCACACAAATAGATTTTTGCGTCAGAAGAAAGCAAGCACGATAAGATTAGACACAGTCCAGCTACAAACTCATCTGCAAAAAAATTATAGATATCTTCAAATTAGGTAATGACAGAACCAAGTGTGGATCCTTTAACTATAAAGCAAACAGAATTAGGGACCCATTCATTTGATGGAAACTTGTTACATAGATAAAGAACGTGGAGTTACAGAAGTTTTGTTGTAACAAGTTTACTCCTTTAACCTGTGTCTTGGGTATCATGAGCAGAATATTTGGAGTTAGTGCTTCCCCTTCCCTCCGAATTTTGCAAGCAGCTTCCTCACCAACGCAATCAACCAGCTCTGTGCTGCACACATTTCTGTGGTGATGCAGGAACCAGAATGGAACTGAATAAGATTTGCAGGTTACACTTGTACCATAGAGAAACACTACTGTACCTTTATCTTTAAAAATCAGTTTAATTTACTATGGGACTACAAATAATATAAAGCTCCTGTTGGAAATTGCTGTCTCTCAGCTTGGTTTCTGCCAGAATCCTTCCCTTTGGCTGTTTCATGCTCAAGTACAGGAATCTATTGTACTGTGGGACTCTTTAAAAACAGCATTGAATAAAAACCTCCTCTATTGAAATCTAACATGTCCTTCTGGCCATACTTTCTGCAAAAGATTAGTTTAATATGCTTATACACTTAGAAATTCAGGAAGTGGGCTCAAGGATGAATGAGTATTGGTCCCTCTGGGCAACAAGAATCTTCTTCATTAATTCAAAACAAAACAAAAACGTTGAATGAACAGTTTTGCTTAGGACAAGGTCAGTCTTTAGGTAGATGGTCTCTTACTTACATAAACACTAGTGATCAGTGACACTAGAGCTGAAAAATGTGTTAGTCATTGGTCACTTTTGCCTTTTACCTTATTTACTGCAATGTAAATAAAAATTTAGATGACTGACCCTTCCCTGTCCATTGTGGGGAAAAAAGGCCATTAATCACCTCTCAAAGCTGCTGTGAAAGTTTACCAGGCCAGTCATTAATATTGGTATTACTGTAGTGCCCAGAGGGACCTCCTAATCCTGTCAATAACTTGTAATTATTTCCTAGCATATAGCTGATAAATACACTGTTAGGCAAGAACAGGAAAATGAATGGGACTTCTTTTATAAGAGAGTGATAACTTTGTGTTGAGGGACTCAAGGACCGGCACTGTCCTCTATTGGGAGAGGGGGTTTTCCAGCAAAAGTAGCCACAGCAGAATCAACTTTGTGAAAGGCAGCTCACTTCTTGCTTTCTCGAACAGCACCTTGCTAATCTTGGAGGAATCAACTAAGAGGCTGAAATGAAAATTGGTATCATCAATTAACTTCTGACAGCAGGATGCAGTGGGATAGCAGCACTAAATTATAACTCAACATGTATGAAAAGCACCTCTAGCTCTTTGGAGGGATGCAATTCAGTGATGTTTCATCATAAGATAGGAAAGTCCTTCAAGAGCAAAATGCTTCAACTGATAAGGAACTGTCTCTTGAAGGGAGTCCTCAGGGAAGTCAGGTCCATGTGGCATTTGGCAAATGGGGACAAATGCAGAGTAGTAGTAGAGGCCCAGGCCATTAGCCTATAAATATATCTGAAGTGAGTTTTTACATGACACACAGGGACGTAGCCAGGGTTGCAGCCGAGGAGGAGTGGCGGCAAAAAAAGGCGCTAGTCCTTCGGTGGCATTTCGGCGGCCCTGCGCATGCGCCGAAATGCCGCCGAAATATGGAGCGGTGCATGCGCAGGGCCACCCCGCTTCCCCATCCAGAGCGCTGTCCGGGCCAGCCCGCAGCCCCGTTCCGCCGGCCGGCCGGAGCGCCGGGAGCCGGCCAGCCCGCGGCCCCGTTCTGCCGGCCAGCCGGAGCGCCAGGAACCGGCCAGCCCGCGGCCCTGTTCTGCCGGCCGGCCGGAGCGCCAGGAACCGGCCAGCCCGCGGCCCTGTTCCGCCGGCCGGCCGGAGCGCCAGGAACCGGCCAGCCCGCGGCCCTGTTCCGCCGGCCGGCCAAAGCACCACTTTTGGGGAATGTGGGGTCAGGGGAAGCGGCCGCTTCCTCTGAACCCCGCTAGCTACGCTACTGATGATACACCCATAATATATAAGATATCATAAGAAGAGACACAGGGACTGGGAACAACATAAATTTAACAGGTGGACCCAAAGAGGTTTTAAGTGTAAGCACTTTCTGAACCTAAAGCTTGGCAGGAGCAGGGGAGGGATTATCTGGTCATGCTATGGCTGCCACAAAGGCCTCTGATATTAGAAAGGCCAGGTCCAGTAGGAAGGAGAAAGGAAGAGGATAGCTCCAATTGTGGCTCCTTTAAGATCCTGGGATCCTACATAATAGAAATAAGAGACAGACTTGTTGAAAGTCTCTGGGTAAGGATAAAAGGGGTAAAAAACAAGGGTGATGTCATGGTAGGGGGTCTACTACAGACCACCTAACCAGGAAGAAGAGGTGGATGAGGCTTTTTTTAAACAACTAACAAAATCATCCAAAGCACAGGACTTGGTGGTGATGGGGGACTTCAACTACCCAGATATCTGTTGGAAAAATAACACAGCAGGGCACAGATTATCCAACACATTCTTGGAATGTATCGGAGACAATTTTTTATTTCAGAAAGTTGAGAAAGCTACTGGGGGGAGGCTGTTCTAGATTTGATTTTGACAAATAGGGAGGAACAGGTTGAGAATTTGAAAGTGGAAAGCAACTTGGGTGAAAGTGATCATGAAATCATAGAGTTCATGATTCTAAGGAATGGTAGGAGGGAGAACAGCACAATAAAGACAATGGATTTCAAGAAGGCAGACTTTAGCAAACTCCGGGACTTGGTAAGTAAAATCCCATGGGAAGCAAGTGGAAGGGGGAAAAACAATTGAAGACAGTTGGCAGTTTTTCAAAGAGACATTATTAAGGGCACAAGAGCACACTATCCCACTGCACAGGCAAGATAGGAAATATGGCAAGAGACCACCCTGGCTTAACCAGGAGATCTTCAATGATCTAAAACTCAAAAAAGAGTCCTACAAAAAGTGGAAACTCGGTCAAATTACAAAGGATGAATATAAACAAACACCACAAGTATGTAGGAACAAAATTAGAAAGGCCAAGGCACAAAATGAGATCAAACTAGCTAGGGACATAAAGGGTAACAAGAAAACATTCTACAAATACATTAGAAGCAAGAGGAAGACCAAGGACAGAGTAGGCCCGTTACTCAATGGGGGGAAAGACAATAATAGAAAATGTGGAAATGGCAAAGGTGCTTAATGACTTCTTTGTTTCGGTTTTCACCAAGAAGGTTGGTGGCGATTGGACGTCTAACATAGTGAATACAAGTGAAAATGAGGTAGAATCAGAGTCTAAAATAGGGAAAGAACAAGTCAAAAATTACTTAGACAAGTTAGATGTCTTCAAATCACCAGGGCCTGATGAAATGCATCCTGGAATACTCAAGGAGCTGAAGGAGCTGACTGAGGCGATATCTGAGCCATTAGCAATTATCTTTGAAAAGTCATGGAAGACTGGAGACATTCCAGAAGACTGGAAAAGGGCAAATATAGTGCCCATCTATAAAAAGGGAAATAAGGACAACCTGGGAATTACAGACCAGTCAGCTTAACTTCTGCATCCGGAAAGATAATGGAGCAAATAATTAAGCAATCAATTTGCAAATATCTAGAAGATAATAAGGTGATAAATAACAGTCAGCATGGATTTGTCAAGAACAAAATGTGTCAAACCAACCTGAGAGCTTTCTTTGACAGGGTAACAAGTCTTGTGGAAGGGGGAAAGCGGTAGATGTGGAATATCTTGACTTTAGTAAGGCTTTTGATACTGTTTCGCATGACCTTCTCATAAACAAACTAGGGAAATACAACCTAGATGGAGCTACCATAAGGTGGGTGCATAACTGGTTGGAAAATCATTCCCAGAGAGTAGTTATCAGTGGTTCACAGTCATGCTGGAAGGGCATAACGAGTGGGGTCCTGCAGTGATCAGTTCTGGGTCCGGTTCTGTTCAATATCTTCATCAATGATTTAGATCAGGGATCGGCAACCTTTGGCCCGCCGCCCGCCAGGGTAAGCATCCTGGCAGGCCGGGCCGGTTTGTTTACCTGCCGGCGTCCACAGGTTCGGCCGATCGCGGCTCCCACTGGCCGCGGTTTGCTGTCCCAGGCCAATGGGGGCTGCGGGATGTGCTGGCTACCGCTTCCCGCCGCCCCCATTGGCCTGAAGTGGGAGACCGCGGCCAGTGGGACCCGCGATCGGCCGAACCTGCAGACGCGGCAGGTAAACAAATCGGCCTGGCCAGCCAGGGTGCTTACCCAGGTGGGCCGCGTGCCAAAGGTTGCCGATCCCTGATTTAGATAACGGCATAGAGAGTACACTTATAAAGTTTGCGGACGATACCAAGCTGGGAAGAGTTGCAAGTGCTTTGGAGGATAGGATTAAAATTGAAAATGAACTGGACGAACTGGAGAAATGGTCTGAAGTAAATAGGATGAAATTCAATAAGGACAAATGCAAAGTACTCCACTTCGGAAGGAACAATCAGTTACACACGTACAAAATGGGAAATAACTGCTTAGGAAGGAGTACTACGGAAAGGGATCTGGGGGTCATAGTGGATCCACAAGCTAAGTATGAGTCAACAGTGTAACGCTGTTGCAAAAAAAGCAAACATCATTCTGGGATGTATTAGCAGGAGTACTGTAAGCAAGACATGAGAACTAATTCTTCCGCTCTACTCTGTGCTGATTAGGTCTCAACTAGAGTATTGTGTCCAGTTCTGGGCGCCATATTTCAGGGAAGATGTGGAGAAATTGGAAAAAGTCCAGAGAAGAGCAACAAAAATGATTAAAAGTCTAGAAAACATGATCTATGAGGTTTGTTTAGTCTGGAGAAGAGAAGACAGAGGGGACATGATAACAGTTTTCAAGTACATAAAAGGTTGTTACAAGGAGGAGGGAGAAAAATTGGTCTTCTTAACCTCTGAGGATAGGATAAGAAGCAATGGGCTTAAATTGCATCAAGGCAGGTTTAGGTTGGACATTAGGAAAATCTTCCTGTCAGGGTGGTTAAGCACTGGAATAAATCGCCTAGGGAGGTTGTAGAATCTCCATCATTGGGGATTTTTAACAGCAGGTTGGACAAAGACCTGTCAGGGATGGTCTAGATAATACTTAGTCCTGCCTTGCATGCAGGGGACTGGACTAGATGACCTCTCGAGGTCCCTTCCAGTTCTATGATTCTATGATAATCTGATGTCTCTTCAGTGGCAAAAGTCCATTATCCTTTGCCTGCTCTTGAGTCTGGTGACTTCAATAACTCAAAAACATAATTGTTGAGAATTTGGGCATGAAAGGTGGACAGAGCCTGTCATTGCAGGTTGCATGATTTTTCCAGAAGAGTACCACTGACTTATTTCCTCTAATCCTTTTAGGAATTTTCTGTTCCTATCAATCACTCAAGAACCAAACCAAACGACACCCTGAGGTGGAAGGTCAAACTAAAGTGAGAGAAAAAAACAGTCTAAGGGATTTTTTGAAGCAAAAATATGAGCTAAATCCTCCTGCTGTTCATTCTGTGGAAGGCAGAACATAATTGGAAAAGCTAATGGCAATCTCAAGACAACCTATGAAGATGCTCAACAATTCTGCAGCATCCTTGTACCTGTACAAGTGAGATTTAGAGAAAACTTGTTTAGAGACTGATTATCTTCACTTGGAGAAACAACCTGTTAAAATTTAATGCAGTCAAGCAAAAATGCTTACTCTGTAAAATGGACACTTTCTACACAGAGGAGGAAAGCAAGTGATCTTGCACCACATTATTATGAGGAGATCCTCAAAACAATCCCCACTGCTGTTAGCCTTTTATGGGACTATTTTATCAAAGGTTCTCAAATACTGCAATATCTAATTTTCCCCCCCAGGAAAATGTTATGGAACAGTATGCATTTTGTTTTTTAACTGAGCTGAAATACTACTAGTTTATTATCTGCTAAATGACAATGGACAACATTTCTGTTTCTCTGCTATCTTGCAATTTTATAGGCTAATTAATTTCTTCCCATTGGGAGCTTTCATTTTGCATTCTCTTGATTATCTAAGCCACAGAGGAGTGCTCTCTATAAAAATGCAGCTTGAGTACTCTAGAATTCATAAGTCATTAATCTATACAACAATTCACATACAAAAGTGATTATCACTCCTTACTTCTTAGCAAAGATTACATAGCTGAGCACTCTAGGAGTGAGGTCTTGTATTGTTAAAACATCATTATTTTGTTGGAAACATTCAGTTATTTTCAATCGGTATCTCAGTCATGTTAATTAGCGATGCTCACAATTAGCTTAAAACTTCAGCAACAGCTCCCACTGCAGTGTAGGAGCACCAAAAGCAGTGTGAATACTGCTATTTATTTTTTTTAATGGTATTGCTGTAGCATTCTCTCCACAGTTGTGAGGACTGACATGACAGTTCATATAAAGTTACAATGCCTCACTTTAACTTTATCCATCTTTTGTAACAAGATACGTCGTGCAAGAGAACCAAAACAGTTTGTGTGTGTAACTTGATATACATATACACTGTATAAACTAAATTAATATTTTCTTAAATTTAAAAAGCTAAAATATTAAAATATATTTGGATATCATAGGGGTGTAGTTTTGGGATGGGTTGGTAAGCACTGAAGTTGCTGTTTTATCCCCTGCAATTCTTTACACAAGATCAATTTTTCTTTGTTTACCTTCACAGTGTGTCGCTAATCTTACTGGAAGGTTGCCAAGATTCCCTATTTGAAGGCGTCATTAATACAGACACGTATTATATTTCTTCAGCAGATGGTTAATACAAAGACGATGAAAAAGACGTGATAGGTGAAAGTAAAAAGTTTTCTCCAAAAAAAAATTTGAAAGAAGCTTTAAAAAGGTTCTGTATTATTTTCAAAACTCCTTTTTTTAAAATAAAGAACTATTCTGTAGTCAGTGAAACACCCCTACAATTATCATTTCAGCCTGCAAAGACACTACTCTAGCGAACAAATAAACGCAATTAATTTAACAATGAAATTCACAGTCTAACTCAAAATGGCTTTCTTGGTCTGCCCAGTATTCTGAAGTACAACCAAATGTGCATTTGCTGAAGAGATTTCACGCTGCGTGTTGAAGTAAGGTCTTGTCTACACTCTAAGCTTTTTCTGAAAATTGTTCTACTCTTTCAGCAACAGTAGGAGCATCAGTGTAAGACATGGTACTTGCAACTTCTGGTGTTTCAATCATGTAGTCTAGCCATGCTGTGAGCAGGGTTACATAGCATGGTGGTAAAAATCTATGAGATCAGCCTATATTTAGTACTCTCACTGTTAGCACAGTGGAGTTATACCAATACTATACCACAGGTGGGAGAGTTTCAGACATCCTCAATGTAAATGCAGCCAAAATGAATCAGGTTGAGTCAACCTGGAGGAGTTCTGTGGACATGCATAAGCAGAGAAACGGAAGTGGTAGGCTTTGTGCAGAGAGACTGGGAAAGCAAGGTCCATGCCAACAATGGACAGAAAAGAGGTCTCCAAGGGAGACAGCAGCAGTAAATAGGAGCAGTCACAGGGAAAGAGAGGCTAATGACAGGCAGGGCTTGCAGCTGATTTGAAAGAGGAGAGAGAAGCTACTAAAGGAAAGGAACTGACAGGTGAGGGAAGAGAGTGGTAAACAGTGATGGATGCTGGAAATGGGGAGTGATGGCAGTACAAGGGGAAGCAACCGTCTTAGACAGATGGTGAAGGGCTTTGGGGGCTCAAGTCTTTCAGCCTGACTGGAAGTTCTTCAGTATCTGAAGGCCAAGGGATGTCTACGTATGTGGGACAGGTGTCTGGGACTGGTAATAATATGGATGAATACCCTTTAAAGAAACAACACTGTTTCCTGTTAATGTTCTCTACATACAATTTAATTCCCTACCACTATATTTTGTATTGTAAAGTGCTGTTTTCCCACTTTTGTTTATAAGCGCTTGAAATTAATGTGGTCTGCTAGTCTGCAGAACCACCTAAATGGAGCACAAATCCCTAAAATATTGTCTGAAGCTTACATAAATAGTGAGTACTTCAGAAAATTTCTCAACAAGGAAGTGGTGATATTTATTAAACCAACATCAAGATGTTTACAGCTAGATGGTGACTAGCCCTGTATGGGTGCATATTTAGAGGGGAAAAGGGATAAGACATTTTCCCGAGGGGATAAGAGCGAATTGGGCTCTTGTTGCGGGAAGAGCATGCAGCACCTTTTGAAAGAATGTATCTAGGACCGCCACGGCCCATGCTACAACATCAGAGACAATGCCTCTGAAATGCCCTTTCTATGTTTTTAATATAGTGCCCATCATCATAGTTTCTAAGGGATGAACAAAATTAAGCCCCAAACCAAGAGCTTTTCATTCTGTTTCTATGAGGGAAACAAATGTCTCGGGACCCCATCACTGCAGGCAATAAGTTACATGCTACAATCTCACTCTTAGGGCTCAGGCCTCGCAAAATAATATTGATCTTAAAGTCAGTCAGATTTCAGGCTTGACTTATTGACCAATATTGCTGCAAAAGCATCTGACAAACAATACAAGTCTTACTGCTAACAAGGCCACGGTGAGCTCCATACACAGCAATATCTGCAAGATTCAATTTAAGACTTCAAGAGACTTGGGAAATTGAAAATAAATACTATCTGACCATGATTTGATAATACGATCCTCCATATATTAGGTGTTTATCACTCTTGTTGTGGTACAAATGGTTGAAGATGATTAGGTAAAGTTAATTATTTTGCACTGCACATTAAAGTAATAACTTTTTTAAAAATTAACTCAGAGGTGAAGTCTTATTGACTGCATTATCACCCAACAGATATTCTGTTTATTTGCATTGTTAAAACAAACAAACTGAAAGTGATGTAGACACAGTTAGTGGAGCCTAGAGAGCTTTGTTAGCGTATGATAAAAGACGGTAAAGCAACAGAAGTTTCATAGCCGTGAGAACATTGTTAGAACACCACAGGCATGCATTTATAAATATATAAGGAGAAATTCCCTTCCCCAAAGAACTAAAACTGTAAGTTACAATTACCAGTTACAATAACATTACAATTACAATATTCTAGTGAGAAGGCAGGGTTTAATTTCATTTTGGGAGAGAAAGAATCTCTCCCCTTCCATTCTCATACTGATGGATGAGGGATGTCATTAAAAAAAATATGAAGAAAAGAGATTGCAGATATCACTCCCCCCGCACACCTCCAGTTCTTCTTCCGACCCTTCCCTTTTGTACCTCCCATCATGGGGCGGGAGAGGGCGAAGAGGTGGAGTTATACTCATGTCCCACTTACTATGCACCTTCCCGTCAGTAGCTCCACCCCTTTCATTTGTTCTGTTCCTTTCATTTTTGCCCTTCCTGGGAGTCTCCCTCTTCCATGGTAGATGATTGCCCTTCTTCCCCCTTCCCACATTACTTCATATTTTTCCTTTTCTTTCCTGTCCCCTGGTAACTGCTGCCCTTATTAGAGCAGTATGGTATAACTGAGAATATGGGATGAGTTTAACAAAATAATTTCAGACTGAAAAAGCCAGGAAAAATTTAACTGAGAGATCTTAAAAGATTGTGGAATGATCTTTAAAGAGAAATGGGAGAAGACTCACCATTTGGGACATCTAAATCTAGATTCAACGGACTGGAGAAGTAGAAAACAGTCCTGCACTGGCATTTGGTGGGGAATGAAGGAGGGATGATATGATGCAAGTGATCTATTTTAATAGGCTTTTTCCATCAGAAGTTCTACAACTAACCATACTGGATACGTACCGTATGTCTTCTGGATGTTTATATCAACATGACCAACTGTGCAAAATGCTAACAATGTTACAATTTGGGTACTCCAATATTACAACCACATTCTCATTAGGGGTACGTCTACACAGCAACTAGACATGGGCAAGCCAAGTCGGGCTCATGGGGCTTGGGCTACAGTGCTGTTTCATTGCTGGGTAGACATCTGGACTTGGGCTGGAGCCTGGGCTCTAGGACCCTGTGAGGTGGGAGGGTTCCAGAGCTCAGGCTCCAGCCTATGGGCGGTGGGTAGGGGAGGCTGCGGAGGCTCTGCCTCCCCAAACAGCCAGGCATGGCCCCACCCACACTGCAACCCCAGGGCCCCACTTCCCAGGGTTGCGGCAGTGCCGCGTGCTCTCCCTCCTGGCACGCTGGGGAGGCTGCAGCGGCGCTGCTGTGCGCTATCCCTCCTGGCGCTCCGAGGCTGGGGGAGGCTGCGGGCACTAGCCAGCATGGGACAGGGACCGGCAGCCACGGTGGGGAGGATCTGGGTTCCGGGGGCATGGAAGGGGCTGGACCTCGGGTGGAAGGGGTGGGAGTCTGGGGGCTAGCCGCCCCCAGACAGTGGTTCACACGGCGCCCATGCTCCAGCCCGGGCCCAGAAGTCTACATAGCAATGAAACAGCACCTCAGCCCAAGCCCCAGGAGCCCAAGTCAGCTGGCACGGGCCAGCCATGGGTTTCTCTTTGCCGTGTAGACGTACCCTAGGAGATCTAGTAACAGGCTGGGGGGACAACTGTGTTACAAGACTGTTGAAAGTTGTAGTATCAATAGCATCATGACTGTAGTCTATAACTAGACTAAAACTTTAGGGCTTGTCTACACACAAAAGTTATACTGTTTTAACTACAGAGGTAGAGTCAAAGTAGTATAGCCCCCTAATATGGTGCGATGTTCTCTGATTAAAATAGGACCATATAGATCATTGCTGCAACCACTGTTATATATTTGCAACAAATCTTGTACGAAATGTGGCATGTAAGATGTCTATGGAAAGGTTATGATTTGCTGAATATAATTATACTATTTGTATACATGTATCATTTTTGTATTTCAAGTTATGAGTACTGGTGCTATACCTGTATTTCAAATGTTTGCTTCTGGAATAACGCCCACAAGGTAGTTAGCCAGCGCATCTTGGAGGGACTATTCAAACTGAGTGGCCCATCAAAAGGATACTTAACTCACAATGGACCATGGGAGATGACCATCTAAACTGAATGGACTTTCCTGTGAACGTTCCATCTGAAGTATAGGTAATGGCTTCCTGCTATGACTAAGCGAAATCAGGCATGGACATGTGACTTACCCATGTGACTCCAAACTCCCATCTTTTACCTGTAATTTTCCATTAGCTGTGCTGAGGGCTTTGTTTGAAACAATTGGTTTCCTTCCACATGGCAGAAACTATAAAAGGCCTTGGAAATCCCTTCAACTTTGCCTCTTTCTTGGTCCAGCCTCTTTCATGCTCAAACCTCTGGACTATGGACTTATACTATTGGGAGCATTCTAACCAAGGGACTGAGGTTCTTCCAATGATTTGGAAGCAACCAGAGACTTAACAAGCCAGCAGTTTATTCCATTGCTGCTACAAGCCTGAACCAGATCTTTGCAATTATTGTATGTATTTGATTCCTTTAACCAATTTTAACTTTCACCTTTCTTTCTTTTTATAAATAAACCTTTAGATTTTAGATACTAAAGGTTTGGCATCAGTGTGATTTTTGGGTAAGATCTGAGTTGTATATTGACCTGGGTGTGTGGCTGGTCCTTGGGATCAGAAGAACCTTTTATTTGATGAGACTGGTTGTAAAGAACCACTCATCTTTAAATCCAGTGTTTTGGGGGGTGATACGAGGACTGGAATATTTAAGGAAACCGATTACCTGATTTCTTGTTAGCCAGTGTGGTGAGACAGAAGTTTACTGTTGTTGCTTATTTCAGTATTGGAAGAGGAATAAATTATACCAGGATAAGGCACATGCATGCTGGTATAACTGCATCTACACTAAAAAGTTTACCAGTATAACTATTTTGGTAAAAAGTCACATTCCTAACTGGAATACTGGTATGAAATCTGTGCGTAGATCAGTCCTTAGACTATAGCTACTACAAAAGCAGTGTGCTCTGAGAAAGGAATGATTCTTTTGTGACCTCTTAGAATAGGTTGTCTACACTATGGGGACTACAGTGGCATAGCTACAGCATCATAGCTATGCTGCACTAATCCCGTAGTGTAGACGCAGCCTATAGTGACAGAAGGGGGTTTTCCATCATTGTAGGTAGTTCACCTCCCTGAGTGGCAGTAGATAGGTTGATAGAAGTATTATTCCGTTGACCTAGCTGCATCTATACCAGGGGTTAGGTTGGCATAGCTATGCCACAAATGGAAGTGAGTTTTTCCTACCCAGAGAGATGTGGCTACATCAATCTAAATTTTAAGTGTAGACCAGGTCTTAAATTGGATTGTATTCTAAAATAATGGTTGTGTACCATACATGTTGTCATTTGTTTTATGTAAATAAAATCTTAACCAGAAGTACAAAAGAGCAAATGACTCATACGTGACTAATTCTTAGTGTGATTTAATTTTAACAATGTTCCTCGCATACAACATCTAAGTTGCTTATTATAGATGCATACATACAAATTACACAAAAAGGATCTTTTAAGAAGGAGGGCATTATAGCTTGTATTCATACCAGATGACACTGACCTGCAAAATGGATGTAATATTATTAGAGTAATTGAAACAGAAAATATGTACTATGAAGGAATAATGATGCAAAGATTTACCAATTGTTTCCCGTCATTCAGGAAACTCGCTGCAAAGGCTTAGAAGTTAAAGATACTTCCTTAGCCTTTTACATCTGCAGAATACATTATTGTTATTATGCATGACCCAAAAGTGGAATGTACAATCTCATGGTACAGTGTCTCTGCCCTTAAGGCCATGAAATTGAATTTCAGACATGACTAAAGATGAGAGGTAATAAAAACAGCAGAAAGAGGTTGTGGAAGGAAAAACAGGAAGGAGAGTTCTGCTATGCCTCTGCCATGCAACAAAGAGGAATTAGAATCAGCAGTTCTTAGCCACTGGATTGGCGCTGAACTCCAGAGAGAAGGAAGTTATCCAGGAAACAAAACATATGCAGAATCTTTATACCATAGAAAAAAGGGATTTTCAAAGGCGAAGACTTTTGATATGAAAAAAGGCCACAGAAAGCCTGGACCTACAGGGGAGTCATTACATAGAGCAACTATATTCCTTAGAGACTTGTAGTGATTAAGATTAGCAGGGAAAAAGGTTAAAGTAACTTACATTATACTGATGATTAGCCACAGGTTTATAATTGGTTGTTACAGCTTTGTCCAATTGCTGTGATAGTCTTACAGGTTTAGAAGATTCTTCTATCTGCAGCCTTCAATAGAGAAAGAGTATAATTATTAAAAACTTCACAATACACACACCACTACTGAATTTATTCTAAGAATCAACAAGTATGGACCAACTCTAATCAAAGGTGAATTGCAAAGAAAAGTAGTATTTGTACACTCTTCCCCCTTTTAATATTTATAATTATTAATTTTTTTCAATACAGCAAATATACCATAACACCGAAATTAATCATAAATCTTTTTCTTTTTTAAATCAGGTCTTGTCTATCCTATTTTTGCTCAAGAACCCTATGGACTATTAGGAAATTTTGGAAGTAAGCCATCAGAAGATATTGAAAGCAATTGAGTGGGGATGCTCAGATTTATTAACACATAATTTAACTCAAAAGCATGATAAACTCTTGAGAGAAAAAGTTTTCTTTGTTAAAGATTCAAATCCACACCTATAGTTCATTCAATGGAAGGCTGTGGAAAACACTCACTTCAGCTATGCAGTCCTCCAAGGAGCCTTCCACCAAAACTAGGAAAGAATAGACTTAATGTCCCTAGTATTTTAAAGATAAATATAAAAACATGCAGAAGAGACTTTTCAGACCTTCATCTTGCATGATAAAGAAGCAATAAAGAGCACAATTTTTTTTGCAAGTCACTTGTAAAAGCATGAATGCAGGGATAAAGTTATCCAAATTTGGAACAACATATGTTCAGTCAACATGCTAAGATATACAACAAAAGTGACCATAAAGCTCTCTCTTAATCCAAAGTTACTGTACATCAATTTTTGAATATCTAGTCTAAGGTTCAGATTTACACAATTTTTGCTAATTCCATCACACTAAAAGGACAAAGGAATTTTTGTGCTAGGTCAGACCCAGCCCTCCATCTCGTTCAGTATCATTGGCACAAACAACTGCTTCAAAGGAAGGTGCAAGAAACCCTGCACTAGAAAGTTATAGGATAACTTGCCCCCAGAGAAAGTTTAAATTAATGTCTGCTTGACGTCACCACTTAAATAAAACGAAACCTTCCAACCCGTGAAGTATTTTTCCCCTAAAGGCACACTTTACAGATACAAATATCAATTTTTAATCATACATGATCCAAGTATTGTATAATAGTAAGAGAACAATGAAGTCTGTCTGGGACTGAAGAAAAAACATTGACACTAAGGCAACACAAAATACAACACCTGATAAACCACCAGATAATATAAAAAATTATGTGATTAAAAACGTCAAAGTTCTCTGATCTCTTTAGTTCTTGTTCCTATCCATGCACTTGTATCTTTTCAAACTATATTTTACATTTGAAAACCAATGTGTCAGATATACAAGATTAAATCCAACATAGACTTTTCCAGTTTACATTGACAATGGCAGAATCTCCTCTTTTTGTCTCTAACATAAAAATTAATTATATTGACAGAAACAATCTGTTTATTTTAGAGAATTTCAGAAAGAAAATAAGTTAAGAATCTACTATATACAGCAGCTGGAGGTTCAATAATCATCCTTCAAATTTAGCAGTCATATTTTCTTCTAGAGATATATATTCCACTTCCTTTGGGATTTTTGTAAAGATGTTATTGTTTAATAGTTTCAGGGTGTCTTAAAAATACATCTGCCTTGTACTCTAAACCCGAGTAAAGTATGCCAACATTCCTAATTAAAGCCAACCCTGAACAAAATATAGTTTAAACACCTTCACTACATAAGCGTTAGCCAATTTTTCTTCTAACTGTCTGGGAGTAGTTTCCCCCAGGGTTTAATTTAATTCTTGCCCATTGCTCCCAGCTCCAGTTCTTTCAAATGAAAGCAGCATTTTTCTATTTTAAAAGTTTCTTTTGTCTTCCGGTCTAATCAGTTACTGTTACACGTTATTGATTTGGTTACCAAAGCACTCTCAAGAGAATAGACTGATTTTTGGAGGAGGGTAAAACAGTGAAAGTAAATTTGTGTGTCTTCTCCCTAACCCCAATGGACATCATGACCCAAATTCTGCCCTGTTCTCAGTTTCATGTAACCCTTAAGTGAGTGAGGTTAAACACGGTGTAATTCAGGGCAGAATTTGGCCCACTGTGTTTACCTCTTTTCTTTACACCTCAGTCTTTTCCTCTCATTTGGCTATATAGGTCTTTGAGTCTTCCCCCTCCCTGATTTTTTCCCTTGCTTCACTTGTCTCCTCCAAGGCCCCTCTTTTAGGCAACGCTCCTAGAAAAGGAGGACAAGAGACAGTTCCTGACAAAACCTCTCAGTGCTGTTCCTTGTCTTTGCCAAAAGCGGTTTCTAGAGATAAAGTAGGCAAAGTGTGCTAGATTCGCATTTCTCAGGAAATCATAGAATCATAGAACTGGAATGGACCTCGAGAGGTCATCAAGTCCAGTCCCCTGCACTCAAGGCAGGGCTATTATTTAGACCATCCCTGACAGGTGTTGGTCCAACCTGCTCTTAAAAAACCCCAATGATGGAGATTCCACAACCTCCCTAGGCAATTTATTCCAGAGCTTAACCACTCTGTTAGGAAGATTTTCCTAATGTCCAACCTAAACCTGCCTTGCTGCAATTTAAGCCCATTGCTTCTTGTCCTATCCTCAGAGGTTAAGAAGAACAATTTTTCTCCTTCCTCCTTGTAAAAACCTTTTATGTACTTGAAAACTTATGTCTCCTCTCAGTCTTCTCTTCTCCAGACTAAACAAACCCAATTTTTTCATTCCTACCTCATGTTTTCTAGACCTTTAATTATTTTTGTTGCCCTTCTCTGGACTTTCTCCAGTTTGTCCAAAACTTTCCTGAAATATGGTGCCCAGAACCGGACACAATACTCCAGTTGAGGCCTAATCAGCGCGGAATAGAGCGGAAGAATTACTTCTCATGTTTTGCTTACAATACTCCTGCTAATCCATCCCAGAATGATGTTCGCTTTTTTTGCAACAGTGTTACACTGTTGTCTCATTTTTAGCTTGTGATCCACTATGACCCCCAGATCCTTTTCCGCAGTACTCCTTCCTAGGCAGTCATTTCCCATTTTGTATGTGTGCAACTGACTGTTCCTTCCTAAGTGGAGTACTTAGCATTTGTCCTTATTGAATTTCATCCTATTTACGTCAGACCATTTCTCCAGTTTGTCCAGATCATTTTGAATTTTCATTCTATCCTCCAAAGCACTTGCAATCCCTCCCACCTTGGTATTATCCACAAACTTTATAAATGTACTCTATGCCATTATCTAAATCATTGATGAAGATATTGAACAGAACTGGACCCAGAACCGATCCCTGCAGGACCCCACTCGTTATGCCCTTCCAGCATGACTGTGAACCACTGATAACTACTCTCTGGGAACGGTTTTCCAATCAGTTATGCACCCACCTTATGGTAGCTCCATCTAGGTTGTATTTCCTTAGTTTGTTTATGAGAAGGTCATGCGAGACAGTATCAAAAGCCTTACTAAAGTCAAGATATACCACATCTACCACTTCCCCCCCCATTCACAAGGCTTGTTACCCTGTCAAAGAAAGCTCTCAGGTTGGTTTGACACGTTTTGTTCTTGACAAATCCATGCTGACTGTTATTTATCACCTTATCTTCTAAGTCTTTGCAAATTGATTGCTTAATTATTTGCTCCATTATCTTTCCGGGTACAGAAGTTAAGCTGACTGGTCTGTAATTCCCAGGTTGTCCTTATTTCCCTTTTTATAGATGGGCACTATATTTGCCCTTTTCCAGTCTTCTGGAATGTCTCCAGTCTTCCATGACTTTTCAAAGATGATTGCTAATGGCTCAGATATCACCTCAGTCAGCTCCTTGAGTATTCCAGGATGCATTTCATCAGGCCCTGGTGATTTGAAGACATCTAACTTGTCTAAGTAATTTTTGACTTGTTCTTTCCTTATTTTAGACTCTGATCCTACCTCATTTTCACTGTGATCATACCTCATTCACTATGTTAGACGTCCAATCACCACCAACCTTCTTGGTGAAAACCGAAACAAAGAAGTCATTAAGCACCTCTGCCATTTCCACATTTTCTGTTATTGTCTTTCCCCTCTCGTTGAGTAATGGGCCTACTCTGTGCTATGTGACTGTAGCTTAGGCTTGAATTCAGATGCTCTGCCTTTAGTCCAGTAGAACAATCTCCTCAAGGCCATTTCAGTGTCTTTACTTTTCTCTCTCATTATTTTAAATTTCTCTCTTGTTCCCATCATCACTTCACACAACCACACAGCACCCTTGCAATAGTAGGGCACTGTGCCTGTGCTGCTGACCATAACACATCCCCAGTAGCACTGCACAATGTGTACTACGTGCAAATGCTGAGATACGGTCTCCTCTTTAGAATTGTCCACATGAGCAATTTAATAACACTTAGTAAATACTCATCTAATTCTTTAAGTTTCTAAAGCACTGTACTGATGTTAGATAATGATCATAGAAGATTAGGATTGGAAGAAATCTTAGAAGGTCATCTAGTCCAACCCCCTGCTCAAAGCAGGACCAAACCCAACTAAATCATCCCAGCCAGGGCTTTGTCAAGCTGGGCTTTAAAAACCTCTAAGGATGGAGATTCCACCGCCTCCCTAGGTAACCCATTCCAGTGCTTCACCACCCTCCTAGTGAAATAGTTTTCTTAATATCCAACCTTGACCTCCCCTACTGCAACTTGAGACCATTGCTCCTTGTTCTGTCATCTGCCACCACTGAGAACAGCCTAGCTCCATCCTCTTTGGAACCCCCCTTCAGGTAGTTGAAGGCTGCTATCAAATCCCCGCTCACTCTTCTCTTCTGCAGACTAAATAAGCCCAGTTCCCTCAGCCTCTCCTCATAAGCCATGTGCCCCATCCCCCTAATCATTTTTGTTGCCTTCCGCTGGACTCTCTCCAATTTGTCCACATCCTTTCTGTAGTCGCGGGTCCAAAACTGGACAATATTCCAGATGTGGCCTCACCAGTGCCAAATAGAGGAGAATAATCACTTCCCTCGATCTGCTGGCAATGCTCCTACAAATGCAGCCCAATATGCCGTTAGCCTTCTTGGCAACAAGGGCACACCATTGACTCATATCCAGCTTCTTCTCCACTGTAATCCCCAGGTCCTTTTCTGCAGAACTGCCACTTAGCCAGTCGGTCCCCAGCCTGTAGCAGTGCATGGGATTCTTCCATCCTAAGTGCATGACTCTGCACTTGTCCTTGTTGAACCTCAGATTTCTTTTGGCCCAATCCTCTAATTTGTCTAGGTCACTCTGGACCCTATCTCTCCCTCCAGCTTAGTGTCATCTGCAAATTTGCTGAGGGTGCAAATTAATCCCATCATCCAGATCATTAATAAAGATGTTGAACAAAACCAGCCCCAGGATAGACCCCTGGGGCACTCCACTTGATACCGGCTGCCAACTAGACATCGAGCTGTTGATCACTACCTGATGATCTAGCCAGCTTTCTATCCACCTTATAGTCCATTCATCCAATCCATACTTTTTTAACTTGCTGGCAAGAATACTGTGGGAGCCCGTATCAAAAGTTTTGCTAAAGTCAAGATATATCAGGTCCACTGCTTTCCCCATATCCACAGAGCCAGTTTTCTCAGCATAGAAGGCAATCAGGTTGGTCAGGCATGACTTGGCGTTGGTGAATCCATGTTGACTGTTCCTGATCACCTTCCTCTCCTTCAAGTTCTTCAAAATGGATTCCTTGAGGACCTGCTCCATGATTTTTCCAGGGATTGAGGTGAGGCTGTAGATCCCCGGATTCTCCTTCTTCCCTTTTTTAAGGATGGGCACTATATTTGCCTTTTTCCAATCGTCTGAGTTTTCAAAGATAATGTCCAACGGCTCTTCACATCAGCAAACTCCCTGAGCACCCATGGACTTGCGCATGTCCAGCTTGGGCATGCCTAACAACAATGCAGGGAAGTTTCCCCATATGGAAACAGAGGCAAAGAAGTTAAATAACTTGCCCAGGACTGGATACTGAGTCTGTGGCAAAGTCAGGACTAGAACTCATGGGTTCCTTGCTTCTAACCCTGTGTTCAAGTCCACTAGATCACACTGCTATTGTGGTAATAGGCCAAATGTAAACCAATGCCTTTCCATGCTGCACATTCCTTCCTACCAACAATTCTCCATTCCAATACATTTATCAGGTAAATATATTTGTCCATAGTTATATTAAAATCAATCGGAATACCTCCACCTTCTTCTAGGGTTACCGGGAACTAAAGGCACTTAGCATTTTGCAGGATCAAGCCCTGCATGCTGATATGTGATTTCAATACTGAAATACTCACTATGGATTCTCAACACCTCCAGCTCCTGCACTGAGTAGAAAACAGCCATGGAATATTAAATCTTCTGCACAGATGAATATAACCTTCATAAAAGAACACTACTTTCAAAATAAAACTGAAAGTATGGGTTTGAACACCTCATAATACACTGGAAATAGCCTTACGGTTGTTATGCCAAAAATGTTGCTGCTTAATAAGTCCGAAATTTTGACCATAGCGAATGCAATCAAGAGATCCCCAAGCACAGTACCTGATATGGATTGGAGACCATTTAAGGCCAAAGAAGAGCACTTCCATGTTTCAGCATTTTAATTAAAATTACATTAAAATGCACAAACTCTTACTATCCATTTCAGTGCAGATTCTAAAAATTAACCTATTTTGCATACAAGCAAGATAGTAATTTCTTACATTTACATTTTTTAAAAAGAGTTGCCATGCAGTCTAGTATTTTTATGTTAACACTAGAGCAGTGGTATTTTCCAGAATATGTACGTTTGCTGCCTTCAAAGAGTGACAGGCCTTGTGGGATCTTTGTTTTGACTAAATATATGTCTGTAATTGTTACATTTTGAGTGCCACATTTCAATACTAAGCAAAAGAAAAGTAGTCATGAATGTAATGTGAAGCCCCCGCCCCCAACACAGAGTATTTGTAAGGAGAGGTTGAGAAAATTCTTGCCTTTATGGAGAATGAGAGAGAATTCTACCAAATAGAACTTGCAAGCCAAGTCAACCTGTTTGAGCAGATGTTGGCAAGCTTCACTTCCAAGATGTACCAGCTTTCATTGGCAGCAATTCTCCAGTTGAAATCACTGTATCTGGCACCCACCAAGGTCTAAGAAATATCCATGTGGTAGTTCAATGTTTCTTCTGCTCTCTACACTAAAGGTTCCCTAAGTGTGATCCATGAACCACTGGTGGTCCACAGAAAGCTAGCTAATAACATAGGGGCTAACTTTTCTTCCTGTTTCCAGCTGCTGAACTGCAGTACAGAAAGCTAAAAATATATCAATTTCCAAAAATCACTCTTTAATGTAAGCAATTGCTGCACTTGCCACAAAGATGTTCTGCATCTGTAAGTGGGAGCAATGGTGAGCCATGAGATAATCTTTTCACTATGTGTCCACACTATGAAAATGATAGACAACATGCTCCTTCCACCTCTTGCCCCACTGGACCATCTTTCCCATTTTTTGTTTTCTTATGTCTTCACACTCTCCTGAAGAATTATGGCATCCAAACATCTCCAGATGTTTTGAATCACTGGGTGTCCATGTTGGATAAAATTCACAATATTTTTCTCTGGTACTCTGATGCCAGCTGCTCTGTCACTTTGCTCAGAAGCCCCAGAATGTGCAATTATAAACAGCTGAGAAGCATGATAGATACAAACACACTAATATTGTTCCAGTCGTTGACCGAGTTTTGAAGTGTTCTCCGACTTGTTTTTGAATGTTATAATTCTTGATGTCTGATTTGTGTCCATTTATTCTTTTGTGTAGAGACTGTCTGGTTTGGCCAATGTACATGGCAGAGGGGCATTGCTGGCACATGATGGCATATATCACATTGGTAGATGTGCAGGTGAACGAGCCTCTGATAGTGTGGCTGATGTGATTAGGTCCTAATATGGTGTCCCCTGAATAGATATGTGGACAGAGTTGGCAACGGGCTTTGTTGCAAAGATAGGTTCCTGGATTAGTGTTTTTGTTGTGTGGTTGCTGGTGAGTATTTGCTTCAGGTTGGGGGGCTGTCTGTAAGCGAGGACTGGCCTGTCTCCTAAGATCTGTGAGAGTGAGGGATCGTCCTTCGGGATAGGTTGTAGATCCTTGATGATGCGCTGGAGAGGTTTTAGTTGGGGGATGAAGGTGACGGCTAGTGGCGTTCTGTTACTTTCTTTGTTGGGCCTGTCCTATAGTAGGTGACTTCTGGGTACTCTTCTGGCTCTGTCACTCTGTTTCTTCACTACAGCAGGTGGGTATTGTAGTTGTAAGAACGCTTGTAGGTTGTAAGAGATCTTGTAGGTGTTTGTCTCTGTCTGAGGGGTTGGAGCAAATGCGGTTGTATCTTAGAGCGTGGCTGTAGACAATGGATCATGTGGCGTGGTCTGGATGAAAGCTGGAGGCATGTAGGTAAGTATAGCGGTCAGTAGATTTCTGGTATCAGGTGGTGTTTATGTGACCATTGCTTATTAGCACTGTAGTGCCCAGGAAGTGGATCTCTTGTGTGGACTGGTCCAGGCTGAGATTGATGGTGGGATGGAATCATGGTGGAATTCCTCAAGGGCTTCTTTTCCATGGGTCCAGATGAGGAAGATATCATCAATGTAGCGCAAGTAGAGTAGGGGCGTTAGTGGACGAGAGCTGAGGAAGCGTTGTTCTAAGTCAGCCATAAAAACATTGGCATACTGTGGGGCCATACCACACAACATTCAAAAACCAGTCGGAGACCACTTCAACCTCCCTGGTCACTCAATTACAGACCTAAAAGTCACAATTATTCAACAAAAAAAACTTCAAAAACAGACTCCAACGAGAAACTACAGAACTGGAATTAATTTGCAAAATGGACACCATTAAATTAGGCTTTAATAAAGACTGGGAGTGGCTAAGTTATTACACAAACTAAAAACTATTTCTCCAGGCTAATTTTCCCCCTACTGTTACTCACATCTTTTTGTCAACTGTTTGAAATGGACCATCCTGATTATCACTACAAAAGTTTTTTTTCTCCTGCTGATAATAGCCCACCTTAATCAATTAGTCTCATTAGAGTTGGTATGGCAACCCCCATTTTTTCCATCTTCTCGCTCTCTATATATCTATATCTATCTTCTTACTGTATTTTCCACTGCATGTATCTGATGAAGTGGGCTCTAGCCCACAAAAGCTTATGCTCAAATAAATGTGTTAGTCTCTAAGGTGCCACAAGTACTCCTCGTTCTTTTTGCTAATACAGACTAACATGGCTACCACTCTGAAACCATTCTCAATTAAGTTACTTTAAGGTCAAACTTTGATCCTTTGTGACAGTTGACCTGGAGACCCAACATTTGAAGGCCTAATGGGGTGTGGAAGAAGGGCTGAAGTGCTCCCAAGAATAAAATCTTGGACATTTCTTATATAAACCTTTCATAATTTAAAATAACTCAACATGGTTCTCTTCTAATATTAAATAATTCACAAATAAATTACCTCTAAGATACATACGCCTCTGCACAATTTCACAGCAACTGCAACAATTAGGATATATCATGTAATAACAAAGTTAATGATTCTCTCTTTTCCCCTTCTATACACTCCACTACTTCCTCAAACCAAGGTTTTACTTATTTTGTACTGACCAATATAAATCACCTTCAATTCTGATTCCCACTGTGACTCCTCTTTGCTGTTAACTGCTTTTTCACTGACCAGTAGAGTCTGAAGTGTTTCTTTCCCTTTTGTTACCAGCACATGCGCACCATTACTTTAGTTTCTTAATACCACCTCACTGTTTGTGTCTCAGACACAGAATTGCTTGACCCAAATAGTTTTAATTTTCTCAATCTTTTCCAAACTTAAATGACTCTTACTGCTTTAGTATGGCTTTCTTAACAAGTATTACCAGGCCCCAGAAGTAAGTGATTTCAAGTGTGCTGGTTTAGGCCCCACTTCAGAAAAGCAGTTAAGACTGTGCTCAGAGTTGTATGCTGTCCTGAAGAAGGAGGTTTTCTGAAGTCAGGGCCTTAGCCTGGAACTGTTTCTCTGCCTTGTGATTCACTCATCTTTGCTCCTCTGCCTTCTATTCTCCTCGTTGGTCCTATTCTTTCTTTAACTGGTGGTCTTAAAGAATCACAATACTGATACCAGGGTTTTCTCTTTGGTGTTAATTTCTCTCTCCAGTTAGTCTTTCTTCCTTTTTCTCTTTCTTTCTTGTTATTGTATCTTTTTGTATGTTTTGGCTAGAAACATACAGGTGATAGACAAGAGAGTGAGCCCATCAGATCCAAGTACATTAATTGGCATTGTGATACACCAGATTGAATCAGGGATTGGGACTCTCCAACTTTAAATTTTTACTTCATAAACTATCTTTCATGTAATGTTAAAGTTGAGAAGTTGCCACAATGGAAAGGCATCAAATCCTAAAAGTTAATAATGAATTATTATCATTTGTATTATTGTAGTGCCTAGGCGCCTCAGTCGTGGACTAAAACCCCATTGTGCTAGCAGCTGTACAAACACTGAACAAAAAGACAATCCCTCCCTAAAAGCTTACAGTCTAAGATGAGACAACCGATGAACATAGACTAACACAGGAGTGCAAGGAAATAATGAGACGACCTTGGTTAGCACAATAGGCAATGGTCTCAGCACCCTCGCAGCCTAACTGTAGTGAAGTTGTTTTGTAGGCATCATGGCAAGAAGAGAGTTTTAAGGAGGGATTTGAAGGATAATGAATTCGTTTTGTGGATGTTTACAGGGAGCTATACCCAAACATGAGGGGCAGCATGGGAGAAAGCACAAAGGTGCCTGTTTGAAAATTTAACACAGTAGTTCTCAAACTTTTGTACTGGTGACCCCTTTCGCATAGCAAGCCTCTGAGTGCGACCCCCCTTATAAAGTAAAAACACATTTTAAAATATTTAACACCATTATAAATGCTGAAGGAAAAGCGGGGTTTGGGGTGGAGGCTGACAGCTTGCGACCCCCCCATGTAGTAACCTCACGACCCCCTGAGGGGTCCCGCCCCCCAGTTTGAGAACCTCCGATTTAACAAGTGATGGAAGCTGGCACCATGGGCCGACTTGGAGGCAGAAGTCCCGTCCCTCCCCTTAACATAGTTGTATCATGGAATTCCCCTCACCCCCCCACTCCCTTAACATAGTTGTATCATGGAAGAAAGTACATAACAGGACAATTTTCCAAAAATCAAAGTTGTTGCAATAGCAGATCGAGATTTGATGAAGCAGAAATAAATCACAACTTAATTCATCTGTCTTCGGTAAGGAACTAGACACTCAAACACTCATGATCCTAAAACATAGGCCAACAGCTCTCTGAAAGATGAAATAAGCTTGGTAGAATATTAACAACACTGTTAGTTAAATTCAAGAAAAATGGTCCCTCTAATCAGGAGGGTTTAGAGAACTGGTACACAAACATTTTCACCTCGATTGTAGGCCTCTGGTTCTAATGCAACTTAGTCATTTTCACAGGATAGCTGTTCAATGACTACTGCATGTGAAATTAATTGGTCTGAGTCCAGTTCTGGTCCCACCCACCTCTCTCTTGGTTGCTGGGAGCTGCATAAAGAGCCCTGCTGTTTCTTACATATGCTCCCGCTTTATGAAAGGGGTGCATAACTTTCCTGACAACCTGCTCTTTGCTGGTGGTGGGAGAACAGTGCCATTATTTCATCTACAATGGAAATTCGTTAATTGTAGCCTCATTCCACAGGTGAACTCTTTAGTCTCTTTCACATATTGGAGTATCACCCTAATACCCATGCTAACACAAGACAAGAACAGAGGAGTGGGAGTAGGCATTGGATGGAGCTAGCTGGGAGGAGATGGGGGAAGAAGAGCCGTCACTTGATTATTTGACTCTCCAAGACCAAACGGATGACTGAATTTTTCATGCTCTAAACAGGGAGTGGGATTTCAAACTAATTTTTAATGCTGAAACCCCAGCATTTCAAGAAACATACTGTGACTACATGATGTTAATTACACCTACTAATGTGGGTGGTATCTTGTGTATATTCTGTAGGCTGGCATCTTGTGTATATTCAAGATTGAGTGATGAATCAGTGGAGTCTATGGCGTTTTCATGTCTGTTATTGAGACAACAAGCATCCCATGGCATGACTGATTATTCCAATTCTATAGATTTTTGCTTTACATACCACATGAAGTGAAATGAGTGACAGTTGAACACTATGCAACATTCTCTTTTCAATGCTTTGTTTTGTTCCGTTTGATAAAATGTGGGTAATTCAGTAGAGCTCCTAAATCCCTAGTTTTATGTCCGAGTTTATTAGTGTTCCAGAACTTATGCTTAAATTCCAGGTAATGATTGAATGCCATCAGTATAAATAAATGGCTTTCAGCATCCCAGAATAAAGTGACAAAACCCCAGGATGGTATTACCTTGCCCCAATCGTATCCACTGCATTCACTTTACCTATTAGTGCCCCCAATTCAGCAAGGAATTTTAGCACATGCCTAACTTTAAACATGTAAATAGCCCTATTGAAGTTGATGAGAGTGCCCAAGAGCTTAAACTGCGGATAAAAACAAAACAAAATAAATCTAAACATTTTCAATATGAAAGTAAAGGCTCAATCATGCAAGGTGCTTAGTGTAACGCCGACAGGCCCCGATCATTGGTAGGTGGGATTGAACCAGGGACCTCTGGAGCTTAGTGCATGAGCCTTTACTGCATGAGCTAAAAGCCAACTGGCTGTTCGCTAAGGCTGTGGAGCAGACTCATTTTATCTCTCGCAAAGTGGTCTTGGTGCCACTAGATGGGACAGAACACCACACCCTGGAGGTGTGTGGGTTACACTTAGCACTTGCATTCCGATCCAGCAAAGCACTCAAGCACATCCTACTGATGTCAATGGGACTAGTCATTCATGTACTTAAACACATGTAAGTGCTTTGCTGGATTGGGGCCCTTAGAGCCCAGCAACTTGCAGGCTCAAGCCCTAAATCACCTTTTATCTCAATAGGAATTTACTTGAATAGTTGCTTTGAGATCATAAACCTACTAGTTCTCATATGATCCAAAGACTTCCAGGAAAGACAAGGTAGACAAGACCTGACTTCCTAAAGTAAAAACAAACCAAAATAAATCTTTTAAATAATTCATGCATCAAGCTCATAACTTCTGTTTGAGCTATAGCATAGAAAGATATATAGCTCTAATTTAAAGACTGGAAGTGATGGAAAATCCACTGCATACCGAGGTGCCTTTTTCAGGAAATCATAACAGCATAACAAAGCGCAAAAAAAAAAAAAAAAAAATCTCGTTTAAACTAGTACCAAGACTGCTTTACAATAAATACAAACATCTCATTGTTAGAACTTATTTGAACTCAGATTGTCGAAAAGGCAATTGAAATTTGTAGCTGTTAACATTAATAATTTCTACATTAAAATGAAAAAAACTCCATTGTCCTCAAATAATAAAATCCATCACTTTTATTATTTACCAAGAGTATTAACAGCAGAGACTGATCTGGAAAAACATCTAGGGAAGACCGTCTAAAATTTCTTGCCATTGGTGCAGATCCACCAGAAATGTGGAACATTTTGCTGGTGGTAGCAATGGTGAGAAATTTTAGGAGGAAGAATCCAGTGTAGAAAAGCTCTTAGTTCTTTCACTCCCCTTTGCTGCATCTGTTGCAAAGCCTGGGGTTTAAGGTAACAGTAAAGCAGGGTTAATTTACAAGCTCAGTTATTTTGCTTTGCAAAATCTTCTGACAGAGTTGTTCAGAGAGTAGTTAAAGATCAGCAGGAAAGGAAGAGTCAATCTGGTGTTTAAGATTCCCAAAATAAAAATTAGGCCAGCTACAGCATCTCTGCTAATTCTCCTTGACCTCTCAACCTAAATCTGTTTCACTCTCACCAGGTGACTCTGAAAGCAATACTCCCAGTCTCTCACAAAGCACCTCTGGGAGAGTCTCTGGCATTCCCTGCTCCATCTTGGTCTCTTCTTTAACTCCCATTACCACTGAGTTGCAACTCCCAGCACTCTCCTTTCTCTTTATATTCACAGAGCCACTTCAATATCCACATTTAACTACATACTCTGGGCCTTGAACAGCATTCATACCTAGAACTCCACTTCCAAAATACCTCACATGCCACCCTGATACTTTACAAGTGACTAGAGTCTAGGTCAATTATTGTTGCTCTTGCAGCTAAAATTCACAATAAGCAATTTCTCTTGTTAGTTTGCAGCAATCTGTGAACCACTTGGAACATTTCCTTGAAAATCCAGTTGGCTTGAGTGCTCAAGGTTTTCCTTTGCCTCTCTACTCCTTATGGAGTCTGCCTGCACCGAAGCTAAAACATGCTAAGAAGTAAACTGCTTGAGGGCTTCTATCTCCTCTCTGCAGAGCACACTATTCCTCCATCAAGCCAAACCAAGACAATACCTAGTTTTGTTTATATGTTCAGCCACTGTTCATCCCAGCCTATCATATTCGTTTGCCATTTTCATAACATTCTGCTGCTGGGTTTAGTTTCTACCTTAATTTCATTCTATGCTATCACATCCCATCTCACTGAGAAGAAGTTTTGTTCTCATTTTCTTAATAAAGGCTGCCTCACTTGCTAATGCTTAAGGCAACAGTCATAGCCATAGCATCACATCTTTAATGTTGGGTAAGAGCTCTAGTACAACATTCTGACAATACCCTCAGGTGCTGTATGCCATGACTCAACACTTAGCTTCGAGTCTTTACTATACCTTTAACTACCAGTTCTACTTACATCTATTAGAAAAACTCTTTACAATATGTTCTTCAGTTAAACATACAGTGCCACCGATTACCTAAAAAGGTATTGTCAAAAAGACAATCTACAAACTAGCCCATAACTAAGTATTAGTTATAATTAAATTAAGTTGTACATTTATATAAAATTTAATTGTAAGACTTTAAAAATAAAATTTTAAGACTGAAGGGAATGTGCTGCTTTTTGTTTGTAATAAAACTGCCAGGATAGGTTTCTAGCTCAACATGCTAACTTCTGCATGATCCCTGTGGGGTTTATTAAAGAATATGATATACATCTGAATTCTTCAACACTACCGTTTTCCCCTTAGAGAATTTTAGACACAGAGAGTGCCTCATTAGTAGATAAGATGAGACTCACTGCATGTTTTACCCAGGCTTTGTGAAACAATATCTATCCTGTTATTAAATAAAAAGAAAAGATTTGATTATGAATTCATCTGGCATGACAAATCCCAAAACTACTTAATGGCTTTACCAATGGCTGAAGCACAACCGTTGTCTTGTTTCCCAAATAAGAAGCTGTATAATTGGGTTTGTCCATAAGGTCTGTGTGAAAGCAGTCTCCATGAAAACATAATTTACTTGAGTAAGCCCTATACAGTAATAAGCTTCTAAGATGCTGCAAGACCTTTATATTTCAAAACCTTTCATGCGTAATTTTTTTCAAATTACAGCACCACCATTCACACTGCTACAGTTACAAGTTCTGTCAACCTTTTATTTATTTTTTTAAAACGTTGGTGTTATTTTTCAGGGATTACACTAGTTTGCCATAAAATATGTTCTGACCAAATCTGACATACAATAACACAAACAAGAACTATAATACACTGTGGAACTGGTTAGTTGGGCTGAAAATATATATTTAAAATCACAACAATTTTCAGTTCCATGTGCTCATATCACTATTACAGATATCCTCAAGGGTAAAACACTACTGAAATGTACTTGGTGGTATATATTTTAGAAATTCTAAAAGATTTAGGCCTTTGAAAAATTTGGTAGCACATTTTCTGGGATTGGAGAGCTTTTGTGCTATAATTTTTTTAAAAAATATGTTTTTATTTTTGTTTAAAGTAAGTAGTCGATGCTTCATATTGAATAGTACACATACTAGTTCAGCCAGCAGAAAACACAAAATTGTTGGAGCGGTAAATAATGCAGACAGGTCAGGTCAACAGCAGTCTGGATCACTTGGTATGCTGGGCTCCTTTGAGCAACAAGCATTTTAACAGAGCCAAATACAAGGCCCTACATTCAGAAGAAAAGGATGTAGGTCACGTTGACAGGGTGAAAGAGGCTATATTCTGGAAAGCAGACTCTGAAAGGAACTCAGGAATCTTACTGGATAACCAACTGAATTTGAGATTCCAGTGCAATGCTGTGGGTTACAAGGGCTAACAATCCTTGGGTCAATATTGGACAGGAGCAGCGAGGTGGTTATTACTGTACCTCTGTGCACAGCATTAATTAGATTGAAATATTGAAAGTGGTTCAAAAAAGCTACAATAATTATTTGCGGCATGGAAAATCTGTCTTACAGTGAGAGACTTAAGAAGCTTAATCTGCTTAGTTTATCCAAAGAATGTCTACGAGGTGGCTTGCTCTTGCAAAGATCTACACATGTAGAGGAGATTTCTGATGCACAGGGCTCTTTAATCTAGAAGACAAAGGCATAATGAGATCCAATAGCTAGAAACCGAAATTAGACAAATTCAAATTAGAAATAAGAGGCAAATTTTTAACAGTGAGGGTAATTAACCATTGGAGCAATTTACCGAGAGATGTAGTAGATTCTCTATCACTCAGGGCTGGTCTACACTGGGGGGGGATCGATCCAAGATACGCAACTTCAGCTACGCGAATAGCGTAGCTGAAGTCGAAGTATCTTGGATCGAATTACTTGGGGTCCACACGGCGCGGGATTGATGGCCGCAGCTCCCCCGTCGACTGCACTACCGCCGCTTGCTCTGGTGGAGTTCCGGAGGCGACGGTCAGCGCGTTCGGGGATCGATATATCGCGTCTTAACGTATATAACGCGGTAAAGCAGTGCTCTGGGGGGGGGGGGGGGGGGGGCTCCGGCGGGTCAAAGCAAGTTTGATATAACGCGGTTTCACCTATAACGCGGTAAGATTTTTTGGCTCCCGAGGACAGTGTTATATTGGGGTAGAGGTGTACTCTAGGTCAACCAGAAGTTGTTGGCTTGATGCAGGAACTACGGGGTGAAATTCTATGACCTGTGTTTATGCAGGTCAGACTAGATCAGCGGTTCTCAAACTGTGGGTCAGGACCCCAAAATGGGTCGTGACCCTGTTTTAATGGGGTAACCAGGGCTGGCATTAGACTTGCTGGGGCCCGGGGCCAAAGCCAGAAGGCTTCAGCCCCGGGTGGTGGGGTTCAGGTTACAGGCCCCCTGCCTGGGCCTGAAGCCCTTGGGCTTCGTCTGTGGCCTCCTCCCCCGCCCAGAGTTGTGGGGCTCGGGCAGGCTCAGGTTTGGGTCCCCCTTCCTGGAGTCATGTACTAATTTTTGTTGTCAGAAGGGGGTCGCAGGGCAATGAAGTTTGAGAACCTCTGGGCTAGATCATAATGGCCCTTTCTTACTTTAAAATCTGTGAATAACACTGCCTTTAAATAATTTATTTTTTATATTATATCCACCTGCCTCTACACATCAAAAATAAAAGGTTTAATTTCCCTTAAGTATCATGCTCTTCTGTTTGGTCCCTTTCCTTTTCCCAATTCTATCAACCCAAAATAAGTTTATTTTGTATTCATTGACGACTCTGTGCTTGAACAGAAAGGTAATGTTTTTCTAGAAAAACTGAAAAGAAATACTTTTGTCTCAGTCACAATATTTTACAGCTTTGGAAGAACTCCACTGGTGTGGAACTGTTGAGCTGGGCTCATCCTGTTAGGGTTAATATTTTTCAAGTTCTGTCCCCAAGTCTTGAGAAGATGAGGACACCTATGAGTGAGAATGGGTAGGCAAAATCTCTTAAAAGACATCTGAACAGATACAAGGAAATAGTTAAGAGAATATAATTAAGAGAACTGAAGACTGATTTACAAGTACTACCAAAAATATTGCCCCAATAAGATGAACTAAAGTAGCATTAATTTTCAGAAACCCTGTTAGCTAGCCTTACTTTTCTGGGAGAGAAACCTCCACCCCTCACTTTATCATCTCTGCAAGACTGTCAGAGGATTCTCACATCCTGTAGTCAAGAATGAAATGGAACACAAATATCTATGCCTCCAGCCCTTTCTTGCAGGCAGGGTCTGTATCTCTGAATGCAAAGAGTGGTGATGGTGGTGGGGCCTTGCTGCTTCACATGCTCAGGAACTCTGTCTTTTTGTGGCAATTCATTACCTCACCCGGTGTAGCTGCCTCAGATACTAGGGAATATCACTGAACTTGAGAACAAACATTTCACACACAATACCCTCTCCTACATTTGGTTCAGGAAAGACAGCACATTAAGAGCTTTTGTTGGCTTAGGCTCTTGCTTTTCTGGGAAAGTCTTGCATTTTGAAGGAAGGAGCTGCTCTCTTACTATGGAGCCTCAGGAGTAACCAAGCAGGCTCACAGGAGCAGTTTTCCAGAAAAAAAGGGAACAAAAAAATGCCAAATTAAAGACAAAACTTTCAGAATAAATGTTTTAAATCAAGTTTTTGAAGAAAATTTGGAAACAATTTTACTATTGTCGCATCTCTGACAAACTCTGTCAGAGGATGCAGAACAATCTGGCTTGTAACTAGGAGCTTGATTGACAATCCCCAGGTCTCAAGTAGAAGAGGAATAGTGAAGAACTGGTGGACATGATAATGCAAGAAAACACCAGAATAGGAAAAACAGATTTTTGTGGGCTAAAGCCACATGCTTTAACACAGGGTATTCTGCTATGGAATATATATTATATATATAGTATAGTTGATGAAATAAAAGCCTTTCTGTAATGGTCTCTTTCCCGCTTCACATTTCATGACAGATGGCATTGGAGTGATGTTTGCTGCAATCAAGACTAGATCACAGTTTTAAAAACTGAACTCCATCAATGAGCAGATTGCACAGTCTGCTTCTATTAATGTATATTAGAGAATGTGTGTATTTTCTTTAACTGCATATTATTCTGTAATCAGGAAATTAAAAGAAAAATATGTACAGCTTGGCTAAAGAATGACTGAGGAACAAGCAGTTGAGGATTTCAGGGTGTAAACAGGAGGGAGGAAATGTTTAGGAAAGTTCAGGGCTGTATATCTAGAAGTAATGATACAAAGTTAAACTGAATATTGAGATACTACAGTGATGGAACAATACAAATCTAATAAAAATAGACATAATAATATGTCTGCAATATCCATCCATGGAATACTCCATCCTTTGATCTTCAGATCAAGCCTGGGTGCCTTTCTGGAAGAAATGCTTTTGTAAAAATTTGTTACTGGGTTAAAATTACTGGCTTATGATATACAGGGGATTGGACTAGGGTTATTATGTGCTTTTATTAAGAAACTGGTTACAATTACTTAAGAAATCTGAACAAAATCTAAATCTGCATCAGTAATTTCCAAATGGACAGACAGATTATTCCAACACATAATTAAAAGCTCTAGTCATTTAGGTTAGGCACTAGTGTCTAGACCTTTAAATAATCTTTGACCTTTAAAAGGGAAGGACTATAACCCTTAACTTTGTGATCAAAACTATTCCATCATTTAAATAATATAGCTTCTCTCATCAGTAGGCTGTAAGCAAGAATGATGCAATTCAAGACACGCTACGTATAAACTGACATTTTTATACTTTAATAAATGCCCCAGCCAAAACTTCTATTACTCCTGAAGACAAGACTATAGGAGCCCCTGAGATAGAGGATGCATGAAGAGCAGCAGTTAATACTTCACCCACTTGATCATTTTGCCAGAGCGAGGGCCTTTGGGAGTCAGGTGGAGAAGACTATTTTGAATTATTTACTTTGAAAGAGTCATAAACCAAAAGGTTCCAAGCTATGGCAGTCTGGACTAACAGTTGAATGAGTCCATCTTTTCTGCCAATTGACTCTTACAGAACCATCAATCCTAAAGGCACTGAAGCCCCGCTCCTCCACCCTCTTTAATATAGATATACATTGGAAGTACTTTTACATTTCCTCTTATTTCCCTCAACCTTATTTTTTCCCTTCTTTCTTTTTTTAAACTTAGCAAAAGCTTTGTACAAACCTGAAGCCAAAGCTAGGTTCAATTTTTCTGAGCAGAGAATGTGATTTCTTACATCCAGAGGTGCTGGCCTCTCTTCACATAGTGGAATAAGGAGAGTGATAATTGTTTGGTCTTTGTGAGAGCTCAGTTCTGATGAGAGTTTCTGACCACAAGGAACTCATTTTCAGAGACATTTTCATCCCCATTCAAATTTGAAACCAAAGCCAGGTTCCATTTATTTTTTTTAAAAGGAGGCCACAGAGTCTGGGGCACTCATCTCAAGATGATTTCTGAAAGGAAAAAGTATAGCTGTGAAGCTTGTGTAAGTGACCATCTCACTGAGTAGATTTTTGCCCTACAGCAAAGCCCATACTCTTTTTCAATGGTTAAGAACCTATATACAATAGAATAGAATGCGGCACTCCAGAATGGGTTTTTCTTCCCTTCCTTTTCTGTTTCAGGAGAGGAACAGCAACAGTGTCTTTCTTGTTTTTAAGGCAGAAACAGGCCAGGGAGAAAAAGGGAGGAGGACGGGGGAAGTATTGCATTACACCAGAAGGTGCAAAATAAGGGTTTAAAAAAAAAAAATCACAATCTGAGATCACATACAAGATAATGAACACAACTGAGTGAAAGCCAATCTCTACAGACATTAAGGGACTGATCCGATGCCTACTACAGTAAACTGGAGTCTTTCCACTTACTTCAATGGGCTTTGGATCAGGTCCTAAGTGGGAACTTCTTTGCCATATGTCATGTCAGAATACTCAGCAGTTAGTTTAGTATGCCTTTTGATTTTTACTATAGAACTCTCCTGGACTGGTGCCACTTCTCTTTTTAATGCCAACACAAAATCATTAAGAACTGCCAACATCTTCATCTAAGCCACATCACCTAACCAGAGTTTTCCCCCTCACCTGCAAAGATATGGGATTTTCTTCGTCTGAAAGAGAACACTCTCTCTCTCCACAGTCTAGCAACCTTTCACGCACACCTGTCAAGTCCTACTTCCATTTTTTCCTTCATCAGAACTCATGAGTCCCAAACGCCAACTTTTTTTTTTTTTAAACAGACTGCGCATGCAGTAATTGGATGGACTTTTGTATATCCTTTTAATCTTCTCTGCATGGACAGTTTCATACTTTACTAATAGGAGATTCAAAAATCAATCTACACATAATCCACATAACTCTAAATTACTTCATGCACAGCCAGACATGTCATAATTTTCATTAATCAGGTTTATCAGTCAGATATTTATATAGCGCCACATTGAATGGGAAATATACGACTCCTCACTACTACATTGATGTTTAATTAAGTTGGATTCATTTACAAGGGATTTAATTAATTTCAATCCCCCCCACCACACACACAGATGAGTGGGAGGTCATCAAGGTCATGTGACCTCACTTAACTCCTGTGGTACTTCAGTTTCCCCATTTGTAACATGAGAATAACTCTTACCTTCCTCAGAGGAGTGCTGTGAGGCTAAATTAATTCAAGACTGTAAATAGCTTTGAGATCTTAGGCTAGACGGCACTGGAGAAATACACTGTATTATCAGCCCTTAAATATCAAGGAAATAGGAACCTTATACTATGGCTCAAGCCTGAGGGGTAAAATTTGCCATTTACATGCAGAAGATTTACATGCATAGGTCCAATTAACACAACTACAAGATTCCTATCAGCCTAAAGGGAAGTTTTATTTGTGACTTTAGCAGATATAACCTCTCATTTTTGTTTTGAAAACACAAGTATAATGATACTAAGTAGAGCAGTGGTTCTCAACCCTTTTGGGCTCAGGACCCTTTTGTAAATGTTTATGGCCTGTTGCAACCCAGTAAATAGTCTAAGGGTGGAAGCCCTGGGGTGGTTTTGTCATGTCCTGTCCGGCACTCACCCCACATTGGCAGCTCCTGTGCTGTGGGGCTGGATGGGGGTGGCTTTCTACTGCAGGCATTGCAACATCCAAATTTGTGTGAGTGGACTTGTGACCTGGCTCACAGGGTTGCAGTGCCACTCAGGCAAATTTGGCCTACCTACATCATCATGACGGCTGAGCCAAACCTGAGTGACGCTGGGATCCCAGAAGTTGCAGTGCCTGGAGTAGGGAGGCAAGTGAAGCCAGCCCCGTGAGACAGGAGCCACAGGCGCTGCCATGTGACCCTTTGAAACATTATGGCAATCCAATTTTGGGTCCCGACCCACGGCTTGAGAAACCCTGAAGTAGAGGACACAGGTTATATTGCATCCATCGTACAGAATATTTATTTTATTTTCGAACGTCTATACATTTATACCAAATAATAGGGAGTTGTGCGTCACTGCACGTGTGCAGAATTAATGTCCCCTGCAGATTTCTTTGCTTCCCTGCAGAAAAATGACTTGTCAGGGGAGCTGCAAGAGTAGACAGGCGCCCCTCCCCAGCAGCACAGGCAGGTCGGTTCCGGCACCCGGAGCAGCCAATAGAGATGTAAATCACCACCAGGAGTGTGTGAAGGGGTGGGCAGTTGTGCATATGAGCGAGAGAGAGCAAGAGAGACACACACACACAGACAAATACTCTGTCCCTCTCGCTCACTATTGCGGCATGCTCGGCATGGAGGGGCAGGGTTTCGGGATGTATCTGAGGAAGTAGATGTGGCACAGGTTGTCCCCTCAGGCAGAGCAGAACGTAGCAGCCTGCCTACTTAATGAATTGTTCCCATTGTCTTTGTGAATTCCCCCAGAAGCATAAAACAGGTGTAAAAGTTTTATGGCTCCTTTACATGGCCAGAGTGGTGTAAAGGACAGTATGGCTTTATAAATCCTTATGGTGCTTTAATTAATATAACTGGTCTAAATTTTTGGACTGAAAAAATTTCCCATCAAAATCTACTTCATGAACTGTTTGCTACTGACCTTTCTGGAGACGGTTAGTAGCCAATATAACACTGAGCATATGGATGCATGTATTTGTTGACTAATAACTAGAATTAAAGGGTCAAACCTAGCTACCTTACTATTAGGCAAAGCGGCTTGGGGATTTCCTCCAAAGCTTCTCACACCCATTTTCCATCCATCATATTGTAGTTTAAATAAGTTATCTAAATAACTAAAACCAGCGTGAATATATTGCATTATTTTGACACACAAAATATGCTGAATTTTGCAGAATTTTAAAATATTGTGGGCAGAATTTTTAATTTTTTGGCACAGAACTCCCCCAGGAGTAAAATAACTATGAGCAGAGAAGGCCTAAATTTGGCAAAACCTTATTTCTTACATACAGTTTTGAAAACAAAAAAGAATAGTTACACTTCCCTATATCCACTTCATATCCACATTTTCAGCATCTGATAGACATTTGAAAATGTAGACCCACAAGGTAGGTGAGGTAATATCTTTTATTGGATCCAACTTCTGTTGGTGAGAGAGACAAGCTTTGCCAAGTTCTCTCCCAACAGAAGTAGGTCCAATAAAAGATATTATACCTCACCCGCCTTGTCTCTTTGATATCCTGGGAGCAACATAGCTACAAATATCCTGCATCCAACATTTGAAAATGTAGATATTTTAGAAGGGAAATAGTACCAATTAATCTGCTTTACCAATTTAGATGCAAGGAATGCATCCTTCCTTAGATCAACCACCTGCTTCTAAAGCAATCTCCACAAATCTTATTTCCTTGTACTTATAAATCCCGTGTTTTACTGTATAAATAGAAGGGAAAAATACCCGAGAAGCTATTTTCCTCTGCCTTTCAATCCCTTTATCATAACCTATATTTGACTTTGCCAAGTTCTATACTTTAATAAATTGTACACTTAAGTAATTGCAGTATATGAATTTTCTCCACTAGTTACACTGTGCACATCTATAAATGTGAAGCACTGTATGTAATGGAAAATGGCTGCATTTCCTAAATTATAAGAGCAAAATAATAAAACCAAATAGTGCTAAGACTCCAGTCTACATTTTGACAAAAGACAGACTCCTTGTTTCAATTATGGTAACTGCTCACCAATCACACCACTCTCATTGTGGGCACAGACTACACAGTGACTGATTTTATGGTGTTGTGTAGGTTTAGCTGCAGTACATAAAGTCAAATGAAAAAGAGAAAGCATTCCAGAAGTGCCATGTTTAATAACTACTCGGGTTCATCAAGAGAGAAGACCTCACTTTACTAAATACACAAATAAATACTCAGTTCACTCTCAACATGCTCTGGCTTCTGGAAAAATATAGTTCATACTGGGCATGCTCAGAAACACATATTAGCATACTCACGCCAATGCTAACATTGCACCATCTGATTTACAAAGTCACTTCTAGAAAAGTAACTATCATATGTATTAAAAAGCCTTCCTAATAGTTACAGTACATTAATATGACATCCAAAAGGTAGGAACAATTTCTTATATTAAAAAAAATAAATGGTACCTACCTTTTGGATGTCATATTAATATATATATAAGCAGAGGTTCTTTCATATGGAAGACCCTGCAATTGTAAGTGCCCAAGACTTGGAGATTTATTGGTAACGAGGGGAGTATGGCATGGGCAGGAGTATAAAGAAAGGCAAATGGTAATGGGAAAATGAAATATAGTTTTACGTTTGTAATAAAAGGGTATTCTCAATTAAGTAAATGGTTAAATGTGAAATGTCATTTTGTTAGTGCTGCCCTTGATACAGCTCTCCAAACTAGCACCTTCCGTGGAAAGCAGCTTGTTAAATCATGGAGCAATATCACTTGTACTGAAAAAATACTTGTGCTGATAAATCTTCAGATCTGCACCCTAACTCCTTTTCATCATTTTACCTTTGTATAAATTAATATGACTAGAAAAAGGAAAGAGTAATAAACACAGAGTTTTAAAAAACTACTGCATAGAATAAGAATGCAGTTTAGGCATACATTTAAAATACCCCACTAAACTGCAACTCATTCCAACACATAGCAACATAGCTGAGCTGTGCTTTTTCTCCTCGTACCGCTCTGAAAATTGTTTTTCAGTACAATGGAAAAGGATGCTTTATGTTTCTTTTTATTTCTAATAGAATATGGGGAGAACTCAAAGATTTTAAGACTACATTTCACTCCTGATACAGATATGCTAATCTGGAACAATTTAATGGACTATATTTGTATGATTCAATTTCACAGGATTTGAAGATAAATCCTCCAAGGATTTAATTAGCAATACTTTATCAAAGATTGCATTTGGACAGATGCTGCAACTGCATCATGCTGATAATAAACACAGACTCACTGATACTTAAGTCTTCTGAAATGTGTTTTTCTGAAGATGTTAAGTACAAGTAGGAGGATTATTAAAATGCTGCCAAATTAAAGGTGTGATGGTTTTCCCAACTGGTTTACCATTGCTATTTAAAGGACAGTTTGTCTCATTTTATTGTAAAGAGACTCACCTTCTCCACTGTCATGAGGTTGCATGCTTTACCAACCTAAAAGTCTCATGTTTTCAATTTGCATATTGAAAAGTAGTATGTACAAATCCCTACTAATTTACTCTATCCATAGTAGCTCTTTTTGAAAGGCTGAAAGTAGTTTGATTTGAACACAGTGGTGTTGATCAATCTCTGTCATTGAAAAGGTCAGTTTTTTATGACTCAGATTTTAGTACTGTAAACACTTACACAAAAGCGTAAATTAAAAACAGTTAAATTTGCCACTTGCACGTTGCTTTGCATCTTAGAAGTGCTTTAGCAACCTTCACCACCACCCGAAAGGTGCATGAAATTAATTAAATCCCTTTTTCCAATTGAGAAACAGAGATTAAGTGGCTTCCCAAAGGCTACAACAACGATTAGTATCCGAGTTGGGATTACAGCACAGGATGAAATGATTCCCATATGTATAGTTAGAAAATCATGAGGTTCTTTCTGATTGAAAGGTGCTATACAAATGTAGGCCTAATATATATAGATATAGATATATATATTTTTCTTACTACTCAATCTTATGCATATGGCCAAGAAGCAAAGGGCAGGAATGCCAACTGGTGGATGGTTTCTCTTCCTGGATCACTGTTACCTTTCCTTTTCCTCTCTCAAGAGCTCAATGAGAGGTCAGGCCATGACAGTGAAACATAGAACAGTAGAGCAGCAGTGCAGTCTGCTGCAGGTACTAAATCTGCTACTACTATCAAAAACTGGTAACATCAGCTGTTTCTGCTAAAATGAACTCATGCCACAAGGAAAAGCCAGAATGTGGACACATCATTTGGCAGTAAATTTCAGATGTCATTGAGATGAATAAGTCAGTTTATGCTTCTCAGAACTATTCCAGTCTGCCTCCAGGATCAGGAAAATACTACATCTGTTAATGTTTGAATAATTCTATTTGCAACCATACAGGCTAGATACTTTTTAAAAGTGAAAGTATAAATTCTGTGGGATCTTACTGTATCATAGGGGTTGAATTAATACATCAAGCAGGCCAGGTGTTTGACACCTCTTTTCTAAAGCATTTGTATGAATTTCCCTCTAATCTGTGGATAAACAAAATACATTATGATTAGGTGTAATACGAAGGTGTTTTTTTGTTTGTTTGTTTGTTTGGTTTTTTAAACAGGCATTTGGGATAACCCTGTGAAAATTCTCTCACAACTTTGCTTCATACCAGTGAAACTTTTACACCACTCCATAACATGTATTGCACATACGCTATAGTTAAGGTTGAAACAAGATGATATTTCTTTTGTTGAAAAGAGAAGCAGGAAACAATAGTTCTTATGCTAAGAGGGGCAGATAACATGAACTAGATCAGGCCAGATGGGGACACTCAGACAACTTGACAGTGCTCTGAACCAGGACCAGCTCCAGGGTTTTTGCCGCCCCAAACGGCAAAAAAAAAAAAAGCTGCGAGCGCGATCGGCGGCAGCTCCACCGTGCCGCTTTCTTCTTCGGCGGCAATTTGGCGGCAGGTCCTTCCCTCCGAGAGGGACAGGGACCCTTCGCCGAATTGCCGCCGAAGAGCCCGACGTGCCACCCCTTCCCCTTGTCCGCCCCAAGCACCTGCTTGCTCAGCTGGTGCCTGGAGCCGGCCCTGCTCTGAACCTAGTCTCCTACTACTTCTGAGAGTCAAGGAGCATCTGCTCTGTGCCAAATGTTTGTAACAGCGATCCAAGGCAGCAGGGAGGGAGGCAGAGTTGGGGACCCTCTGATTGCTGTGGTTGGCTGCTGTTTTTACAACTATACTGACATCTTGTCTACTCTAGAAAAGTAGCTATGCTGGCGAACCCTCCTAGTGTAGCTGCAGCTTATACCAGTGAAAGAATGCTTTTGCCAGTATAACTTACATTGGTTCAGTGAGCAAAATAAGTTATATGAGGAAAAGTACTTGTATACCAGTGTAACAGCATCTATAATAGGCTTTCAACAATATAGAAATGTCGCACACAAAAAATTACCCCCCTGATGATACTGGCAAAAGTTTTTAGTGTAGACCTGGCCCGAGAGCAAAAGGTATATTTTCCAGTTCTTCAACTTCTTCTATGTGCCTGTGATACTGCTATCTGAAGTACACTAGTGATAAGAATTCTCCTAGACATAAATCTACATCACCCATCAGTACAAGAAAAAAGTTACTTACAGTAACTGCAGTTCTTAAAAATGTTTTACCTACATGGATTCCACTATAGGTGCAAATGCACCCAATGTGAGAGAGTTCGGATTCTTTTGGCCTCAGTGTTCGTTGGGATTGTAACTGCACATTGGAGCCCTTGTGCCCCCCATCACAGATTCACAGGTCTGGTTTATGCCCTAATATGTAACCAGTCCCTTAGGAATGATCCTTTAATGTGTCAAACCCCAAGGGTCCACACAGTTCCGTAAGGATAGGCCTGCCGCCTCCACAGCTCCAAAATTGGGCCTTCGGGCACCAGTGATCCCTGTCTCTCTCTGTGGCTCCCTGCAAATCTAGCCAAGACAGACTCCTGCAGAAGGCTTGTACTGTACCCTTCAGGGCATAATAGTCTCAGTAAGCATTTGCAGTGACACCAAGCCGTCTTTTCAAAAACAAGATAACAATGTATTAATCACCTGGCATACAGAATCTGAAAGTCCTTAGTTTAACATAGAGAAGCAAAGGTTAAGATAGTTCAGACTGGCTAAAGCCAGGGTTCCCTTGAGCCATGTTGCTGAAGGAAACATCTCTGCTTCCCCTCTCCATCTCTGTTTTGTTTCCTTTAGTCCTATGCAGTCCCACAGGGGGGGGGGGGGGGGGGGGGAGGAGATAAGCAGGCACTGCTTACCCTGGAAATTGTGCCCCCTCCCCCCATAGAAATAAAATGTGTTTGAGTCCCACCCCCACCAGCCCCAGTTTTTTAGTCTGAGTTTCCTCAGATGAGTGATTGCAGTCCTAAAGCCACAGAAAAGTAGTCTCATTTCCAGTAGTTATCAGGCAGTTGGGGATGGATGTGTGTTATGGACCTGTTTCAGCTAAGTGAAGTGTAGCAACTGCATTATGTTGCTGCTATAATAAAAGATGCGTAACCCTGGTAAGAAAGTGTCTGCAGAGAGGCCTCTGCTGGAAGGCTGACAAAGTATTCAAAGTAGCAAAGTGGGAACAGAGGGTTCCGCGCTAGAGTTTCTGTGACAATCACCACCAGACTCTGCCTACCAGGAGGAGAGAGTTCCTTTCAAACAGAAGAAAGCTCTTTTTGGAGCGCATGAGTGTGTGTGAATGGGCTGATAAGAGCTAGAATGCTACTCTAGAGTCCAGAAGAAAACTTAGATGGACTGTTTAGGGGCTGTGATGCTACTGCTGAGTCATGGGGAACTACTAGATTGACAGGTAACGGGGTTGAGAGTACCATCTCTGTTAAAGCTGATAAGGCCTTTTGTTTTCCTTGTTGGATGTATGCACACCCTGGCAATGCTGGTGTAATGGGGGCTGATATGGTTTGTATCAAATCTGGATTTTACAATTGGAAAAATGCACACTCTTAAGGCAAAGATTAAAACTACTTAGTCCACTCATATGCAATGGCTGACTGGACTTCAGCAAGGAAAAGATAAGCTACAGGTAAGTTTTTGCTATTTCTACTTTCTGGGACAATCCCAGACATCCCAAAGGGAGAACTGGGGGTCTGAACACCAAGGGTTTGAGTTGTCCTAATTGATTCTGAGACCTATCAAGGAGAAGCAGTGGAGAACTATTTGCACTGTGTTGGTGACCTGTTGTGGGGATTTGCCTTGAATCAACCAATCACTGAGATGAAGATAAATGTAGAATCACTTGTCTTCACAAAAGAGCTGCCATGGTTGACAGGCATTTGGTAATGGTGCTGTGGAAAGATGGAATGGTAGTACCTTGAACTGATAATGCATGTCTGCTACTATGAAACAGAAGTATTTTCTGTGGGCTGGCTAGATGGACACGTGGAAATAAGTATTCTGTAAGTCATGAGTTGCAAACTGATCTAGGGAGGAAATTATGCAAGTTAGAGTGACATGCGGAATCTGAAGCAACAGATGAATGTGTTGAGTTGCCAGAGGTCTAGATCAGAATACTATCCTTCTTTCTTTTTTTGGAAAAGGAAGTAATGAGAATAAAACCCCGCCGTTGACAATTTTGTGGGGTCCCTTCTCCACTTCAACAAGCTGTAGAACGAGTCTGCCTCTTATGTCAGCATTATCTCTTGAGACCAGGGCCCTGAAGAGGAACAACTCTGGAGGATGAGGAGTTGGCAAGGACTGAAATTGGACCCCACAGCTTTTGTGGGTAATTTTGAGGCTCCAGCAGTCCATGGTTATTCAAGTCCAAGCAACCAAAAAGAGGGCAGTTGCCAAAAGGTGGAAGGAAAGGATGTAGTCTCTTGTAGATCAATTCAGGTCTCTAAACCATGGTGTCAAACTTGCCATCTCAGGCCAAATGTTGAGAGAGTCAATACCAGTAGAGTAAGACAAACCTCTCCCTCTCTTTTCTTAGGAGGTTCTGAGGCCTTTTGCTGGAAATAATATGAAGTTAGTCTTTGTCTAGATCAAGTGGGAACTACTCCAACTGGCAAGGAAGGCTAAGTTTAAGTAAGACAATAAATAGTTACTTACCTTACAGTAACTGGGATTTTTCAAGATACATGTTGTTCATGCACATCCCACTGATGGTGTTCTTGTAGCCTGTGCACTCAAGTTCAGATTCTTTTGGCCAGCATTGTCCACTGGGGCTGTGCCTGCACCTTGAGAGTCCTCATGCTCTTGAATGAATGTATAAAAGGTGGGGCAACCACAACCACCCTTCAGTTCCTACTCTACACAGCAGCAGGGAAGGAGGATGGGTCATGGAATGTATCTTGATAACACATTGTGCAGAACCACAGTTACTGTAAGGTAAATAATAGTTTCTTCTTCAAGTGCTTGCCCATGTACATTCTGCTGATGGTGACTCACAAGCAGTGATGGAGGTTGGTGCTAGGAGTCTAAGTAAGGACTAAGACAAATGCCAAAAGAAACCTAAGAACACAGTGCTCCTACAAAGGAGTAATGCTGAGTAAAAAGGTGTGTACTGAGTTCAGCGGAGCTGCCCTTCATCTCTCTTTTATGTGCATATTTCTCAAAGAGGGGTCCTGAAATGGGACAGGGAATTGGGATGGTATGAAACTGAAAGGAGTATCCCAGTTCTATAAAAATGGTTACATACCTTTTCGTAACTGTTGTTCTTCGAGATGTGTTGCTCATGTCCATTCCATTCTAGGTGTGCACGCTCATGTGCACAGTCATTGGAGATTTTTGCCTTAACGGTATCCGTAGGGTTGGCTGTGGCGCCCCCTTGAGTGCTGCGCTCATGAGCTGGTATATTAGGCGCCGCTGACCCTATGACCTCTCAGTTCCTTCTTGCCAGAAACTCCGACAGAGGGGAAGGACAGAGGGGTAATGGAATGGACATGAGCAATACATCTCAAAGAACAACAATTACGAAAAGGTAGGTAACCGTTTTTTCTTTTTCAGTGCGTGCTCATGTGGATTCCGTTCTAGGTGACTCCCTGGAGGTGGGCTGGGAGTTCACAGTGTAGCGGCTTGCAGTACTGCTCTACTGAAGCCAGCATTGTCTCAGGACTGCAGGGTAAGCACGTAATGGGATGTGAACGTGTGGATGGACAACCAGGCGGTCCCCCTACAGATGTCCTGGATAGGCACTTGGGCTAGGAAAGCTGCCAAAGAGGCTTGTGCCCTGGTTGAGTGGGCTGTTACAATCGCCGGAGGGGGCACCTTTGCCTGATCGTAGCAGCAGCGAATGCAGGCAGTGATCCAAGAAGAAATTCTTTGAGCGGACACTGGACGACCTTTCATCCTATCGGCCACCACGACGAACAACTGCGTTGACTTGCGGAATGGCTTGGTCCTTTCAATGTAGAAGGCTAGTGCCCTCCTCATGTCTAGGGAATGCAACCTACAGTCCTCCTCCGACTTACCTGTCTTTTTTCCAAAGACGCATAAGTAAATGTCCTGGCCTGTATGACACAGAGACCACTTTGGGCAGGAAAGCCAGGTGTGGCCGCAGCTGTACTTTGTCTTTGTAAAAGACCATATAGGGCGGTTCCGAGGTAAGCACCCTAATCTCAGAGACCCGGCGAGCAGATGTTATTGCAACCAAGAATGTGACCTTCCAAGAAAGGAGGAGGAGAGAGCAGGAAGCCAGAAGTTCAAAGGGGGGGGTCCCATGAGCCACAACAGCATATGATTCAGGTCTCATGGAGGAACAGGTTTCCTGACGTGCGGGTAGAGGCACCCATGGGTCCTTAAGATTGCCAAATCGCTGTGGCAGACCCCCTCTTCCATTCTGCCTACTTCTACGAAGGTGGAAAAGAAGTACTATGTCACTGCCATACTGGTATCGCGGGTCCGCAGCAAATCACCCCTCCTTGGTGAAAGGCTGAACTCCCAGTCTGACTCGGACCATTGCCCTTCTGGTGACCAGGGTGGAGCCGTTGAGGCCTGAGTCTGCCGACCGACCCTGGTCGGTGACCGGTGAGACGAGTGTGAGGATCGGTGCCTGCATGACGAGCAGTACTGGGGAGGTGGAGACTGGTGCCATGATAGGGGGCGATCCCTTCCCAGAGGGGACTGACGTCTGGGAAACCATCTAGGCGAAGATGACCTGCGCCGTGGCCATCTTTGGTGGGAAGCTCACCGGTACCGGGGTTACGGGGACAGGTGCCTCGACGCTGGTGTCCAGTGCCTCGTAGGGGAAGAGCACGGCATCAGGGACCTGCGCCTTCTGACTGGAAACTGAGAGTGCGGTGCCGGCGTCCTGCTTCGGGCAACAAGGGCCTTAGGAGAAGCCGGGGTCCCTTGCCGCTCCTGGCCGGGCTAGGGGGTCCGACCTCAGTGGTATCCCTGTGAAGCCCTGGGGCGGGCACCTGGCCTGACATAAGTCCTTTGCCCGAAGCCCCATTTCCCTCTGGTGCTGGGCGGAGCCCGGTGCCGGCGGTGCACTCCACACTGATGCCAAGGTGCTAAGCATGGGGTCTGAGTGGAAGGGCTCCATCGCAGACCAAAGTGCAGCCTCCATGAGGAGGGCCTTCTAGTGGATATCCCGCTCCTTCTAGTTTCTAGGGTGAAAGTTTTTTCAGATTCTGTCCTTTCTATGGGACTCCCCCAAGCACTTCAAACAGCTGTTGTGGGGGGTCACTAATAGGCATTGACCTGTTGCATGACAAGCATGGTTTGAAGCCGGGGGAACGGGGCATGCCCCGCTCCGGGGCGAAGTCCTAGACGGGACTCTAACTAGGAAACTAACCTAACACTTACTGGCTAACTAAGTACCTAAAAACTATATAGGAAGAAGATTGACAATGCGCTGTAAAGAACCGCTAACGCTCTTGCAATGCAAGACAAGGTGCTCCGATCTACTGTCATGGGCAGTAAGAAGGAACCGAGAGTGTAGGGTTGGTGGCGCCTAATATACCAGCGCATGAGTGTGGCACTCAAGGGGGGGCGCCACAGCTAACCCTACCGATATCGCTAAGGCAAAAATCTCCAATAACTGCGCACATGGGCACACACACACCTAGAACGGAATCGACATGAGCAAACACTCGAAGAATCTCCATTACCCAACAGTCTGTTATAGAACTCCAAAGCCCATAAAACTGAAAAAAAAAGCAGTTGCCAAAGGAAGGGGAGATATCAAACAATCCACTAGACGTCTGTTGGGAGCTCCATATGAGACAATTTTCCACCTTGAAGATGCAGCTGAGTGTACAGACGGCCTAGAGGATGCTGACAATTTCCTCCTTTAGTACTTTTGATGCTTCCTTGGAGGCTCAGAATGTCTATACTGAGGATAATCGGCTGCCTTAGATATGACTAGGGACTAGCTGGTTTCCTCCTTATAGCAGAAAAATAAACTCCAAAGATCTTAGGGATGCACGAGAGTCCTTCAAAGGACATAAGGCCTCATCAGTCTTGTGCTGAACAACTAACATCCTTCAAAAGGCAGATCTTCTACACTAACCTGTACCTCCTTAGACATGCCAGACATTTGTAGACAGGACGATTGTTTCATGAAGTTGCTACAGACCTGGCTGCCATATCCAAAGCGTCAAGTACTGCTTGGAGGGAAGTACATGCAACAAGCTGTCTTTCAGCAAACAGTGATATTTAAATCCCTCTCTGCAGTCCTGCAGAATCTTGTCAGTGAATTTTGAGATATTTTCATAATTCAAAAGGTCATATTTTGCAAACAGTGTTTGACAGCTGGCAATTTTCATCTGTATGCTTGCAGATTTTATGCCCAAAGAGATCTAATTGTTTGGGCTCCATGTCCCACAGGGTAGCCTTTGGAGAATCCTGGTGTCTTGATCTTTTCTGTACTGCAGATACACGGAGGGATCCTGGAGTAGCGTGCGAGTAAAACTGCTCCAATACAGGTGATGGGTCCTGGTACTGATACTTCTGCATGTTCGAGCTGTCAAGGCTTGCATGTAGCAGAACAGAATTGCAGATCCAGGAGACTTTCATTGATCATCTAGTACTGCCTACCAGGCACGATGGTGTGCAGGATGTTCTGGAGCTCGTGTGGCTGAGGGACCTTTTTTAGGCCTTACAGTACCCTCTTCAGCAGATAAATGGGAAGATGTATGCCTCCTTAGAGCTAGTTTCTCAGAAAAGAAAATTAGATCTCTTCCCGTTAGCATCAGAATGCTCCTTTGCCCCCCGGTATGACAGGTGCTACCAGCAGAGAAGTATGATCGCCTGGAGACATACACATCAAAGAAGGAGGCTGATGAGATGACAGGAGCACTTTTGGATGACAATTCCTCTGAATTTTCTGCTTCAGGGACCCTGTGATCTGAGGAGGGACCCGCAGATTTTTCCATTAAAAACATTGAATGTGCCTCTCTAATTTTCTGCTTTCTTTTTGAGTACCACTTAAAAATAGACACCTGTCAACAAAGGGCACACACAAAAGGCATCTGGTGGGCCCATTGTTAAGGAGCCACTACTGCTTCACAGGAAGGACAATTCTTAAACCCAGTTGGGAGCACAAGGACACTCCGGGAGCACGTATGTCAACCCAGCCCCAACAAACATGACTAGACAAAAGAATCCAAATTCGAGTGCACAGGGTGCAAGCACACCATCAGTGGAATGTATACAGTCAAGAACTCGAAGAAGAATGTGTTCATGGACTTTGGTTCCCATTAACCCTTCTTTCGCTGCTTGTGATGTCCCTATCGACAAATAAACCATACTCTGCTTTGAACAAACTGTTCGATGTAATTGCATTTTCATACTAACCACAGGCTCCTGGAGAGAAGTCTAAGCAGGCGCCAAAATCCAGCTGGTTATGCACTCTCATCTGGTCATTCCAGACTAAAAGTGGGGTTAGTCACAGGACTCCACTCAAAGATGTGCAGGTACAGGCCTATCCTTTGGAAAGGGTGCTCATGGAGAGAGAAAGAGGGAAAAGGTGCAACTTCACTCTGACCTAAAAGGGTCTGTTTGTGGTAATGAACAACAACAAAGATAAGTTACCCAGTCTAATTAGTAAAAAAGCCTACACTTTTTGCACCGTGTGTCAATTTTCATAACCAGTATACTCCATGGGAGACTAAACTATACTGAAATGTAAGAGCAAAAAAAGTTTCGGTTTCCTTCTAATAAAGCTGCCAGTACACATCTGGCTACCTATAGCAAATGATCAATAAACAGGGTTATTTTTGAAGGAAAGAAAAGAGAAGTATTTAACTGAATTCTTAACTAGGGAACTGGTGGGGTGTGTGGGGGAGAATTTTGAAAGTTAAAAATATTCTGGAGTGATTATATTTGAGAAAAGACAAACTTGTAGATTTTCTGGATTTTGATGTACACAGCTCCATCAGTTAGTTGAGAAGATTCTTCTTCCTAACCAAGTCCCTCCAGGAGATACCTCTTCCTCTTCTGTAAATGTTTCCCAGTTTTTGCATCTCCATATTATTTTTTGAATTTCATTTAAAAAGACAGATTTGTTATTTGTATTATAGTACAAGCACATAGTAAGAGATAGACCCGGCCCCAAAGAGTTTACAGTTTAAACAGACAAGACAGACAAAGGGTGAGTGGTAGAAGAGGCAAAGAAAGGTGAAGTGGCTTATTCTATTTCACACAGTAGGTCAGTGACAAACCAAGCACAGAATCCAGGTATCCTGACCCCCCAAGTCCAGTATTTACCCACCCAACCTTATTATTAAATTCACATTCTTTTAACAACATTTTAAATAATACTCCAAATTTCTTGCTCCCCTCTCTTTCTATATTCTGAGTTTTTACCTCGCATAGTAAGGAAAAACTCCTATCACCATGACTTAGGGACAGGAAGCATAAGTACTGTCTGCTTATTAACTGTACTGCAAATCTTTAAAGTATTCACTACTAGAGGTACACCTCTACCCCGATATAACGCAACCTGATATAACACGAATTCGAATATAACACGGTAAAGCGGTGCTCCGGGGGGGCGGGGCTGCGCACTCCGGTGGATTAAAGCAAGTTCGATATAACGCGGTTTCACCTATAATGCGGTAAGATTTTTTGGCTCCCGAGGACAGCGTTATATCGGGGTAGAGGTGTAGTAGTTTTGTTGCTATTGTTGTTTACCCAGGCGCTTTGTAGGAAGACACAATACATCTCCCAAGGACAGTTTTTCTTCCTACCAAACCCAAACTTCAGACAATTTTATGCAAGTCCAGTAAGGTAATATGCTTAAGTAAAACAAGGAGCTAAAATTTTATTACACAACTAGAAGATATTGTCCTCATTTTAGGCATAAAAATGAGTTATGTTCTCAAAAACAAACCACCCAAACCCAATACATTGTTATATGTACATATACTGAAATTTCACTTCAAGAACAAGATGTTCATTTATGTGCTTAAAAGTCGTGAGTACACTGAATGACAAGCAGATCAAACCTGAGTTTGAACACAAAAACGGCCTACCTCAAATAACCGATCAGCAGTTGTGACACAGGTTGCATTTTGGAGCAGACTGCATGAATAAGAAAGACTATGCATTTATTGTGTAGGGAAGTAAAAAGGCCAACTGCTTGAGCAGAGCTAGAGGAAAAAATTTAACAAAGTAGCAGACCAAGCAAATTATTCATGTCTTCTGCTGTTGTGCTGACATTTGCAAAGAACCTGACATCAAAATATAGTGTTAATTTTCAGCTATAAATTGAAATGTCAGTCAGTCAGCGCACTCAGAATTTTTAGAGGTCAGCAACTTGTCGAGTGAGCAGTAATTAAATTTCACTGGTACTGAGCATGCTCTTGGTTGGCCCAGACTGCCAGACATTCAATATATTTGTGTAGAAATTTACCTTCTTTTTTAAATATAGCAGTAGGTGAGCTATTTTGGAATGGCTTAATGTCTGTTTTTTCTTTTAATTTACATTGCTTGTTTGTTCCAGTAGCTTTTCCTTATGATTTTAATCACATTCTCTTTAGAGAATTTTCATAAAACAATCATTTCCCCCCCAGTGATAAAATCTTCTGATATTGATAGTCTGTGTAAGATACACAAATAAACCATTTTCACTAGTGATACCCTCAAGATGTTCTGTGTTTGATTACTTTACAGTTTTGTACTTCTCTCCTGCATTGACCTTGTTATTACAGAAGTTAAAGCTTAGCTGATTCTTGTTGCTTGTCCCTTCTTGTCTTTTTATCAACATTAAATTCCACCTCTGGGAAGCTTATCTCCTCTAAAGCAAAGTAGTAATTAAAAAATGTGAAGAAAACAAGTTTTATGAAACTTAATCTCATAACCTGTCCGTTCATAATCTTTACACTTAAATCAAAACAAGTAACAGTATTAAATATGTTCTGTAGCATGTGGGGACTTGGAGAGAGCAAAGGAAGTTACAGAAAACGTTTAGATGTTGCTACTGTTCCCACTAGGAAAAGTGTACAAAAGATTAACAGTTTCTCTGAGGTTGTGATCACCAGGTCTGCTAAATATCAAACTGAGTTCTACCAGGAGAGAATTTTTGGCTCCACTCAATGCTCAAAGATAAGAAATTTCTAACAATGTGAGAAGTTCAAATCTAAGCAGGGAAAGCCTGACACAACCTTTCCACAAGAAAAACCAGTGCTACAATCAGTTTTCAGCTTGCCAAGGTGCATGTCTCAGGAGAAAAACTGCTTTCATTTTTTGATTCTTTCTGTGGTTACTGCTCCTGTAGGCATTCACTGTGACAAGAGACACAAATGATAGTCCAGGGCAGGTAGGTGTTTGCAGGCAAGACATCAGAATGTAAAATGCCAACAAATTCAAAGTCAGGACAGTATTTCATTAAAGCTGTCAGTTTCATTTTGGCCTCCTGCTGAGACCTTCCCACATGAACCTGATATGATCAACTAATAGGAGATAGTTTACAAAAAATGAGAAACTGTTCAGCTCAGGAAATGGGATTAAAACAATTCTGAAACAGATAAAGACTATATTTAAATTTGCCAGATTAAAATAAATTCCCTTCAATAAAGATTCAGCGTCACTCAAATTCCATTCTAAATCAATGGCAGAAACCATGACAGCACGCACACTGTGAAACACAATTGAAGTAGCTGCAATAGTGAGCCTGCAGAAATTACAGGAAATCAGTGTATAAAAATTATATACATGGACACCCACACACAATAATGAAAAGATTGGGACTGTTTAGTTTAGAGAGAAGATAAATAAGAGGACATAACAGAGGTACACAAAATTAATTAATGATATACGGAAAGTAAATCAAACTCACCTATTTACCCTCCCTCATAATACAAGATTAAGAGGATATTTAATTAAACTGAAAGATAAATTTAGAACTGATAAAACAAATCACTTTTTTTTTAAAATGCATAATTAACCTGCAGATCTCTCTCTCTCTCACACACACCCCCCAATGTGAATTATTACAGGATGAATTCTACAGATGAAGTAAAATTTTCATAAGCTCCTGAGTGACTTTCAATCAGATAGGCTCCTAAGTACCACTTCCACAAAAATTACCTATTACTTTTCCTAGCAATATTCCCCATTTTAAGTACAAGGTTTCTCTATGAAACCTTTACTATTTCTAAAACTTGAAAAATCTTTTCTATTTTGGTTTGGAAGGAAACTCCTGCTAGCACTAAAATGATCCACAGTTTTCATTGCCTGTGTTCTTTGATCACCGGCAGAAGCCATTTAGGATGATCAGAAAGTTGCACTCCATTTAATTAAAATAGTCCTAGGGAGTTTTCAGACTCTTACTGGAAGGCTGAACTTTAGCAGGGGGGATTACTATACAGGTGTCCGAATAAACTTAAGTTCAAAGCTGATTGTGAAAAGTTACAAAGGGTTCTCTCAAAACTGGGTGACTTGGCAACTTAAAAGGCAGATGAAATTCAATGATGATAAATGCAAAATAATACGCATTAGAAAACATAAACCCAACAACACATACAAAATGATGGGGTCTAAATTAGAGGTTACCACTCAGGAAAGAGATCTTGGAGTCATCGTGGATAGTTCTCTGAAAATCATCTACTCAGTGTGCAGCAGCAGACAAAAAACTAACAATGTTAGGAATCACTAAGGAAAGGGGATAGATAATGAGACAGAAAATATCATAATGCCACTATATAAATCCGCGGTACCCCTACACCTTGAATACTGTGTGCAGTTATGGTTGCCCCATCCCAAAAAAGGTATATTAGAATTGGAAAAAGTACAGAGAAGGATAACATGAATGATATGTAAGCTATTCCATATCCCTATGAGAAAAGATGAAAAAGACTGGGATTAGAGACAACTAAGGGGCAATATGAGAGGTCTATAAAATCATGAATGGTGTGGAGAAAGTGATTAAGAAAGTTATTTACTTCTTCACATAACACAAGAACCAGGGTCACCTAATGAAATTAATAGGCAGCAGGTTTAAAACAAACATAAGAGGGTACTTCATCACACAACCCACAGTCAACCTGTGGAACTTGCTGCCAGGGGATGTTGAAGGTCAAATGTATAACTGAGTTCAAAAACGAATTAGGTAAGTTCATGTAGGATAGGTCTATCAATGGCTATTAGCCAAGATGATCAGGGATGCAACCCCATGCTCTGGGTGTCCCTAAATCTCTGACTACTAGAAGCTTGGACTGGACAACAAGGGATGGATCACTGGATAAATTGCTGTGTTCTGTTCATTCCCTCTGAAGCATCTGGCATTGGCCACTGTCGGAAGACAGAATACTGGGCTAGTTGGACCATTGGTCTGACCCACTATGGACATTCTCATGTTCTTAAATGTGCTCACCACATAATGGAACAGTACAGCATAAGGTGTTATTGGCACTCATTTTGGGCAATCTGCACCACCACTTAATATGATCATCCTATCCATGCCAATGAAAACCTTTAAACCACATCTTTGTGTATTCCTTTTTATTTTCTATATTACAGTTTAACATCCACATATATGCACAAATTTAGATATATTTATA
>NW_020664368.1:2000139-2006022 GCF_002925995.2 Terrapene triunguis
GATTGGTCCTGCTTTGAGCAGGGGGTTGGACTAGATGACCTCCTGAGATCCCTTCCAACCCTGATATTCTATGAATACTTTGGTGTCAGTGACTTGCCCAATATCACATAAGAAATCTGTGGCAGAGCTAGGGTATTCATTAGTGGCCAACAGGAGCTCCAGGTGCACAGCATCTCTCAAAAATTAGACCCAGAGGATGTGTCTACACTGCAAATAAAAACCTGCAGCTAGCCCACGCCAACTGACTTGGGCTCATGGGACTTGGGCTAAGGGGTTGTTTAACTGCGGTGTAGACCTTCAGGCTCAGGCTACAGCCCGAGATCTGGGACCCACCTTGCAGGGTCCTAAGGCCCAGGCTCCAGCTCGAGGCCAAACATCTGTACCGTAATTATACACCTCCTTAGCCCAAGCCCTGCAAGACCGAGTCAGCTAGCATGGGCTAACCACGGGTTTTTAATTGCAGTGTAGAAATACCCTAAGTGTCTTAGGATGTGCACCCAATCACTGAGGCACCGCTTCTACAAAACTTTTGGCCTTACTCTGCCTAACTTCCCCATCTATAGAATGGGGATAATACTTCCCTACCCTACATGGGTGCTGTGAAGATATAGTCATTAAATATTTATACAGCACTATGATACTATGGAAATGAGCAACAAAGAAAAGCTAATAGGACAAATTTAAAAATTCTGTATTAAGTGCAGCATATAGATGCTATGCAGTAAATAAGGAATGCAGCTGCACATGGAATGGTGAGGATAAAGGGAAATACTGGACAGCTGTCTAATTCCATAAGCACCATGATATCCAGGCTGGCCTCGGTGGCAGAACACAACAAAAACTTAGCTTTCACCTCATCAATCATTTTTATTTTTTAAACCTCAATTTTATACATATAAAGCGCACACACCTCTACTTATATCACTATTTTTTGTTTTTCTTTTTTCCTGTCCTTTGTATTTCAGAATGTGAGCTCCTTCAGGTAGGGACTGTCTTCATTTATGTCTTTTATAGGGCAAGGAAGGGGTAAATAATGTAGAAGGTATATGGCAACATAGGGTGCATAGATTTAACAAGCCATGTGGCACCAGACTGGCCCCTCTTCAGGAGGGGTTCCAGAAAACTCTGACACAGGAACATCAGGGAGTTTTCTGAGCAAAAATTCCTTGGATGGGAAGGGCTTGGGAGCCTCCAAGCCTCACAGAACCAGAGGAGCTGCCAACACAGGAGCTATCCTGCTTGGACTACTAACCCATCACACTTACACTACCTCCCACTTCCCCACACAAGCATGGAAAAGCTGTACAGCATCAACAAAGGGATTAACTGTGCAGGAGTAGAATTGAAGTGGCAATCACCAGAAAAGTGGTACTATGCCATCTCACCGATTTGAATCCTGCGTCAAAGTTAACTCACAAATTTCTAGAACAGAGTTCTCTATTTTTATCTTCTAAAATAATGAAACAATCCCCTTTCCAAAAAGAAATGTAATACAACAACAAAGTTAAAACTAACATTGTTTATGTTAAACCTGTAAAAAAAAAACAACAAAAAACAGATTGTACTGCAAGTTTACCTTCCTAAGTTGTCAACTGTAGTGAACTTTGTGTTCGCTAGCCAGCAGTCTGCAACACACAGCCACTTGGTGCTTTGGTGGCAACAAGCTATTGTCCGGAGCAATAGCAATGACTGACAGAGCAATGCAATGACACTTTCCAACTCTGGGAAATGAAAAATAACCTTAAAACCCCAAAAGTAGTACTGCACAGAAAGCAAGCACAAGTGACTACATCTAGAACACCCTTGAAATACCACCCTCCTAACTATGTCCTTTTCACGCCAATCCTCCCTATTGCATGTAGACACCACAACACATCGAAATACACCCTCTGTTTGGACAGCCCATCCAAAAGCCAATAGGATACGGTAAGGACAGAATTTTACTCTCAGCTTTGCCTTTGCTTTAGGGCACTGCAGTGCCACCATCCCATTCAGATGGCATTGAAGATGATAAAAAAAAATGCTTAGAGGGATTTTGAGCAACACAGGTCACTCTCTTTATAAGTACACTACATCTGTTGTTTTTTCAGTGCCTTGCTGACTGAATTATTTATTACTGAAACCTAAAATCTAACTCTGGTCTCCCTAATGACACTGCAGAGAACAATTATCTGACGCCAGGCATTTAACATGGTTGCATTTATACATTTTTGTTTTGCCTAAGGACTGAATTAAATCCTTCCAAAGAACAAGAAAGTAGAATTTGGCTTTTCTGACAGTTCTGTGCACGCAGAGCTGAAGCTGTATGATGGGTGGGTGAACCACGGGCTCGGGGCGCTCAGTTCCCAGCCTGGCCCACCCCTTCCTTCTGAGGCCCTGCCCCTCCCTTTCTCCCCCCGAAGCTCACTGTAATCAAGTCACCTCTCAATCTTTTTAATAAGCTAGACCAGTGGTTTTCAACCAGGAGCACACAGACATCTTCTAGGGCAGGGGTCTCAAACACACGGCCCGCTGAGTTATTAGCCGTGGCCCGCCAAGCTCCCCGTGCCCCCCCCCCCGAGTTATTTCCTGCAGCCGCCAAGCTCCCCTTCCCCCCAGCATACCACGTTCCTGCTCCTCTGCCTACCTCCAGGCGCTTCCCGCTGCCAAATAGCTGTTTGGTGGCGCTTAGTGCTTTCCAGGAGGGAGGGGGGAGGAACAGGGAGCCGCGCGCTCAGGGGAGAAGGCGGAGAAGAGGCAGGGCAGGGGCGGGGATTTGGGGAAGGGGTTGAATAGGGGCAGGGAGGGGGCGGAGTTGGGGTGGAGACTTTGGGGAAGGGGAGAGAAGAGGCGGGGCAGGGCCGGAGGCAGCGGGGGGGGGGGGGGCGTGTCAGTGATTCAGCCCTCGGACTAATGTACTAGTCGTCATGTGGCCCTCGTGGTCATTTGAGCTTGAGAGCCCTGTTCTAGGGAGTACATCAACTCATCTAGATATTTGCTTAGTTTTACAACAGGCTATATAAAAAGCACTAGTGAAGTCAGTACAAACTAACATTTAATATGTCTTGTTTATACTGCTCTATATACTAGATGTAAGTACAATATTTATATTCCAATTGATTTATTTTATAATTATATGGTAAAAATGAGAAAGTAAGCAATTTTTCAGTAATAGTGTGCTGTGACACTTTTGTATTTTTATGTCTGATTTTGTAAGCAAGTAATTTTTAAGTGAGATGAAACTTGGAGTACACAAGACAAATCAGACTCCTGAAAGGGGTACAGTAGTCTGGAAAGGTTGAGAGCCACTGAGCTAGACGGACTGAGCTCTGCAAGCTCTCGCCCTACGGCATTTTCATGGCTCTTCTCTGCACCCTCTCCAATTTTTCAACACCCTTTTTAAAGTGTGGACCAGAAAGGGATGTAGTATTCCAGTATCAGTCTTGCCACTGCTACGTATAGAGGTAAAATCACCTTCCTACTCCTACTCACTGCTCCCGTTTATACATTGTAGGATTGCTTTAGCCTATTTTCTCCCCACAGCATTGCACTGGGAGCTCATACTGAGTTTCCCTGTCCTCTCTGGCCCCTAAATGCTTTTCAGAGTCATTGCTTTCCAGGATACAGTCCCCTCACTGTGTAGATCTGGCCTGCATTCCTTGTTTCTAAATATATCACTTTGCATTTGGCTGTATTAAAATGCATTTTCTTTGAATGGGCCCAGTTTACCAAGCATTACAAACTGCTCTGTATGACAGCTGTCCTTGCCATTACTTACCACTCCATCAGTCTTCATATCATCTGTACATTTTAGCAGCAGTGATTTTATAATTACTTCCAGATAATTCATTAAGAAATGAACAGCATCAGGCCTAGTACTGACCCTTTTGCAACCCCCTGAGAAACACACCCATTCAGTGATGATTCCCCATTGACAACCACTTTTGGATCTGTCAGCTAACCAGTTCTTAATCCATTTAATGTATACTTTATTGATATAGCATAGTGTTAATCTGTTATCTGGAATGTCATGTAGTACTGAGTCAAACCCCTTATAAAGTCAAAGCATATTAAATCAATGTAATTAACTTTATCAACTACACTTATAATCTCAAAAAATGAATTCAGATTTGACAAGACCTATTTTCTATAAAACCATGCTGAATGGTATTAATTATATTCCTATCTCTTTTCTTATTGATTAAATCCAATATCTGCTTTTCCATTATTTCACGTAGGATTGGTGTCAGGCTAACCAGCATACAGTTGCCCTAGTCCTCCTGCTTGCCCTTTTTGAATATTATCATTTTTCCAGTTTTCTGATTTTTCCCAGTCTTCTAAGATTTATTAAAAATTAACATTAGTGGGCCAGAGATCTCCTCAGCCAACTCTTTTATAACTCCTGGGTGCAAGTTATACAGACCTCCAGACTTTAAAATGTTTATACCTTGCAGATGTTGTCTAACATCCTCCTCAGCAAGGATGAATTATGAACAACTCAAGAAAGATCAGCTTCTATCTGCATTTATCCAGAATAGACTAATATATCTACTCTTGGCTTTCAGTTTAAAAACAGAAAATTTTAGGCCCTTGAAAAAACCTCTTTTAAAATGCTTACACATTACCATAATGATCCCACCTCGCTGCCTCCACGTCACAGCCCTGGTAAAGCTTTCCAGGCTGGACATGCAGCAGACTGCTATGTCTGAGTCCCAACAAAGAGGATCTGTGTGCTTTTAAGCTTCCCTTAGACTGGGTTAGGCTTCAGCACTCTTTCCTTGGCCTTTCTGTTTGTTACACCTTAATGGAAATGGAACCTTGCAGTCCAGCTGCTCTAGGTCAGTGGCAGGGCCGGCTCTGGCTTTTTTGCCGCCCTAGGCAAAAAAGCCTCCCCCCCCCCCCCGCAGGGGAGGGCGGCAAGCCCCGCCGGGGCTCCGCTCTCCGCAGCGGCCAGAGGCTGCGCCGGGTGGAGGGTGGAGAGCCCGGCCGGGGCTCCGCTCTCCCCGGCGGCCAGAGGCAGCGCCGGGGGGAGGGCGGCGAGCCCAGTCGCGGCCCCGCTCTGGGGCTGGAGCGCCGCGCCACCCCCCTCCAGATGCCGCCCCAAGCACCAGCTTGGTGGGCTGGTGCCTGGAGCCGGCCCTGGTCAGTGGTTCTCAACCTGGGGGTACACAGAGGTCTTACAGAGGGTACATCAACTCATCTAGGTTTCTGCCTAGTTTTAGAATAAGCGGCATAAAAAGCACCAGCAAAGTCAGTAAAAACTAGAATTTCATAGAATGACTTGTTTATACTCCTCTATATACAGTACTATACACTGAAATGTAAATACAGTATTTATATTCCAATTGATTTATTTTATATTTATCTGGTAAAAACGAGAAAGTAAGCAATATTTAAGTAATAGTGTGCTATGACACTGCTGTATTTTTACATCTGATTTTGAAAGCAAGTAGTTTTTAAGTGAGGTGAAACTTGGGGGACATAAGACAAATCAGACTCCTGAAAGGTGTACAGTAGTCTGGAAAGGTTGAGAACCACTGCTCTAGGTCACCAAGACCCTGTGCTGACCCTCAAGACACTCTAGTTGCTTAAGTCCACCCATTCTCAGAGTTCCAACACTATGGGCGCTCTGCTTTACAGTTTCCATCTAGGGTCACATGATAGGTGAAGAACATAACCCAGATACTTTGAAAAACTTACAAAAGTAATCACTCTTTAGACAGCACAAGAAATATACAGATCTAGGCAGACCACCACCACCACTTATATATAACATCCCTGCCTGAGCTTCCTCACCACTCTGGAGAGTTCTTTGGACTTAGGTTGGTGTTTCTAGGGAGTCCAGGATCCTTCATCTCCCCCAGCCCAGGGCTTCTCATCTGGAACTTACAATCTCTCTGGTCT
>NW_020664368.1:2006122-2009145 GCF_002925995.2 Terrapene triunguis
GTGTGGAATCTCCTTCCCTAGAGGTTTTTAAGGTCAGGCTTGACAAAGCCCTGGCTGGTATGATTTAGTTGGGAATTGGTCCTGGTTTGAGCAGGGGGTTGGACTAGACGACCTCCTGAGGTCCCTTCCAACCCTGATATTCTATGATTCTATGATAACCTCCAGTACCCTTTGTCCAGTGTTGCCCTAAGCCAAGCCTCATCAGATGTTTTAAGTCCCACAGCAAGTGATCCATTGTTTAGTTACCAAGCTCACCTAGGCACTCTGGTCCTTCTGGGGCAATAGCCAACTCTGTCCAAGACTGCTTCTATTTGAATAGATGACTATGAAGGTTTAACAACTCTCCATTGTTAGCCCTGTGTCATTATCCTTTGGAATTTCAGTCCAACATGGAGGTAAAAAACATAGAAGGCAGACAAGTCCCACATTCAAAATGGAATTTGTAGTTTGACAACCATATATAGAGTTCATAATTTCAAAGTGGAATTCATAAGCGGTATGATTCCCCAAACAGTCAAAACAATATTCCTTAATATAAGTTGTAACTCCCCATTCTTTCACTAACAGAGCAAAATCTTCACTACCTGCATTCCACAACGGACTACATATATCCTGAAGGGGAAATCCTCTTGGGGCAGATGTATAGCACCTATGATACTGCCAAAGACACTGTCCAGAGGGCAAAGTCTGAAACTCCTCTCCCTCTTGTGCTCTCTTGGGAATTGTAACACTCCTAGATGAAGATGTCTGCTAGAGAGCTGGGTAAAGCCTGCTGCAGCAAAAATGCACCACCCTCCCTATATTCCTTGGGGTGGAAGAATGTGATGACAGTTCCTGCTCCCTTTCTGACCCTTTAGCTGTCTTCACCCACCAAAGATACCATATATATAATAACCTCATATTGGGGAGGGTTTTAAGTTTTCTTTATTAATAATTTCCTGAATATTGAGCACTAGATATTGCAACCTTAATAATGCATGAAAGCTTGTCTTTTTAGTTTAATACCTCTTTGCCTGTATCCTTTTCTTTGTTTTGAAGGAAAAAAAGGAGGAAAAATCTTGAGCTATTTGGCTTTCACAGTTTACAAGCACTGCATACTTACTAATGAGCTTGTTCTGGAAGCAATGGATTTGTGGTGCTTTAGATGGTATAAACTCCTTAGTCTAGTGTGCAGCAGGTGTACCGCATTTACAAGATCCACCAGCCCTTGTCCTGAAGGCATTATAGTGGCACTGTTGCCACATTATAGTTAAGACTGATATGAACTTACTGTTGGGCTTGTCTACACATGGAGTTATTCAGGAATAGCTGTCCCTGAATAGCTCTATGTGTAGACAAGCCCTAAGTACTCTAATATACACACACATGCTCAGATTGGTGAGGTACTGCCATTTTCAAGACAGAGTCCATGGTAGGGCTAGTGATGCAAATTTAGGACATGTCTATACTAACAAGCTTACAGCGGCACAACTGTACCAATTCAGCTGTAAGACTGCTCGTGTAGTGGTTTTATGCTGTGGAAGCAGAGAAAGAACTGACAGGAAGGGGATTGCAATGCATGACAGTTTGTTAGCAAGAGTCAGGCTAACTGTAACCCTAATAATGCGAGATTTGTAGAAACGAGGATTGTGTGAGGCGAGTGGGAAAGAACTGTGTGAGAAGTTGTTTTGCGACCTTGTGTAGATAATATGGAATGTAGACTAGAGTCTAAATAAGTGAGAAAAATAAGATATCAGGATGACCTATGTATAAACAAAATGCAGCTGTTGCTTATTATTGTTTGTAATAAAAGGTATAAATGCTTGCTGTAATTGTTTACCTGTAGAGAGACCTGACCAGGAGGGGGAGACCCTGTGTCCTAGTGCACTCTCTCCCCCTACGCAATTGCTTGAGAAAAAAGTATCTGATTTTGCTGCAACCAACCAAAGAGTGAGAACTATGTTTTTCTCCGACAATGCCGATAGAAGAGAGCTCTCTCCTGTTGACATAATAAAACCATCTAAATGAGCGTCAGTAGCTATGTCGGCAGGAGAAGCTCTTCCACAGACATAGCTCTATGCACACTATCACTTATGCCGGTGAAACTTATGTCGCCCGTGTGTGTGTGTGTGTGTGTTTTTCACACCCCTGAGTGACATACGTTCTGCCAGCATAAGTAGTAGTGTAGACATGGCCTTAGAGTCATTTGGTCAAGGGATTCCCAGGACACAGCACACTTACAAAAAAGGAACTGAATAAAATTGTCTGGTTCTTCTAACTTTTATTTTTGCACACACCTGGGGTTCAAACTATTGCATTGATCCACCTCAAGCTGATATACCCTGATTGGGTTTGAACTCAACTAGTACAGCATAGACTGCCCTGATGAAAAGCAATATTTAATAGTTAAGGGTCAAAGTTAGCTGTACAAATTGGCTAGAATCTGGGTGATGTGCTACAGACAATGATAAGCACATGAACCACGAGACAGACTTGTTCTTTGTGAAGAGCAAGAGTGTATACAGGAACACCTGCCAGAGCAGCTCAGGGCAACATGCTGTAGTCATTGAACCTAACAAGCTCAATTCCTCTCCCCAGCGGTTTCCTGAAAATATCGATGGACATTACTACACTTCGCCATTCTTTCTGTTTTGGGGAAGGGGCTCCTTTGGGAAGTTTTGCCTTGTCTAAGAGTAGATATTTCAAAGTGTTCTACAATCCACATGGATTCTCAAACTACCATGAATTTTTCTGTTCCACATCAGGGCCAAGACCAGCTAGCAGGGCACATTTGGTCAAGGAGTTCCTTAGATATACCTCTCCCAACAAGAAGCTGATTTTAATAACCTAAGTCAGGGGTCGGCAATGTTCGGCACGCAGCTCGCCAGGGTAAGCACCCTGGCGGGCCGGGCCAGTTTATTTACCTGCTGACGCGGCAGGTTCGGCCGATAGCGGCCCCCACTGGCCGCGGTTCGCCGTCCCGGGGCAATGGGGGCAGCGAGAAGCCACGGCCAGCACATTGCTCGCCCGCGCCGCTTCTCGCC
>NW_020664368.1:2009245-2026132 GCF_002925995.2 Terrapene triunguis
AAAAAAAGACAGTCCCCATCCCAGAGAGCTTTCAAACTTGTCTGGAACACTGGTGTGCCACAACAGGGTTTTGTGTACTTTGGGAGAGGGGGAAGGAGAACACCAATTGAGATGAACAGAGCATTTCGCACTTCTCAGAACTGGATGTCAGGCTGCATTCACCTCCATGAAGTGTTCTCATTCAGCTGAGAGCATCCCACTGAGACGTATGGGACACTTCATTGCGATGCTCCTGTGCTACAGAGGATTGTGCAGAGACCTGTTCCCTAGCCCCTGAAGCAGCTATGGAGGCTGAAGCTCGCCTCCAGCTTGTATATGATACCTTAACAATCTATTGATTACCACCTTCCCTCCTCCACATGGCTCTTCAGCCCAACGGGCCTGGAGGGCCGAACAGGTAGCTGAGAGACAGGAAGGTGTTCCCAGGAAAACCACTCATTCAGCCCCTCAATCATGCCCACCTCACTGTCACCACTTCCTCAAAAAAACACTGCCCAAAAAACTTTGTTAATGCAGGGTTCAGATTGACCAGCAGTGATCTGTACCCTTAGAATGTCAAATGAACCTATGCCTAGATCTCTGAAAACCAGGAAACACATGTTCAGGTAATGTCTCTCACACCACACAATCTTAACTCAGAGTGGTAGCCGTGTTACTCTGTATCAGCAAAAACAACAAGGCGTACTTGTGGCAGCTTAGAGACTAACAAATTTATTTGGGCATAAGCTTTTGTGGGCTAAAACTCACTTCATCAGATAAATGGAGTGGAAAATACAGTAGGGGCGTTAGGGGACGAGAGCTGAGGAAGCATTGTTCTAAGTCAGCCATAAAAACGCCCCTACTCTACTTGCACTACATTGATGACATCTTCATCATCTGGACCCATGGGAAAGAGGCCCTTGAGGAATTCCACCAAGATTTCAACAATTTCCACCCCACCATCAACCTCAGCCTGGAACAATCCACACAAGAGATCACTTCCTGGACACTACAGTGCAAATAAGTGATGGTCACATAAACACCACCATATACCGGAAGCCTACTTACTGCTATACAGTACTTACCTACATGCCTCCAGCTTTCATCCAGACCACATCACACGATCCATTGTCTACAGTCAAGCTCTAAGATACAACTGCATTTGCTCCAATCCCGCAGACAGAGACAAACACCTAAGGATCTCTATCAAGCATTCTTAAAACTACAATACCCACCTGGGGAAGTGAAGAAACAGATTGACAGAGCCAGAAGGGTACCCAGAAGTCACCTACTACAGGACAGGACCAACAAAGAAAGTAACAGAATGCCACTAGCCGTCACTTTCAGCCCCCAACTAAAACTTCTCCAGCTCATCATCAAGGATCTCCAACCTATCCTGAAGGACGATCCCTCACTCTCACAGACCTTAGGAGACAGGCCAGTCCTCACTTACAGACAGCCCCCTACGTGAAGCAAATACTCACCAGCAACTACACATCACACAACAAAAACACTAGCCCAGGAACCTATCCCTGCAACAAACGCCGTTGCCAACTCTGTCCGCATATCTATTCAAGGGACACCATCATAGGACCTAACCACATCAGCCATACCAGCAGGGGCTCATTCACCTGCACATCTACCAATGTGATATATGCCATCATATGCTGCCCCTCTGCCATGTACATTGGCCAAACTGGACAGTCTCTATGCAAAAGAATAAATGGACACAAATCATACGTCAAGAATTATAACATTCAAAAACCAGTCGGAAAAAACTTCAGTCTCCCTAGACACTCAATAACAGACTTAAAAGTGGCAATTCTTCAACAAAAAAACTTCAAAAACAGACTCCAACAAGAAACTGCAGAACTGGAATTAATTTGCAAACAGGACACCATCAAATTAGGCCTGAATAAAGACTGGGAGGGGATGGGTCACTACAAAAACTAATTTTCCCATACTGATTTCCCCGTACTGTTACTCACACCTTCTTGTCAACTGTTTGAAATGGGCCACCCTCATTACATTGGCCTTATTACCACTACAAAAGTGATTTTTCTTCCCTTGGTATTCTACTGTTGAGTATAGCCCACTTCCACTTTAACTGAATTATCTTATTAGCACTGACCCCCCCCACTTCATAAGGCAACTCACATTTTCATGTACTGTGTATATATACCTGCCTACTGTATTTTCCACTCCATGCATCTGATGAAGTGGGTTTTAGCCCACAAAAGCTTATGCCCAAATACATTTGTAAGGTGCCACAAGTACTCCTCGTTGTTTTTGCTAATCTTAACTCAGTCTCCTTTTGGCGATATCTCAACAAGTCCCTGTGAGAGATTATAGGGTTGTACCTTTCCCAGGCAGTGTGGAAAGTACACAACAGTAGTCAGGGGAAACACTTAGGCCTCATGTTCGCTGTAATCAAGATCACATGTAGGTCAGAATTAGTGAACGTGAGCTAACTAGGCATGACCTTCACTCAACCAATTCACCTACTCCAGACTAAGCACCAAAGAGTTGCTCAATATCAACAGCTATTCAATCCTTGTCCACGTTATTCTTTCTTGGACTTAGGTTAGCCTCAACTGAGGGTCATGGTGCACTGTGAAGTGTGCCATCACACTGCTAGAATGCTTCAGGGAAATAGCACAGCACAGCGGATACATGTTACTGTATGAATGCCAGTGTAGATATGGGTTTTGGGCTGGGCACTGAGAATATGCAAGAGTTAGATGGGGGTGAAGCACTCTTACATTCCCCTATTTCTTGATATGCCCAATGGAATGTCAACTTCCAGAGGTCGCAGTCATTCCAGTGGTCCTAAAACACTACAGACATTAGAAACTCTTCATGCACACTTCGATTTTTGTGCCAAGAAGGGCCATTGTGCTCATCCAGTTTGATCTCCTCAATATCACAACAAAAAAAAAAAAAAAAAAAGGATCCCCGATTCCTCTAGCTGCAGCTGTTCCTCTGCTCAGATGGCAGTTTGATATCTAGCAACTTGCTGCAACTAATTCCTGCATCAATACAACTATGTCTAATACAGTAAGAAGCATCTGACGAATGACAATACTGTGTTGAGCACAAACACCACAAAAAATTGCAGATTTTGTGGACAAGTACAGTATGGTTTTGTCAAACTGCCTATTGCCAACTGCAAGGGGGCAGAGTTAAGGTTGTGTGGGGGTATGGTGTGGAAGACTAACTCTTTTACGCAATTTCCGTAAGTTTAAGGATAGGCACACTTGACATTCTCCTTGAGTCAACAGCTGAGCCTGTAAATTCCTGTATGTACACACACACACACACACACACACACACACACTCTTTTTCTCCTCCCCCACCCTCGCCCCCACTCCTGGGATCTGGAGCTAACAGCTTGCTGACATTTTTTACTTTCTAAACAGCTGACGTGATTTAGCCTGACCTTTCAAAAATATTTAACTATAGCCACACCTGGAAAATTTCAGCCCCAAAGACAGAGGTTTCAGAAGATAATGAGCATATGAAGCTAAGGAATGGATACTGTTTTGCAGCTGCCTTGTCTTAAATTTATACAGCTCGGTTTGCCATGAAGGATTTCAAACTCCTTTACAAATCTGGGCTTTCTTCGGAAATCTCCCATCCAGCAGTGACCCAGCTTAGCTTCAAAGAGATGACAAGATCACCATGCAAGATAGAATGACCCCAGAGTCAAAGGGTTTATCAATTACCATTACGATTCTTACAGTTGGTTATAAGATTAAAACCCACATCAAATGTGAACAGATCAAATGGAGTCTGACACTTGACTATTAACTGGATTTAAGCAAAAGTCTCCCACAGTGGCAAAATATTATCCATAACGCTTATGTCAGAATTACACCACCTGTTTTTCTCTCTCTCCAAATACCTTTATTAACTCTTACTAACTGTCATAAGAGTTGATTTTCAAACAGTTAGTATATTCAACAGTTATTAAATGATTAAAATCTCTTCAAATTGAAGTGATACTAAACACAATGAGGGTATCAAAGTGTTAAATTTAAACACTGACTTAGTAATGACTGATGCACAGAGTCTAATTAATAAAATAATGCTTAATATGTTACACATAGCAGCAGACAAAAGATTTAGCAGAGCAGCTCTGTGGACTGGGAATATTGAAGTATGGGGGCAACAAGTAGAATCAGCATGTTATTTACATCAACAGGCACACAGTCATATTAATCAATAAAAAAATCACATCATTAAAGCAATGTTTCTACAATACTGTATCTATAAGTAATTGCTCATATATCTATTGGGAGCAGTATGAAGATAGTCTTAACATAAACAAAGGCACAGAGAATCCTTTTCACAAAAGGATAATTGACTTTGTTGTTAACAGGCCAAAGCAATAGGCATCTGCTTGTAGACTGAAAAATACATTCTTTAAAAAAAATTATATATATATATTATATATAATGGAATCTCTGATTTCCATGTTCAGGCTAAGGTAAGTGTTAAATCTCTACCTTGCTTTGGAATGCATGCTGCATACACTACCCGCCATCTCCTGCACACTCCCTAAGGAAATACACAAATGTTTGTACAGCTTTCCTTTTCCTCTACCCAGCTGCAAATGTTTAAAGGGGAAAATCTTTTTAAAAAAGGTAATTTCAAATGAACCTTTAATCTCAGCTTCATACAGAGAAATGAGCCAGCCATTTGATTCAAGTATACTTTGTCAATGTTTTCTCCCTTACTGAAGTGTTGCTAAGCTATAGTGTTATGTGATATTCAAAGATTTCTATAGGCACACTGGCCCTTTGTTCCGCATGGCAACAGAATTGTTTTGATTAAATATAAAATAATCTGTGAAATCTAGCATTGGTTATTTTAAAATTACCAATACAAGTAATAAATGTGCCTTTTCTCTAAAATAATTTTTAATCTATGGTAAAGGATACAAAACCTAATAAAGGCTATATTTTTTGCCTCACTGAGGATAGCTGAATCAACAAAAAATGAGAGTTTTTACTAAATACTAAACCAATTAGATCAGAAATGCTTTATAATACCACTTTGAAGCATTTTCTGATAACATTTTAAGCCACTGTGTGTTTCATACATAAAGTATACACATACAATCATCTGTTTTCAGCTATCTTCCATTAAATAGGTGAAGTACCTTAAACAGTAACACAACTTGCTTTTTGTAAAGGTATTGTGTAAAACCAAAAATACCTAAAAAAGGAAACAAAGCTATCACTACAACATTCTCAAGCAATTCCACATTATAAACACATTTTTAAAGTAAATATTAAAATTTAACTGGTCAGTAAAAAGGTATTGTCCATTCTGCACAGAGTAATTCAAAATGCTATTTTTAAATAATTTAAACCTACTAGACTTCAAAGAAAATAATTAAAACAGCTTTTACATCTGTACTCTTCCCTTACACAGTTAAATGCAAATTCTCCTTACAGCCATACTCCTGATATCTCACTGCATACATAGCTGATACGCCACCTACTGCAAAACTGAGCTGACAATCCATGCAATGCTAGCAGCACTTCCATTCCATCACCGTGCTGGAGCTGAATAAAGGTGCTTTTAAAATATCTCTTTTCAAGCACACAAGAACAAGGCAAGATAGCTCTCTTTTTAACTTGGCTTTAAGAATGGAGCGAAAAATAAACAGAAGAGAAAAGGAACATGAAGAAAAGCACAACTCCTCTGAGGGTACTGAGGAAGGCAAGAACTGTAAAATGCCTCTGATTACCCTCAATGTTGGTGGATACCTGTACATTACACAAAAACAAACACTAACCAAGTACCCAGACTCTTTTCTTGAAGGTGTGGTAAATGGAAAAATTCTCTGTCCATTTGATGCAGATGGCCATTATTTCATAGACAGAGATGGACTCCTTTTCAGGCACATTCTGAACTTCCTACGAAATGGAGAACTTCTTCTACCAGAGGGGTTTCGAGAAAATCAACTTTTGGCACAAGAAGCAGATTTTTTTCAGCTTAAGATGTTAGCTGATGCAGTGAAATCAAGGTGGGAGAAAGAACAGCTAGCGTCCAGAGAGACGACTTTCCTGGAAATAACTGACAGCCACGACCGTTCACAAGGTCTTAGGATCTTTTGTAATGCTCCTGATTTCATAGCAAAAATCAAATCTCGCATTGTTCTGGTGTCAAAAAGCAGGCTGGATGGATTTCCAGAGGAGTTTTCAATATCTTCAAATATTATTCAATTCAAATACTTCATAAAGTCAGAAAATGGTACACGACTTGTACTGAAGGAAGACAACACCTTTGTCTGCACCCTGGAAACTCTTAAGTTTGAGGCTATAATGATGGCTTTAAAATGTGGATTTAGACTGCTGACCAGTCTGGATTGTTCCAAAGGGTCAATTGTTCACAGCGATGCACTTCATTTTATCAAGTAATTACTTCTATCACCAGACAAAGGCAACAAGCATGCAGCCAGTAAACCTCATTAAACTACAGCATCCAGACATCACAAATAATGTATCTAACTAGCCCTGTACCACAGAGCTCTGCTGCTAATGAATTAATGTGAGCTAATGGTATGTAAATTCCATAATGACATTCATCTCTGGGTTATTTAGGCTGAACAAGTATCTTATGTTTAAATTTAATAAAAATGATCTGCTAAATATTGTAAATACAGATCGAATGCTGCTGCTATTTGCATATATTTTTCCTTCATGTTGTCTTTCACCCAGAGAGTCTAGCTGAAATGTTTTGTGTACTTGATTAACATGCATACACCTTATTGTTCAGTTGAACAGTGGTGAAAGTATTTTCATATAATATGCAAGCTTGAAACATGTTTTGCTTATGACAAAATTCGCACTGGATTTTAACTGGAATAAAACATTTTGAGTGTTCATTAGAGTTTCTGCAAATCTATTCAAAGCTGAATTATACTGAAATTACAACAATATAAGACTGCAAAAGGCTGTAAAAGCTATCAGTTTGATTTTAAATTAAACAGATCATTTCAGAGCTCGTGTATTTAAATCATCAAATTTACAGCTACATCACTCATTTGCTGAGAATCCCTGAAAAAAATGCCTCCAATAACAAAAGCCAAATAATGCTAGTATAATTTACTTTACTTTTTATTACAGGAAATATGTGAATGCATAAAGGTAGGTAGAGAACTAGATATATTTCAAAAGTATCTATTTTGAATGGTTGATTCAAAGGTTTTGCATAAAATTTAATGTAACAGGTTTTCAATTACACATTAGATTCAAATTTTGAAGTTGACATTCTCCACTTGTCGTTGCTGTTCATAAAGAGTGGCAAATTAACAGATCTATTGCTTTGTATAATGTATTACTAACCAGTAAGTGGAACTTTGAATTCTGAATAGATCGCCTGCTGATATTTAAAATGCATCAATGTAAGGGGCAGATGAAACATTTCTCTCCCTTCTCATATCCTTAATATTTATCCAGTTCTTTCTTTCATTTATAATTTTTATTAAGGGAACAAGATACATCGTCCACAGTGCAACTAGAATTAATAAATCCAGAAGTAAACATTAGTTAAATATCTGTCAATAAGAAAACTTGGACCAAACACAACCTTCATGTAAGCAGGTGTAATTCCTATTCACCTCACCTTTGGGTCAGTTGGAGCTGCACCTACTTATGCAAGGTCTGAATTTGGCCCTTTGACTCTATCAACCATGCACCGTTCAACTGAAATCAAGTGTGAAGAAATTGGTGCTATTTAAATTTTTAAAAAATTTTAGTTTCTTACTAAATAAGACTGGAGTTCTTTGCTTTATTAGTATAGAAAATAGAAAACTCTACATAGGAAAAAATAAAAAAAGTTTTCATACAAAATATGATTCTCACTACACTAAAATTTCAATCATGTTGAACAATACGACAGTCACCAGACAAGCTTAAAGCGCCATTCTGTCTTGGATTTTACACAGGACCAAACCAATTTTTAACAGGGAATGGGAATACATCGTGTACCTATCCTGCAACATGGAACTGTACTTCAACAATAACTGGGAACAACTGTATCTCTCACTAGAGCTAATTTGCAATATTGAGAGGACCGAAATTTCCAGACAAGAGAATGACTCAAAATGGTATTCCCACGTGGGAAAAAACAATTTATTTTATTGAAATCTCTCTGGAATTCCTCCCCAAAATGCATAAGATCACCACTCCAAACCATGCATTTTTCTATTTAGCTTCCAGGTACAACACTTAGGAATAATTATAGCATAGTGGTATGTGGGAAAGTTACCATTTTAAACTGAAGTAGCCATTAAATTAGTAAACATAGCACTATCGATGACTCCTGTCTGAAGTGAATGTGAAAACTTACATGAAACAAGTTGGATATAGTACAACCTCAGAGTTATGAACACCAGAGTTACAAACTAACCTATCAACCACACACCTCATTTGGAACCGAAAATACACAATCTGGTGGCAGCAGAGACCAAAAAATAAAAAAGCAAATACAGTACAGTACTGTGTTAAACTACTAAAAAACAATAAAGGGAAAGTTTAAAAAGAAATATTGGACAAGGTAAGGAAACTGTTTCCATGTTTGTTTCATTTAAATTAAGATGGTTAAAAGCAGTATTTTTCGTCTGCATAATAAAGTTTCACAGCTGTTTTAAGTCAACATTCAGTTGTAAACTTTTGAAAGAACTATAACGTTTTGTTCAGATTTACAAAACTCAATTCCTGTATTTTGCTGATTTTTAATGGACTCTGAACTATAGCAAAAAGACTATAGCAAAAAGAGATACTGTGACACAAAATAATTGTGAACAAACTGCAAGAAAACCTTTAGTGGACTTGTCATCTCTATACTAGAATGGGTAATAGTAACTAGGCAGGCAACCTAAGGAAGCACCATGACTGCCCTACAAATCATAAAGAAGTTTGTTTCCAGTACTGTCAAAAACAAAACCTGTATAAGCACAAAGTCTGGAGGAGGCTGTCATTCATAAGATGTCAAATCATCCATTTTCTTAAACATTTTTTGGATATAATCTTCAGTTCTATTGAATTCTTGATTGGGATTTAAAGTGACTATTGAATTTTAAATAAAGAAAATAGTAAATATTTATTTTGATTGTAACAGTCATTAATACAAAAGATATACTGTCTTTTACCTTTTCAACTGACTTCTTGGCATTTGACCTTTAAAGAAACTGAAGTGGTCTAATGTCAGAGAACTACTATTTTCTTTACCTTAATATTTCACACACACAAAAAAAAAGGCGGGGGGTGCGGGGGGAGGGAGGGCCACAGATCTGGTGATTTTGCATTTACTAAGGGAAATTGTACCTCACTATTAAAAAATGGTAGCCCATACTTAAATTACCACACCAGCCCATCCATAATAGCATAAAACCCAACCCCATCACAAATGTTTACAAAAAAGAGTAAATCACACTACAATGCTTTTACAAAGGTTAAATGAAAGCTTTTTACTTGACAAGACCTAAGTCCAGGGTGCACGCTCCCTTCTAGCGGCTGATTACATTACTATCTGAAATAATTCAAGAACCTTTACCACAAACATGTGACATATTTAAGGTCAGCTATGCCCAGGGGAGAAAAAGCATCCTATGCCCAGAACTAAGAAAAAAAAATTACCCATTGTATTATAAAATTTGTGGGTTTAAGTCTCAAGGATTCAGGCTATTAAACAATTCTTATTAGAAAGCTTCCCAATTCTCATTTAAAATATCATTGGCATCAATGTTTTATAGCAAGCACTTGAGAGTGCCTGCTGCCATATCGACGTCTACCTCCGGTCTGAAATTTGTCAAGCTCTGTCTCTGAAAGTGTATTTTCCAAAAAGTTTAAGCAAAATCCCTTCAGCTGTCTGAATAAGGATTTATGCAGGGAGATAAGAGAATTTTCTTCCTCTCCACATTTAAAAACTGGAGACGTTGCATTAGACAAGATTATAGTAAGAACAATTTGTTTGAAACTGGATACAGACTTGGCAGACCCGTACATTCACTCAGTTTGAAACATTGTTGGATAGTCACGGTATGCAATTTTCAAATAGAAAAAGTTTCCTTTTTAGTCTACAGATGCACCAATAGATCAATACACTGCATGTGTGCACAGCTAGTTAAGTGTACATTTGAATTCAAACACAGCTGACTTTTGCCAGAGAAGCTAGTAAGATATTCAACCCAGTTATCTCTAGGGATTTTTTTTCCCTTTTACCTTTTAAAAAAAAAAAAAAGGTAGAAAATTGCATGCTCAGTGTTAATATTGATACAACACTGGAGTTACAGAATCAAGTGCTCAAAGATCAGAAAATACCTGAAATTAAGATTGTTCTGGCAATGCTAGCTTGGGCACTATGTATAGGTGAAATATTTTCTTTTCCTCTTTTTCTTGTTAAGGGTTAGACTAATGGTGTAATGGTAAAATAAATAAATTATATATATATATATATATGTAAACCACCCTAAAATCCATATTCCCCAAATCAGAAGCGAGTAAAATCAGTTTACCCAAGTTTACCCTCGATTATACTACTAATTAGACTGAACTATTAGGTTCAGCCCTCAATATTAGGCAGAATATAGCTTCACCCACAGGAGGAACACCACAAAATTGGAACTCAGGCCACGTCTAGCGAGCTTAGGCTATGTCTACACTACGTAACTTTTAGCGACACCGCTGTGATGCTACAGCCATGAGGCTAAAAGGCACGCAGTGTAGCTGCTGTTTGTGAGCACTCCTGCCTACAAAGCGCTGTTCTTTTGTCTTTCGGGGGAAGGGGTGTGTTTTTTTAACACCTCTGAATGACAAAAGTTTTGTTGTTCAGTTGCCAGTGTAGACATAACCTGCACACCACTAAGGCTTTCTTTGAGGATGAGGATTGATAGGTCATATATAGGGTGATCGCTTTATGAAAAGTGTTCACCCACAGGTGACAGGGTATTTTTGTCTTTTATCATTTTCCTGTGTGAGTTCATTCAAGAGCATAGCGAGCGTCTGGTTTCACCCATTTAATTGTTATTGGGCATTTAGTGCATTGAATGAGGTATACCACATGTGATATCCATGGAACCTACACATGCCTCTTGAAAGATGTGTTTGGGGGGGGTGCTGATCATTGTAGAAGTGGAAATGTGTCTGCACGTTTTGCATCTGTTGTTCTGGCAGGGTCTGATGCCGCTATGAATTGGTGTGTCCTGGTCTCTGGGAAGCTTGTTTCCGATTATGAGCTTGGAGAGGTTGGGGGGTTGTTTAAAGGCCAGAAGTGGGGGTTCAGGAAAGATTTCTTTCAGGATGGGGTCCCCATCGAGTATGGGTTGTAGTTATTTGATGATACCCCATATGGATCCTAGTACAGGTGGTAAGTGACAAGTAGAGGTCTGTGGTCAGAGGAGGTTCTATTTCTGTATCGAAGCAGGTTCTCTTGGGGTATTTGAGTGGCCCATTCCATGATGAGATCTATTTCTCTGGTGGAGTGTCCTTGTTTGGTGAAGGTGGTTTTGAGTGTGTTACGGTGTTTATCCGAGACTTTCTCCTCAGACCATATTCTGTGGTATCTGAGTGCCAGGCTGCAGATAACAGATTTCTTGGTGTGTGTGGAGTGGTTACTGGACCTATGAAGGTAGGTGTGGTGATTCGTGGGATTCTTGTCTATAGGGTTTCATTGCTGCAGCTGATTATGGTGTACAGGAAGTTGATGTTAGTGTGGGAGTGTTCCAGAGAGATTGATGCTGCAGGAGCTGACCAACTTTAATGCTTGCTTCCCCAATGACCAGTGTTTTATATCATCACCTTAACACTGCATTATGATTTTTTTTTAAAAAGCTTTTAAATAACTGTATGTCTTATTTAAATTATCATTGCATTTGTAACTATAACAACTGCATAATTGTCAACTAGTCTGAGATGAAAATACTTTTCAGGTAGATATGATTTATTTAATTCCTAATCTAAGGAAAAATTAATTAAAAAAATTCTATGTAAGCTTTTAGAACATCTCACTTGTGCCCAAAAAAAAGTGAACACTCATGGCTGAAAAGTTAATTTATGAAAATTCAGTAGTGATTCAGTTGATTGGTGTGACAGGTTAGGCAGAGGCAAGAGAGAACAAGACAAAAAGGAACAGCATTATGATTTGAGGTGCATTTATTCATTGAAAGGAAAACATCCAGAAGGATTCTGAGACTCGACTAGAACAAGCAAGCAGATAGAAAACAAATTGAGTGAAGGGGAAGAGGAAGCTATTGGTCTGGGGAGGGAAATCACAGATATTAAAGGTAGCTCAGGTGGTGGTGATAGATCTCTTTTCATAGAACATTAGCAAAATTACTCTCTTTCAAAGTGGAAAGGAATGGAAGATTAAAGGTGAAACAGGAAGGTTACATTTCAGTAGGAATTGAAGACTGCCAGCAACCTCTGCACTTAGACACAGAATATTGGATTTTAAGCATTCTGAAAAAGGTGCTATACTAAGTCAAGCAAGATTTGAAGATGTCATAGCAAACACACAAACCAGAGTCCTCAAGGTACCAGACAGTAGTTTTATAGGCCCTGTGCTGGTTGTCATGCCAGAGGAACTGTCCAGATTTATGATAAATGGAGTAAACTATGTAAGAGCAAGAGAACAGAATTTAGATAGCCAACCATCATAGGGGGATTTGTCCCATCTAAATTAGGGAAGAATAAAATTTTTGAGTAGTCAGCTGGAGAAAGAGACGTAGAGGTTGTTTTGTTTAAGAGTTTGTCTAGCTTAGAAAAAGGGGTCAGGTTTAGCTAACATGTTACCTTGACCAGCTAAACTGAGGGGTAATAAGGTTTTAACCTATGTCTATAATAGTGAAAACATTTTGATTAGGTTGGGGCTGGCTAGTCTTTTGTTAGATAATCCTTCCTAATGTAGACAACCCTAAGGGAGAAATGTTAAACTTGATAAGGAGGTGGCCGCTAATAGTGAAGTCAAGAGCAGTTCAATGAAGGAGAGAGGTAATTCTGCTATTTCAATTAAAAACAAGTCTATGAGGAGATAAGGGTGTGGCATTCACTAAAGAAGTCGAGAAGGAGTAAGACATTTGAGACAAGTAAATTAACGTTTATAAAGCACTTTTAAGATAAAAATGTGTCATTTTCGGGGAAACAATACCGTTTCCCCGAAAATAAGACAGTGTTTTATATTAATTTTTGCTCCCAAAGATGCGCTAGGTCTTATTTTCAGGGGAGGTCTTATTTTTCCTGGAGCTTCGGGGCCTTATATTCCGGGGTGGCCTTATTATCGGGGAGGTCTTATTTTCGGGGGGATGCCTTATATTACAGCGAGGCGCAAAACTGGAAGTAGGTCTTATTTTCGGGGGATGTCTTACTTCCGGGGAAAGACGGTATATGGAATGTAATCTTAAATGTTTGTCTCCAGAGATCATCATTTACACAGAAATCAGAGTGGATGAGAAGTGAGGTGAGAACTCCAGAAGGAAGTTAGGGTTCGATGTTCAGGAGTGTGAGAGCTGTAGAGTCTTAATAATCAGGTAAACTGAACAGGAGAGGAAAGTACAGTCACCTGCTAATAGCAGCGCTAGACTCTGGATAATGATTTTACTGAAGTGTGGCATAAGTACCACATGCAGCTAAAGAAACAGTCTTTTAAAAAAATAGTTTCTACCTGTAGTAGCAATAGATTAACATCATTTCCATTACAGACATGTCATTTAAAACAAAACTTGTTCATTTGAAACCTCTAGAATAGAGTATTACTCTGCTGCTTCAGAAATAAAAAGGTCCCCAAACTGTTAATTACAATTGTACATAATAGCTTTTCACTTAAATCACTATTAGACCGTGAAGACATCTGAGCCCAAGTTAATACACCAACATTTTAAGGTCAAAAAATTAGAAGGTGATTGTTTAAAAATAATCCACCCAAAAGGTCTGCAAATATTTAGTTAATGTTGGTATTGAAACACACACACACACACACACCCTTACCTTGGCTTATCCACTCATTATGATGGGGGAACCCTATTAGTTGGTACATCTCTACCTCAATATAATGCTGTCCTCAGGAGCCAAAAAATCTTACCGCGTTATAGGTGAAACTGCGTTATATCAAACTTGCTTTGATCCGCCAGAGGGCGCAGCCCCGCCCCCCCGGAGCACTGCTTTACCGCGTTATATCAGAATTTGTGTTATATCGGGTCTTGTTATATCGGGGTACAGGTGTACTTGAAAAATGTGTTTGCATTCTCTACTGAGTATGAGAATTACAATAGCATGGTCTTTGTTTGTATGATCCTGTGACAGAGTGCAAGCTCACCTGTTAACTCCCTGCACTCTGATCACTCTGCCACCAATTAGTTCCCCAAAGAAAACTGATTAGATAATTAGCTTCAATTATCCCGGGGAGGGGGGGGAGGCTCAGTGAGCTAAAGAGACATTTAGCCCATCAGCTCAAGACTGATAAGAAGGGCACAAGGAAGGAAGGGGTGGGGTGAACAGGCTAATTGAGCCCACTCTCAAAAAGATCCTAGAGAAGGGAGACCTCTGCTCCTCAGGCCCTGGAGAAAGGGCCAAAAGCACAGGGAACACTGTAAATAGCATTGCTGCACGGGACCGTAAAGATGTTCTTGGAGGGAACACATATAAACAACATAGCGTGGATACCTAACCAGTGGAGGTTTCTGGGCAGGTTTCTGTGATGCAAGAAGGCAGGAGCAGACCACAGCCTGGCTATAGATCCCTATGTTAGATATCTATTAGATGCTCATGAGTAATCTCAAAATATATTATCTTTGTGGAAATTTAGAGAAGCAACCAGAAATCTGTTTTTCTCCATAGCAAATACCTTTTCTATTATCCAAACAGTGTAATTTAAATTTCTCTTAAGCGCTAGTTCTACTTGAAGCCTAGAAAATGTGAAAAATTGACATTCCGACACCACACTCTTGAGATATGCAATGGCAAAGAGACAAAATAGAAGACCTTTCCAAATATTAAACAGCAGTTGTTTCTTTGAAGTCACATATCTCAAATGAATGAGTCTGATTAATCTCAAAACAAACTAAAAAATTCTGCTTTGGCTTATCATATGCAAAATTTCAGGCAGAAGTGCTTTTTTGTGGATATTTGGGGAATGGGAAATTTATAACTGTATTTTTAATATAAACTACTAAATACAGAGATGCTACTGCAGCCCCACACCTTAGAAACAGATCTCAAATTTCTGAGATGATAAATAGATTGAGGAAAAACAGTTTCTTTATTCACTCCTGACCTGTTCTATCAATGAAGAAGGAAGGAGAATTAAGCAAACAAACTAGTGATGAGGGGACTAAGTATTTAGAAACAAATAGAATAAGCAATTGCAACACCAAGTTTAGTATAGTTTGTTGCCTACCTAGTGCTTACATACATCAGAGATGTTAAACCCTGTGGCAAATACTAGGGAGGAAGCAGTATATTTGTTCAATGTTGAAACCAGTGACACTGAGAAATAAATTAGAGCTCCCGCAAGCTTGGTTGAAAAAAATCAGTAAGAACAAGAAAAGGCCTTTGAGGGTTCTAGTCTTAATACTAAGAGTGCTTTGTCTAAGACTTTCAACTCTCACAATAGTTCCACCATCATGTCTGAAGTCAGTAGAAGACAATGCTTTTGCATCACAGAACTGAAAAAACGGGGAAAATAGATGTTCATTTGTTCTGAAAAAATTACAGAGACTGCAGGAGAGACTGAAGATGCCTTATCTTCCGGGAGCCCACCTAAAGTAGCAGTAGTCACTAACAAGGCATTGTAATCCTCTATCTAGTCTGTGGAGGCTGGTTTTGTAATGTGAGGCTCATTCTGGGAATTCATCACGGGGATATGGAGGAAGATCCTGCAAACTCTCTGATCTGAGCCAGGAGAGTATTTTGGTTTAGTCTACTACATCAACAAACAAGACATGTCTGACATGTCTAGAGAGGCAGGAAACTCTGGAAAGGAACACAAACTTTGCACTTAGAACAGAACCTTGTGGCCTTCAGTTCAGACAGCACATGCCAAGAGTAGTGAAATAGACTGAAAGCTCTAAAGTGAAGTCAAATTGTCTGCATGAGGCACAAACTTTCTTTTTTATTATTGAAATAAATTACAATTAAGGTAAACATTAATTGCTACTGAAAGAAAACCACTGCAAGCTGAAAACAACATGACAGTGCTGTTAAAGCACACAAATATAATAAAATATTCATAGTATATTGAAATGTATAGTTGGCCACTAGGGACTTCTGATATTTATAATTGCTGGCCCATGTTAATGCATGCTCTTCTCCTTACACTAATATTCCCTCCCTACTTCTTCCTGATGTTTGCAATATCCCTTGTTGTACCAGGTTTTAATCTAGACTGTATACACTCTGGGGCAGGGATTATTATCCTACTCTGTGTTTGTACAGCAAATGAAGCCTCAATCCTGACTAGAGCTTCCAGGCACTACTGAAAAATTCATAATATAAATGTTGTGTGTAACTGCTCAGTCCTGAAGACACTGAATAGGAGGCAATTAGAGATCCTTGTCCAGGGCCGGCTCCAGGCACCAGCCGAGCAAGCTCGTGCTTGGGGCAGCAGATTTCAAAGGGCGGCATTCCATCTAATCCTTTTTTTTGGTTTGGTTTGGTTTTGCGCTTCACCGCTTTGGCCGCCCCTGCAGGTTTTTTCTTTTTGGTTTACTGCTCCCGCCGCCCTGTAGGGGGCGGCGGCGTGGAGGACGGGAGCGCCCTGCATCAAGCCCAGTAGGGCAGCCCGCGTCCTTCCCTGCCTGCCGAATGGAGCAGCACGGAGCCCTCCCAGCAGGCGGCGCAGCGGGAGGGGCCGCGTGGCAAGCGCCCCGCTTAAGGAAGCCCTGGCCGCCCCCCTTCTCTC
>NW_020664368.1:2026232-2073185 GCF_002925995.2 Terrapene triunguis
CCCCCCCCCCCCCCCCCCCCCCCCCCCCCCCCCCCCGCTAGCCGGGGTGCGCACTCCGCTGCCCAGGGTCTGCAGGGCCGGGAGTCCCCCTGCACCCACGCTCCCACCGCCCCGCAGGTATTTTTTGTTTGTTTTTATTTTTTCTTTCCTTCGCTGCTCCAGCAGGCGGGCCAGTTTGTCGTCCCCCCGCCCGCCACTCCGGCCGGGGGCAGGTTTGTCTCTCCCCCCCCCCCCCCCCCTGCCCCCGCCGCCGGCCGGTTTTCTCCCCCCCCCCCCCCCCCTCCCTCCGCCGCTCCGGCCAGGGGCAGATTTGTTTTCCTCCTCCCCTCCCCCACCCCCTTGCTGCTCCGGCCGGCCGGGCATTTTTTGCTTTGGGCGGCAAAAAAGCCAGAGCCGGCCCTGTCCTTGTCACAAGCTGGAAAATGGTACATTTCACACTTGAATGGTTTTTTTAACTATTAGGTTTTGTTTGTTTTTGGAGAGTAATTCATTGGAGTATTGCACCATAACTGTTGTTGATAACCATATTTCAGAGTTACAGCTTTCCTTCAAAACATTATTAGTAAATATATGTTGAAATATTTAAGTGGAAGAAAGGAAATCTAATTTGAGCCTAACTAACAGCAAATCTTTCTTAAATTGTTGCACAAAATTACATAACCTTATACAAATTTCCATACAAATTTTACTGCTCTCCCTGCTCTACAGAATTGTTTGCACTGTATTCCATGTTTTCTAGCGCAAATGTCATCAAAACCTAAAATACTCTAAATAATTTCCTTTCTTTCAACATTATTTCACATTCCTTACTATATTAGGTTTCTCTATCTACAGACAGTTTAAGAATTAAGTATTTGTGTCTACAATTTGCCAGCACATGAATATTTGTGGCAGACAAAGTTTACACACTAGGTTCACGCTGTACTGCCTGAGGTATATCAAATAATTTACTCCTTTTGCTTGAATGCACAAGGGAAACTGTAAAAAGGATGCATCTCTTCCCACCAGAACAGAAGGCATCAAGATTGCCCACTGGCAAGTTCAGGAAAAGAATACGAGTGACAAGTTGTCCAAAAGGAAAATATGCGTTAAGTAGCAGTTGTTCAGGGCTTGCTATGAATTCATGTCAAGATTTTGAAACCTGAATTTAGATCTGTTAAGTGTACGGATTGGCTTGCTACAGCTCCAGGTATCTCATAGATACATAGCTTATCATTCATATCAACTAGTGAATAAACATACAGGTCACAGACATGCACATACTCTCAAGGAACAATATCAATTTAAAAGAAAAGAGTAATTTTATTTTCATCTATAGATAACATCTGTATATACCCACTACATACAAAAGCTGTGTGAAAAGAATATTAAGTTTGCAAAGTTAAGCTTTCAAAATTTAGAAAATGTCAGCACTAAAGTTGCCCATGCAACTTTAACTTAGACAAGTGCATTATGTCACAGTCTTTAATTATATGACCACACATTTCTTCCACAGCACCTGTCTCACAAAGGATGGATGGTACTCAAGGACTGAAGCTGCTGTTGAGTATTTCTTTTTATTCTCACCAATGTGGCCCTATACCTTCTCTACTGTACACCACCCATACCTTGCACTACATATGGAATTGATTTCTCCATGAGCTTTTCTATGGCACCCATCTCCATAGTATCTGAGCCTCAAACATATTCATGAATCTGTCTTTGCAGCACCCCTGCAAGTTAAGGAGTGCTTTTACACATGAGAAATGAGGACACAGATTTTATGGACAAATCTCACAAGAATTTCCACTAATTAAGGCAGTTAGGGATGGATTCTTCCAACTCCTTATTTGTGTTGTTAGCACTTTGTATGCTCAAGGCACAGTATATGCATTAATTAAATCATCCTCATTGCCCATGTGAGGAAGATGGGTAGGTATTATAATCCTCATTTTATAGCTAGGGAAATAGTGACATGCCCAAACCCACATAATGAGCCAATGACAGAACCAGGATTAGAATTTAGGGCCTCCTGGTTCCCAACCCAGTGCTCATTCCTGGAGACAGTGGTATGTTACTGCTGAGCATCCACAGCTTCCACTGACTTCAGTAGTCCTAAGTGCTCAGCACTTCTGAACATCAGGCAAAGGTGTCCCACACTGGGCACACAGAAAGCAGGTAACACACAATTAGTGGCCACCTCTGAAAATGTCTGGTTAAATGACTTGCTCAGCATCACATAAGAAGTCAATAAAACAGCCCGTTCTCCTGCGTGTCATTCAGCCGCCTTAACCATGACACCATGTACTCTTTTCCTACACTCCTCTGCTTAATCCACTTTACACCTTCCAACTTCTGCAGTGAATAAGTTAGGGATCCTACAGACAACAGCCTTGATCAATACACAACCCTGATTCAGTGCCTGAGCGTTGACCATACTACACATTGAATGAAGCAGGATCCCTGTAGAAAAAATAGTATGCAATCATTCTAATTGAAGACTGGCTCATAAGGCGTACACAGAAAGGGACTAGATTAAGGTTAAGTGGGCAACCTTATTTCTGGTATTTCCTAACTTTTGAATGATTGCCTTAGCAGCCCTCATAACATTCTTTTTGCATAGCTTTTCTCTTCTTCCCATGTAATTTCCTCATTTTTAAAAAAGAAAGAAAAATAATTCTATAATGAGTGGGTAAAATTGATAATTAGAAATGTGTTTATTATTTCGCATTTTCTTATTTTATTCATGTTCTGCTGAAGTCTGTATCTAGACTGCTAGTCTAGATTAATAAAAGAAGGGTGTTGCTAAACACTGTACAAGCATACGTAAGAAATCATCCTTGTCTCAAAACTGCTTAAAGTAAACTCACAGACATGGCAGACAAAGGGTAGGGTGAAGAGAGATGCTATACACAAGCAGAATGATCCAAAGGTAGTTTGCAAATGTCATGTTAGATTCATGACTTTTCTGGAAGAGAAGAATATAAGAATGGCCATATTGAGTTAGACCAATGGTCCATCTAGCCCAATATCCTGTCTTCCAACACCGACTGGTGCCAGATGCTTCAGAGAGAATGAACAGAAAAGGGCAATTTATCAAGTGATCCACCCTCTGTCATCCAGTCTCCGCTTCTGGCAGTCAGAGGTTTAGGGACACCCAGAGCATGGGGTTGTGTTCCTGACCATCTTGGCTAATAACCATTGATGGACATATTCTTATCTAATTCTTTTATGAACGCAGTCATACTTTTGGCCTTCACAACATCTCCTGGCAACAAGTTCCACAGGATGACTGCGCACTGTGTGAAGTAGTACTTCTTTTTGTTTGTTTTAAACCTGCTGACTACTGATTTCATCAGCTGACCCCTGATTCTTGTGTTATGTGAAGGGGAAAACACTTCCCTATTCACTTTCTCGACATCATTCAGGATTTCACAGACCTCCGTCATCTCTTTTCCCAGCTGAACAGTTCCAGTCTTTTTAATCTCTCTTCATAGGAAGCGGTTCCATATCCCTAATAATTTTTGCTGCCCTTCTCTGTACCTTTTCCAATTCTAACATATCTTTTTTGAGATGAGGTGATCATAACTGAACGCAGCATTCAAGGTGTGGACATACCATGGATTTATATAGTGGCATCCTGGTATTTTCTGTCTTTTTACCTATCCCTTTCCCAGGGCCGGTGCAACATATTAGGCGACCTAGGCGGTCACCTAGGGCACTAGCATTTGGGGTGCAGCATTTTCTTTGGCGGCGACTGCAGCAGCCGGATCTTCGGCCGCCCTGGTCGTCGTCGGCATTTAGGCGGAGGGAGCTGGGGCAGGGGGGAGCGGGGAGGGCTGCCTGCAGCAAGTAAGGGGGGGGCGGCACGCAGGGGAACTCCCCGCCCCAGCTCACCTCTGCTCCGCCTCCTCCCCTGAGCACGCCGCCCTGCTCTGCTTCTCTCCCTCCCAGACTTGTGGCGCCAAACAGCTGATTGGCACCGCAAGCCTAGGAGGCGGGAGAAGTGGAACAGGACGGCTGCTCGGGGAGGAGGTGGAGCAGAGGTGAGCTGGGGGGAGAGCTGCCGCAGGGCTCGGCAGGGGGGGAGGGTGCAAGGTGGAAGTTTCGCCTAGGGCGCGAAACATCCATAGTTTCTAACACTTAGGTTTTTTTGACTGCCACTACACACTGAGCAGAGGTTTTGAGGGAACTATCCACAATGATTCCAAGATCTCTTCCTTGAATGTTAACAGCTAATTTAGGCCCCATCATTTTGTCTGTATAGTTGTACTGTATGTTGTATGTAGAAGGGTTAACCAAATAAAATAAATGTGACAGCCAAGATTTTTTTCTGTAAACATTGTGATGTAAGTCCCACTCTATCCATCAATTTATTAGTATCCATCCCCTGTCTCTAGTTTTTTAGATTCTAAATTCTTCAGGTAGGGATCATCTTTTCATTATGTGTACACAAGTGCCTAGTATAATGGGACTCCAATCCCTGATTGAGGTCTGTAAGCACTACTGCAATACAAATAATAATGAGGAACAACAAAATCCCAAACTGCTGCACTTATTTACATGTAAGCATGTGGTCAACAGGGGTAAGTCACGTAGGGTGCCTATGATGGGAGAAGTAATCATTTAATAATTCCCCAGAAGAGGAATGGAGTGTGACAGTTCTACTGCAGTCATGTATATATACATAGATACAATAAAATAATGTTAAAATAATACAGCATAAATGGTACCATTCTGAAAGATTTTAACAATTACTAGCTGCTGTACATACACCAGCTGAAAGCAGCAAATCTCAGCTTCCAGGTAGTATAAAACTTTCACCTCTAAGTTCATTACAGACCAGTTGTTTAAGTCACAACACAGATAAAATACAAGAGTAAAACAGTAATCAGAATGAACAGATTTTAACAAATAATCGTGTAACATTCCCAACTATAAATACACTATGGAATTGTATAAATGCATTCCCAACTCAAACATTTCTAAGCACTCATCATGATCCCTTTGACATGGTTAGTCCATTTTATCAAAAAGCATCTCAATCAGCTCAGTACTGGAAACCTATCCCTTCTCAGAAATAATTATTCCCAGTACCCAGAACTAAATAGTATGCTCTTTCAGCAACCTTTAAAGCTAAGATGTGATTCAAATAAAAGTCAAAATATTGGAACATTAAAAGATTTATATGGAGGTGGATGAAAAATAATATTCTGGTGAGTCATTCTGAAACAGTTAATATTGGACATGTGTTTAAGGATTGTTTTGAGGGAAGACAAGGAAGAAGCCAGTCTTTGCAATCCATCTAAATCTAAAATCCCTTTCATTACCCTTTACTGAGTGTCATCATAGCCCTGACTGTACTTTATTTGTACATGTAAATGGTAACCCATGTTCTGAGAAGACTTACATTTCTCTCCACATTTTATGTTAGCTATGTCTAATATCCCCATTCCCCAAGTTCTTACTTAGTATTGGCCCTTATTTCCTTCTGCATTTTAACGATATTTTCATTCTCCATCAAACAAAAGCTTTTCATTTCAAAAAAGAGGAATTGGACCTTTTCCTAAGTAACACTTAACACTATCATGCTCTCAGGTGCTCATTTGGAAACTCCAGCAACGTAATCATATATAAACATGTTGCTGACCCTAGTAAAATCAACAGAACAGTTTGTTTCTAGGCAAGCCATATCTGATTTTCTGCGACTAATCAGAGGTAGTCCAAATGTACGTGTGACTTCCTTCATACCATACTACTCTAACTTTCGATAAGAGCACAAAAGACTATTTCTATACTTATTACATTCTTTATTGTAGCAACTACGGCTCATCATTTGAAAATGTAGTTTTCCTACAGTTAGAAAAGAAATCTTAATATACACAGATTGGTTATTATACAAAATAATTCTTTAAAATGCTTGCTTTGACACACAATTTGAAAGAGACAATGGATCCCACCTTCGCAAAATGTAGATGTGCAGACTTTATTTTATTAGTGTTCATGTTGCGCATTAACTGATAGATATTTCTTGTGCTAAACTTCCTATCCCAGTGGCTCTCTGAACTAAAGATCACTGATGTGTGCTCCATCAATTTGAACTGATTTAAATATCACCATCATCTTTAACCCTATTTGATAAGCCACTTTTGAAACAACCACCTTACTACTGATCCAAGTATTATTTTTTCCTTTCTTGACAATTATATCCTGTGCACAACAGTTAAGTATGCAGAATCGAATGAATGCAATACAACCAATATATGACCTTTTTTGATTTCTGACTCTGTAGGGTTAAACCCAAATTCCACGTTTTGGGAATGAGACAGAATAAAAATACTTTCCCATCAAAAAGTCAGAACAAACTACAAATTATCAAACATGAGACCACAAAAAAAACATAAACCCAAAAACAGAAATACTGAATCCAAACACTTAAAAAAAGATTCTAAGAAATATTAAGGATTTACTAGTCTTCCTTTCCTAGTAACTTTACATTTCTTGTAAAATCTATGAATAATTTAAGTCTCTCAGTATAGCAGTCAATCAATTCAAGTTATTTTTCAAATGTATGGTGTTTCTCTATCTAGTTACCCTGAACAAACCTTTAAGAAATTAGCACACTAAAACTAAAATAGAAAAACTGAAAATGAGGATTTCTTTATTAGATGCAAAGCATTTCTCAAGTGTACCAGGCAGTTGAGTCCAACACTTACCAGCATTGCTGTTCTCAGATTTTTCTTCTGGCTGGCTTTCTGCAGAAAAAGAACAATAATGTTTCTTTGATCTTGGAGTATGACAAAAATTATTCTAAAGTATGTCTAAGAAGTGACTTGCAAAAATCCAAGAATATACAAGTGGATAAAAGGGATGAGAAATAGCACAAACACAGGAGTCATTTCCTTAGAGTTTATAAATATACTTTGAAAGAGGCAATTCCCCACAAAGAGCAACAAAAGTCTCATTTGGAGTCCAAGCCTACAACAAACTCCATGCAGGAGCACCCCTAAGCTCCTGTTAATAGGGCTCCATCTGAGTGCAGGCAGCTGCCTATATGGAGTCAGTGACAAGACTGGATTTAAATAATGAATAGAAACCTTCTACTTCACTAGGCCATGCTGGTCAAAACTCATTTTATTTTGTAGGTTTAGAAATGCAGACTGATCTGAAGAGAGATCTGCATTCATGCAGTTTGCAAGGAGTAGAAATGGGGAGAAGACTGGATACAGTTGAACCAGATTAAGTCTCTATAGTCTGTTAGATATATATCCTGGTTTCAGATGGAGAGTTTAAAGAATTTCCAGAATATGGGTAGTGATCGTTAATTAGCATGAGATAATCACCTCTCAAACAATCTATTCTACAGCTATCTTGCAGCTTAGTATACAAAATAAGAGTTTGTTTCTGTAACCCTACTTCCACAGCTGTCTGATTTACCATTTGACTATTATTGTTTCTATAACTGTAGTCCTAAACAGCCCCCAAATGAGACTAGAGCCCCTTTGTGCTAGGCACTGTATATACACAGAGTCCCTGCTCCAAGGCACTTATAATAAAATAGACAGGACAGAAGGGGGGGGGGGACGACAGAGTGATGAAGTAACTTGCTGAAACTTACAAGCATCCTATCCCCTATACCGGAGGTGGGCAAACTACGGCCCGCAGGACACATCCGGCCCATAGGCCTGTCCTGCCCAGCCCTTGAGCTCCTGGCCGGGGAGGCTAGCCCCCACTGTCCCCACTCCCCCGCTGTCCCCCCCTTCCCCACAGCCATGCCATTGCGTGGGCAGCGCTCTGGGCAGCGGGGTTGCGCACTCCTGCCGAGCAGGCGGCACAGCTGCCAGACATGCTGCTCTGAGCGGCATGGTAAGGGGGCCGGGGCAGGGGGGTTGGATAAGGGATGGGGGGTCCCGGGGGGGCAGTCAGGGGGTGGGGGTGTGAATGGGGTCAGAGCAGTCAGGGGACTGGGAGCAGGGGGGTTGGATAGGGTGTGGGGTCCTGGGGGCGGTTAGGGGACAAGGAGCAGGGGGGATTGGATGGGTCAGGGGTTCTGAGGGGGCAGTCGGGGGCGGGGGGTCCCAGGAGGGGGTGGTTAGGGGACAAGGAACAGGGTGGGTTGGATGGGTCAGAAGTTCTGAGGGGGGTGGGAAGTGGGAGGGGTCGGATGGGGGCGGGGGCCAGGTTGTTTGGGGAGGCACAGCCTTCCCTACCTGGCCCTCCATACAGTTTTGCAACCCCAATGTGGCCCTTGGGCCAAAAAGTTTGCCCACCCCTGCCCTATACTAAGGTCTGCATGGCACAAACTACAGATACACAACCTTGCAAGAGATGGAAGACAGTGGATATATTTGACTGAATTGAACCCTAAACAGCTACAGAATTCTGTAAAGATATATTTCTACACAGAAGTATGACAACTCAAAATTAAACTGAATTCTTTCTCCCTGCCTCCACCTCTCCTAAATGTTTTCCAGGATTGGGAATAAAACCAGTATTTCCTCCTTTTGATGCGGTGTCACACCAATAGGAGATATTTGTCCTTAGCTACTCAATTCAACAGACTTGCCAAAGCGACCATTACAGATTATTTACTTAGATCCTAGAGTGGGTTATCACTGTAGTTCAGTGAGTATTTTTTATTTATTTATTTATTTTTAAGTCCAGTTTGTTTCCTCATTTTCTGCCTGTGAGGACTGACAGGCTAAATGCATTAGAAAAAAATGAAGTCTCTCACAAAAATCTCCTTCTAGGCACTGCCTCTCGAGGGTTCATGATAGAGGGTACTATTTGCTCAATGAGAGAACAAAATCAACTATCACATATATCTACACATAGAGGATATATTATAGCTTTCTTGCCCTACAGCATCCCCAAAATTAGTGCAGATTCCTGGCAACATTCAAATACACTGGCATTTTATTCCTGTAGGAATAATATAACATGTCTTTTCCTGTTCAGATGCCCCTTTAACATGTTATACTTGTCATATATACGTTGTACGGTATTACCCAAACATTAAGGTAAACAGTATCCCAATTTGGTTGTACAGGTAATTTATTTCCACAAAATTCTGTAAGCACAACAATGTACGAGCCTTACTGAAGTCTCAAATGGACAAACTATAAGAGATAATCTATCCCTAACTAGGTTATAAAATAAGGGAAAAGTCATTATTAAGGTTATAAGAGTCATGATTTTTTGGTTCACAAGCTGCAGACACTTAAGTTGTGGTTTTAGTGTACGGAGACATCAGCATGGGGACACTCACAAGACGACACTCCCATGGGGGTTAAGTCTCAGGCTTCCTCTTAACTCGTTTCCTGACAAGGCATGAAGACATGCCCCCTGTCCCCCAGGGAACCCCAGATGGAGCACGATCACATACACGCTCCAGCACCTTCTTCCAAGCCATGCAGCCTCCCTTCCAAGGCAGTAGAGCAGCACAGAACACTGTGTCCCTCACCTGGCTCTGGAAGGCAAACATAATGGAGGGGCAAACAGGTCAAATCTGAGTGAGTGGCTTTGTGACTTGGTGCAAAGGGTCACAATGCCAGTCAAATCTACAGCAACTATAAAAAGTTGCAGTTACTACAACAAAATTATGGCCTCCAATTTTCTTAAAGCCTTGATCATTATAGAAAGCTATTTCGTAATTCCAGAGTCTATTACTCCTAAAGTCTTCAAGTAAGCTCTACCACAGGTCATTTCTCAGCATTTGAGCAATGTAAGGTTTGTTATTCAGCTAAGATGTGGTGGGCAAACTTTTTGGGCCGAGGGCCACATCTGGGTGGGGAAATTGTATGCAGGGCCAGGACAAGGGGTTGGGGTGAGGGATGGAGGGAGTGCAGGGTGTGGGAGGGGGTGTGGTGTGCAGGAAGGGGCTCAGGGCAAGGGATTGGGGCAGAGGAGGGGTGCGGGGTGTATGAGGGAGCTCAGGGCAAGGGTGCACAGGGGTGCAGCAGGGAACTCAGGGCAGGGGGTTGGGGTGCAGGAGGGGTGCAGCAGGGGGTTGGGGTGCACAGGGGTGCAGGGTGCAGCAGGGGGCTCAGGGCAGGGGGTTGGGGTGCAGGAGGGGTGCAGGGTGTACAAGGGGGCTACCTGCATGCCTGCCCTGTCCCTGCGCCGCTCTAGGAAGCACTGCGGCCCCTGGGGGAGGGAGGGCAGAGGGCTCTGCATGCGCTGCCCTTGCCGTGCCTCCAGGTACCTCCCCCGAATCTCCCACTGGCCGTGGTTCCCCGTTCCTGGCCAATGGGAGCTGTGGGGGGGGGGAGGAGGGGTGTGGCCTGGAGGCAAGGGAAACGCACGGAGCCCTCTGCCCCCCAGCCTGGGGCCCAGGGACGTGTTGCCGGCCCCTTCTGAGAGCGGCGCGGGGAACCATGGCATCACGGGGGGCAATCCCGCGAGCCGGATCCAAAGGGCCCTGAGGGCCGTAGTTTGCCCACCCCTGAGCTAAGACTACTGCATAAAAAGGCAACACGCTTAGGCAGTTCACATCATTCTGAGAGGTTTTAGATTCTAGATAAAGTTATCAAGTTCTACAAATGGGACGAGTCAGTTTGCTTTTACTTAGCCACAGAATATGTCCTCAATAGCAGATATAAAACTAGAATTCCAGTCTTAGAAAAATATTCAGCCCCTTCCTCATAATTAGGCAATTTGTTTATTATATGTAGCCCATATGTTTTCATACACATTTTTGGGCCTTCCCTCTCTTTCAGTACTAACTTCAGACACTTGGAGGAAGTACCTCTTCTGCCTAGTTACTAAGTATATTTTATCACTGCAGATTTGTTCAGTCTCATTGATGTAGGAGTAAAAAAGCCAAATCCTATTACCCAACATTCTGGGAACCTCTCATACATCAAGGTGGCTATATAATCTTTAAAGTTACTACAGTAGACATGTTGCCAACCCCATTCCCCACACAGTGAATCAACTTTCACCACCTAAAATTTATTTTGCACTTTATATCCTCAACATGCCTTATTTGGATTTATACAAGAATTGAAAAGGTTGCTTATCCAAGGCTCAGGACATTCTAGTTAAAACAACAAAAGTGAAATGAAATAGCTTAGTCAGCCACACTCAATCAACTAATAAACATCTGTTAATCTTCACCACACCCATTAGGAAGGGTGAGCAAACACCATCCCCATTTTACAGATGGAGAAGCTGAGGCAGAGAGATTTGCCCAAAGTGAGTGAAGGGCTGGTATCATCCATCAAAATGCAGTCTGTAAAGAAGTCAGTTGGAGTAGTATTTTTGGTTTTCTGATAATAGAATGCAGCTCCTTTATGATCTTTGCAAATATTTTGGAATCTGCATTAACGAGATAGATCTAAAAGGCTACTGTTGCTTCTACTTCTTTTGATCATGTGGCTGTCAATGGGTTTTCTCCTCCTGCTGCTATAGCTCCACAGTCAGTCCGTAAAAAATTCAAGTACATAAAGTAACAAAGGTATTAAATGAGACCTCAAGAGGTATCTTGGACAAGAGAATGTGTGACTAAGTGCTAGAATCACAAGAGTACAGACAACTGGAAAGGGTGGCAGGAGCAGGAAGGATATAATTTTCTGGAGCTCTATCTTTCTCTTTTTTATAACTTTTCGTTTTATTTTTCAGAAATTTCATATTTCATTTTATCCTGAGTGGAAGCCCTGGGGAGTGTCCTGCCCTCTGAGGGGGTTGGACAGATATCAAGAAAAACAGCAGCTTTCAATAATGTGGCAGAAGTTATTTTGTTCAACAACAACAACTGAGCTGAAAACTCATAGACCATAATTTAGCCTTACTGTGGTTTGAAATAATAACACAAGATGCTAAAAATATTGAAAACTGAGGAATTTATAGAAAACAAAAAAAAAGTGATTATAGTGATGTTAGCAGCATTGCTTTAATGAAGGAGGGGAGAAATATTTTTCTAGGACTGTAATCACTTTCTATAAGTAAAATCTTTTCTCCAAAATTCTTAAAATGGCTGGTACGTCTGAGGTTTCAAAGATGTCAACTGGTAACAACAAACCTTAAGTACAAACTGTGAATATTAATACTGGTTGGTACACAATTGCATGTGAAGAATCTAATACTGCAGTAGTGGCTCTGCATGCCAGCTCAGAAAGGGTTTTCCACGTGGGAATTAGCATGGAAGAAGAGACTAAGTCAGTTGTGGAAAAAGAAAATTAAGTCGTTATGAGGGTGGAGAGACAGTGAGTACGACATATTAAGAGACATGGGCAGATGAAGAGGGAGGGACAGAATTACCTGAAACTTTGAATGCAATCACAAAAAGCTTGAAATTGATGCACTGGAAAGTCTCTAAGAGAGGAGTATCAGTCAGAAAAAACTGGCATGGATGAGATTAGCAGCTGCATTTTTGATAAGGGATGTAGGTCATGATAGTACACATAATCAGTCCATCGAACACTGAATGCCTCTTGGAGAGAGATAGATAATATAGTTATTTTCTGTGCTGTTTATGTTGGAATTCTCTATACTATGACTGTTCAACAGAAACAATTTCTTACATAAGATTAGAAGGTAGAAATTACTAATAGGTGTTCAGAAACCACACTGAGCCATATAAGAAACTAGACAGCTTTAGTTTTAAGAATTTGGTTATTTCCTAGATTTTTCCACCCACTTTTAAAAAGAAACATTAACACCACATTTTGTAACTCAATGTGGCAGCTTGATCTATGAATATTTCAGACATATAGTAAGTTTAGAGTAAAAAAAAAGAAGAAGCAGCAGCAGCATTTAACTTGCATCTAGGAACAAGTCATTAGAAAGAGAAAGTCCAGGACCTATGGAGCCAAACTCAAAATTCCACGTAAGCGGGACCAACTCCACCCAATTTACTGGAATTATCCACCTTATACTAGGTTTGAATTGGCCCATAGTGTAAAATCTACACATATCCCATATGTTGGGCCTGATCCTGCTGTTCTGAATCACACAAGTAGCACATTTTTCCAAGCAGTTCTACCCAAGATCTAACATAGTAAGAAAAGCACTTTTCATCATCCATAAATCAAATATTTGAAAGTAATGTTAAAATTTACAGTCAGCATTTCTGAGCTACCTGCTGTCACAAAGTGATGTAAGGGGCTACTAAAATAGGATGGGAACTGATTTATAGTCACATTCAGAAAAGAAAGTGTACTGCTAAATATTTAACATAATCACCCTCCAATTTTTGATCCAGGATTGAAACGGTCAAATAATGCTACTTTCTAGCCGCATGGTGGCTGCCAGTAGAAAGCTCAGAAATGACAATTTTAATCAAACATGTCCAGTCTGAAAGAGAAACCTTACCCATATATTAAAAAAACACCCTCATTTTGCTCACTGTAGCATATTGGAATATATGCAAAAACCTCCAAAAACATCCCCTCCCCGCCCCAAAAAAATTACAACTATGATAACTGATGACAAAGATAAGACAAAATGACTGGAAGCACAAATAGCATTGTTGCATAGCAACTGGTGATGCACATATGGTGATGTTTATGGAACAGGATGTAGTTCATATTTATTGCAAAAATAAGACCAAAAATCAGCCAAGACAGCAAGAGAAACAATTGTGTTCTGGGTTCCCCGTGCAACAATCATAGAAACCACACCTTCCAGTTACATAGCTTTCGTAAACTGATCTTCAGGAACATTACCCAGGCATTAGTGTTTTACTGAGCAATAGGATACATACACATTGCAGATAACATACACTAGTATCCTTACCAAAAAAGGCTGCATAAGCCAAACCAGCCAAGTAACATTTCTGAGAGGTGGGTATCAACTATCAACCTACACTAAATAGATACTCCTCTACCCTGATATAACGCTGTCCTCGGGAGCCAAAAAAATCTTACTGCGTTATAGGTGAAACCGCATTATATTGAACTTGCTTTGATCCACCGGAGTGCGCAGCCCCGCCCCCCCGGAGCGCTGCTTTACAGCGTTATATCCGAATTCATGTTATATCGGGTCGCGTTATATCGGGGTAGAGGTGTATTTCAATTGTTATTTTGTAGTTGGACAATACAGCAAATTAGTTTGGCATTTTGTACCTGGTGTTTTGGAATGAAGTACAATGCTTCATATAGTTCCACAGAACTGTTTTATAATATACAATGTGTGCAAAACTAAACCAATGGGGACAGGGAAGGAATGCAGAAATGCATCAACACACAAAGCCTAATATGCTTTTAGGAAGCATACAGGTAGGATGAGACAGATTTTTAAAGGTATTTCAGTGCCTCAAGATGCAGATAGGCACCTAGTCACAAGGATTTAGACACCTAACTCCCATTGCATACAACCTATATGGATACATAAGTATGATCAGTAAGCAGACTTATGTACAGGCACACTGTCTGAATCAAGAACCAAAGTGGGTTTGCTTTTTTTCACCTTCCAGATTTTAACAAATAGTAAGTAACCATCTTTATCATGACAAGAACGAGAACTGGAGGCTCTCTCAGTAGTCCTGGAGTTATGCAACATGATACTATGTGGAGGATCATCTATTATGCCTCAGGCTTGATCCCTTACCCGTTCAGGGAGGTCCACAGAGAAAGAACAAGGTGAAGTAGTGGCTGAAGTGCCTTAAATCTGTATAGCAACCTCCCTCTAGCTACTGTTAAGAGCAGCAATGGCAGACTTCAGAGGCAGCTATATTCATCCCTCCTTTCTCAGCCAGAAAGGATGGTCACTTTCCTGAGGTCCACAGGAAGAGGGGGGAGAAATAAGAAAATATCTTTGGGCTAAAAGAAATTAGTACTGTACATTTAATCAATTGGGTTTTTATGAAGTTTTTTGTTTCATTTTGTTTTAAAACTAATACAGTGTTTAGGAAAGGTGTTGACTTGAAAGCATTGGAAAATGATGTACTCCATTTATCTACAGAACAAATGCATTTCACCCACATTGTTTTACTAATGTCTAAACCTGGACTCAGAAGGAGCATTTAAAATGGAAGAATGATTTCCAGGTCAATTTTGTCTTTGGGCCACCTGCTCAGATTGGCACTTCTACCAGCATTCTTGTTAATTGTAGTGCAGTTTGTGACAGACATTTTTAAAACAGAAACAGGAGTGAGCTCATCAACACATTCCATGGAGGTAAGGAGATGTAGTGATAATTGGCGCCTGGTGGGCTTACCCCGCCTGTGAACTTCACCAAGGGAAGTTGATAAAAGTTTATGAAGTGTTACAATAACCTATAACAATGAAAAGGTGCAAAAGGGAGAAAGCCCGAATTAGGACAAACAAAAAGACCAACTGATATTAATTTAAGACTGCATTAAAATCATGTTTGGTAAACAAGTGAAGTGTGGGGTCAGAAATTAACAGAACAAAATTAGCATGATGGAAATGAGGCTTACCTGGTGAATAAAATAATGAGGGGATGGGCTATTGTACCCATCATCCCCTTTTGGGGTCCCTAAAAAAAAAGATTTTGGGTGAAAGCAAGTACAAGCAAGTACTATTGCTGACTGAAAAGAAAAAGAAATAAAAAGAGGAGCAAGCTTCACCATTATCGCTGCCACCCCCACCACCTCCTGGGACATTGGGATCCATCATGACACCACTGGGCATTTGCCATCCTAATCCTGAGAGATGCCCTAACCAAACCAGACCAAGAGAGGGACCCAGATGACATTTTGACTTCCACTGGCTCCAGATGTATCCCAACCACCACCTGGGATGTGAGACTTTCTGTGTGTCCCCTACCCCTTCCCATCTTTTCCTTTCCCACCTTACTTCTTCTCTTTCCTGTCCTTCTCCATTTTCTTTCTGTCTAATAAAAGTCTCATTTAAGTTCATCATTTAGCAGCAAGGCATTCCCTGGGAAATATCCCTTCCTCTTCCACCCACTAATTTCACCACTTCAACCAAGCTTCACAATCATCATAGCTGTGAACTATATTAAATTGTTTGTTTAAAACGTATACTGTGTGTATATCTATATAATATATAGTTTTTTGTCTGGTGAAAAAAATTTCCCTGGAACCTAACCCCCCTCCCCCCGTTTACATTAATTCTTATGGGGAAATTGGATTTGCTTAACATCGTTTTGCTTAAAGTCGCATTTTTCAGGAACGTAACTACAACATTAAGCGAGGAGTTACTGTACGATGACCACACTCTAAGTACACTGCCTTTTTAAGTAGATCAGCAAATTGAGCCTGCAGCTGCTCCGAGCAAGCTCCCTCTGTCCTGAGCCCTGTTGTGTCCCACCCCTGCTCTATGGAAATGGGGTAAGCGAGGGGCAGGAGCAGGGGGACACCCTGACATTAGCCCCCCTCTCCCTCCGCACAACAAGCAGGAGGCTCCTGGGAGCAGCTCAAAGGCAGAGGGCAGGAGCAGCACATGGCAGTGTGGGGAGGCACAGCTGAACTGCCGGCAATTGATAGCTTGCTGGGTAGCTGCCGCAAAAGGAACTTAGGGGAGCGGGGAGCTGATAGGGGGCTGCTGGTCCACCCTAGTTCCAAGCCCCCACCAGCTAGCTGCAACGAGCATGTTCTCTAATCGATCAGCAACGTAACAACGTTAACCAGGACGACTTTAAGTGAGGAGTTACTGTACTTGATTTTTAAACTTAATAAAAATAAAATTAAAGTATAACAAAAAAAAGCATGGAAGGAATGTAGGCCCACATTAGATTTGGATGAACCCTGGTTTTAAATTGAGTTGGGATTAATAGCTGGAACTGAGCAATAGACTCACGGCATGCAACCAAAGAAGTCATGAGAAAGAAAAGCTGTTGTGTTAAACTTGTAATGAACCTTCAAAATAGCTAAAGTAACAGAAATAAATATAGTTAATTGGGTACCAGGAGCAGTAAATAATTGGCTGTATAAGAAACTCCTTCATCAGGCCTTAGCTAGGGTCTAATAATTGGCAATGACACCACTTGTTTGTTAAAGGGTATAAAAAAGTAAACTCATAAAGGGTTCATACCTGCCTGCCCAAGTTGGAACTGACCAATATGGGTTTAAGCACCCCTGGGTTTTCCCCATTTGTAAGTATCTTAATCAAATACTTATAAGTGTTTTGTTACCGTTTGGAGATAGTAAACTGCTTATTATTTAGGCGTGTTCAGAGCAACTGTATAAATACCATACAGCCTTTGGATTTAATAAAGGAATTTATCGTTAAATTGGGGCCATGCTAATACCCTACATATATAATAGTAATTCCAACAAGCACATTTTTGGCTTCACTGTATATCATCACGCAACTTATAACAGTCATGTAACAAAAAATCCACACATGAGAATTTTCAATGGTCTGGGCTTAGTGAGAGGCACAATTACAGTTTATGAATGCTCACATAATTCACCCATTTGTTGCCTCTTAAACTAAGTTTGTATAAACTCACTGGGGCAGGGGATATCTTCCTATAAATCTATACAGTGCCTTTGACAACTGGGTTCTCACCTGCAGGCTCCAACATAATGCATATCACATATTTTTTATGTTATTTCTTCACTAAGCAGTGTTAGTCAGACAGACATGCTGTTCGGTCCCACTGAAGTCAATAGAAGCATGATCAGGACTTGTATCATTAAAATCCTTTTGGATACAGACAAACCTTAAAGCAGATGAAAATTGCAACTGTGAAGGGTACATCTACACTGCAGCTTGGGGTGTGATTTGCAACTCTTGTAGACATACCAGTGCTGGCTTTAATCTAGCTAGCTCTCTAAAAATAGTAGCGAGGAAGTGGTAATGTGGACTTCTGCTTGGGCTGCTAAGCCCACCTAACCCCGTAGGTACATAGTCACTTGAGCCGCCCACGCCACTGCACTTTCAATGCTATTTAATATGAGCTAGCTAAATTAAAGCTAGTGTGAGTAGTCTACACAAATTGCAAATTACATCCCTTGTCCCAGTGTAGACATACCCCACAACTTCAGCAATGCCCAAAAAGTCCCATTTGTGAAAAAGGCCAATATGATTCTGGAGTGCATTAATGGGAGTGTCAAATGTAAGATATGGGAGGCAACTGTCCCATTCTATCTGGCACTGGTGAGGCCTCAGCTGGAGTACTGTGTCTAGTTTTGGGTGCCAAACCTTAAGAAAGATGTGAACAAACTGGGGAGAGTTAAAAGGAGAACAACAAAAATATAAAAGGTTTAGAAAACCTGACCTACAGGGAAAGATTAAAAAAAAACCTGAGCATGTTTAGTCTTGAGAAAAGACTAACATCCTGATGAGCGGTCCTGATGACAGTCTTCAAATACTTTCCAGGCTGTTATAAAGAGGACAGTGATCAATTGTTCTCCATGTCCAGTGAAGATTGGACAACTAATGGGCTTAATCTGCAGCAAGGGAGATTTAGGTTAGATATTAGGAAAAGCTTTCTAACTATAAGGGTAGTTAACCATTGGACTAGACCGCTAAAGGAGTGGAATCTCCATTACTGGACATTTTAAAGAAAAGGTTGGACAAACACCTGTCAAGGTCCTGCCTCAGCAAAGGGGACTGGATATGATGACTTCTTGAGGTCCCTTTCAGCCCTACATTCCTATGATTCTATGACATGCACTAGCTACTGTCCAAACATAGAGGAAATAGAGTTCCATGCTCCAAAGAGCATCCAACATACTAAGAAGGCAATGAAAGAAACTGTGTAGGGGGGAAACAATACCCAAGCAAAGTAATATGGCTGATGATAGGTACGTCTTGCTACTTACATTTGTTTTCAAATTAAACAAGGCAATAAATTCCTTACCCCTTACCCTCCTTTCCTCCCTCCACAATTCAGTCTACATCTTTTGTCATAGTAATTTCTAGATTCAGCTCCAGTGTCTTTAGGCCACTCTCTTCCAATAAATTAGCAATTCATACATAAGATAAATAATGAAATAGGCATTGTGGGAAAAGTAGATCTGCAGGAAGGATTTAAATGAGATATTAGTGACTTTACAAACCAACCCAGAAAACTGCATTGCATGCATAGAGAGTACCGTGGAAAAAGCACAGATTGTTGTAGGGGGAAATGGACAAATTGTGCATCAATGCAGACATCACGGGGGAGCGGGGGACACGTCATAAGATATAGGTCAAGGCTATTTAGGGCTTTGAAGGCTATTGCAAGAAGCTTGAGCCTGATGTGGTATAGAAGACAGAAGTATTCACATTTAGATTCTGACCACATCACCCGAGGAGCATCAAAGATGATCCTAGTGGTGGTAGCATATATAGACTGAAGTGGAATGATGTGTCACAGTGCTTCTTTCAGTGGACTACTCATATAAGTAGAGTTACACAGGTTAAGACTTTACAGAATCAGGATGTAACTGTAAGTTTCACATAAATGATTTTCATGGATTCAGTTCATATGGCATACACAGATGAATACACAACTAAAAGATGCTAGCTTGGGTTGTAGAAAAAAATGTAATTCTAAGTTAGCCATACATGAATACACAATGCAGCCAGCTTTACTCAGAATATTGCTAGAGTGTGTTTTAAAAAAAAAGTCACAAGATATTCTTTGCATCATACACAAAGACGATTTTCAAAGGCTTGTAATTTGGTTAAATCAAAACTACTTTTCCCAGCAGAACACCCAAAGGTGCACTCTCAATAGTAGCTATTTCCATGCCAAATTTCAGTTTAATATCCCACGCCATTTTGATACTACAATTGTACAAGACCGGGTTGCAATGATTCTCTTTTACTTTTCCAGTAACAAGGATTTCCCCCCCCCCACTTATAAGCAAAAACAGTTTAATCTTATTTTGAGAAGTTTGAACAAATATTCATCATAAAGCACAGACCAAGCTTGAAAAATTACAGCAAGTTGTAAGAGACTGAAAAACGGGGTCAGAACATTAACCATTTTACAACTTTAACTATAGTGGTTGCTGCTGCTTTTAATTTATCAATCAACTTGGCTCTTTAAATTGAAGTTGAGGACTTCCCACTGCCCCTAAACAAAAAGCCATAGAGATATAGATTCCTTCCCTTGTTTGCAGAACTTTTTTCTCTTAAAGAACAAGTATGAAATTGAGTAACTTTTTCCAACTCAGAAACAATGCATGATAAAGCAATTATGATCTAAAGTACCTAGGCGAGATCACATCAGAAAAAAATATCAGTGTTGACAACTGAATGAAACAAAAATACATTTGATTTCACCAACTGAATATATGAATTTAGTTTCCAATTTACAGAAAACTAAACCATTCTACCAACCTTTCTGTATACAATGTAAATCAGTTTTCTGTGTACCATGCTATCTTTGCTAACAGAAGCACAATTCATCTAGCAATTGAATTTGGTTTTATCTAATTACATTATCTATTATATTGACTTAGCATACTAATCACTTAAAGGAACCCACCCACTCTGCTGCTAACTATGCACTTTATACTAACTTAGACTGTAAAACTTAGAATATTTAGCAATTTAATGGACTTCCCTTCTGTTTCAAAAGGGCATAACCCATTCTGAGATCAGAATTGTGTATTTACGACAAGCAGTGCTTCATAAGAAGTAAAGTTGATGATCATTTATTTTATCTTGAAAGACTCCTCAGATTTAGCTAAAACATTAATGCCAAGTTCTGGTCTGGCTTACACTCCAAGACTGCACAAGACACAAATCAGGGGAGAAAGTGGCTCAAAAAACTTTTCTACGCATTATTCTCCATTAAAAATGAGAATCAGTATTTTCCCTTGGTATTTTTTACCCCGCCTTATTGTCTAATCCATTTGAAGTTCTCTAGGATACACCTAATCAGATAGCAGATGGAAAGTGTAATAGGAATCACTCTCATATAATTACCCACTCTAATGCGGAAATTTAAATTTTCCATTTCATTGCCTTATGACAGACACAATGCAGTCATAAACATGTGTGCCATACAGGGGTATGTTGTATCACCCAGCAGTTCATCGCAATAAGTAGGTCTGTCCCTTAACCCTTTTTTAAAAACAAAACAGTATCTCAGAGACTCGTGAACGATCCCATGCATATGGTGTCAAGTTTAAAGCCTAATTATTACACTTCAAATGTCACTGTTAACTATTCCATTGTTGAGCATTCATATTCAGGTAATGTGTTTATCCACTCTAAAATATAGTGACAGATATTTGGGCAAGATGCAACAGGGGCAGTTAGTTCCTGGCCAGTCTTGCAGGAGTGGAAAATGAAGAATTCAAACCATCCAAAAATCCAGCGTATCCAAATGTATAGTCACCTCTGAACCTGCCCAAAAAGGGGAGGGAAAGCATCATGAACTTTATTTGCCTGTTGAGGACTCCCAAACATTCCAAGATGCCTGAAGCCCCAAATATCCTCTACTAAGCTTTCAAGGCATCCAGCCTTTCTTTTCCCCCACCTTATTTTGGATGACGCTGCCACACATTTACAATATACAAATCTGCAGCACACAAAGTTCGGGGACTAGATAACATTAATTTAGTATCAGAACAGCCAACCAGCAAAGGGAAAATATACTGACTATTCCACAAGAGGAAGGAGAGCAGTGAAAGGGAGGGTACTATCATAATTTTGATGTTTCCATCATATAGTGTAGGCCTAACATGCTCATAGAACATGGTATCCTGAAAATGCCCCACACTTACCATGTATTGCTACTATAATATCAGTGACCTACACATAATGTAGGTCAAGGAATTTGAATCCAATAGACAAAAATACAGTTATTTTTCATGCGCTCCAAATACCACATTACTATTACACTTTCTGACAAAGTGAACAACTGGAAAGTTTGACGAATGATGATAGAAAAAAAATGAACATAATTCAAAATTGTTTTTCATCAAACTGTAGCTAGATTCCCGACAAATCTATCCTTTCCTCCAAAATAAGTGTTGAACAAAGCAGCAGTTTTCTGCTGGGTCATCCTATCAGAAGCACAAGTTGTGATGAAACCCAAAGGTTTTGTACTGTACTACATTCTTCCCCTCTGATCTGTTCAGCAGGCTGATATTGGAATGTACAATACAATCCTTTCTGGAGACATTTCAAGCCCTTACTCAATTAAAAGAAGAAAAACAGTCAACTAGAATGAAGTGTTATGTGCATGCATGTGACCATAAAACAAAGCTGAAAGGTCTTTATTTTAGACCAGGGGTAGGCAACCTATGGCACACGTGCCGATGGCGGCACGCGAGCTGATTTTCAGTGGCACTCACACTGCCCGGGTCCTGGCCACCAGTCCGGGGGGGCTCTGCATTTTCATTTAATTTTAAATGAAGCTTCTTAAACATTTTAAAAACCTTATTTATTTTACATACAACAATAGTTTAGTTATATATTATAGATTTATAGAAAGAGACCTTCTAAAAACGTTAAAATGTATTACTGGCACACAAAACCTTAAATTAGAGTGAATAAATGAAGACTCGGCACCCGACTTCTGAAAGGTTGCCGACCCTGTTTTAGACCTATCAATTTGATAGTGTCCTTTTAACCAACTATCATGCTGAGATTATGAATCTATGCAAACATGCATGACAGGAATTATATTAAATAATTTTCATTCTAACTTACCTGCTGAGCTTTCTGTAAACACTGTTAACGTCTGTCCTCCCACACTTTGCAAAAGAAAAGGATGTTCTCTGGGTGCACTGACGGAAGCAGGTTTTCCTCCAATATCATTGATACTTGCAAGATCTTCATTCAAAGTAAATGATACCTAACACCCACAATGAACATAAAATTACTACATAGACCTTTTAACTACATAGATTTTAGAGCTTAGGAAACAGGAAGAGAAAGAAAAATGAAATAGTACAATACAATTTTGAATTTTTCAAATATATATCTGGGATCTAATTTTTAATATACTAATCTTCTGAAATATTTTATTCAACATTTTCACATAGGATTATTTATATAATTTACTCAACAGATTTTTATTATCTCCTCTTGATGTCAGAGAACAATTAATTGCATTTCATTATTTTTAAAAATGTTTGAGAACCTAAGATAGTTATACCTTTCAATGTAGATATTTTAAATGTTTCACACAGCTAACTTCACTTTTGAGAAAGTGTCAGCAGCATATATTACAGCCAACTATGAGCCTGATCAAACCCCAAAGACAACTGGAGTCTCTCCACGTATTCCAGTGAGAGTTAGATCAGACTCTAAGATGGTAAATTCAGCTTTTACCCACTGCTGAATTTTTGCTAAGTCTCTTCCAATTCAATGTATTATTTTGCTCTGGGATATACTGAATCATGCTGCTACCTTCTCATCTAACATGAAAGGTAAAATACTTGGTAAAGCTATTATTCATTCAATTGCTAATAAAAGAAATTAATCAGCTCCCTTTGCAGATGAAAAAGACCCTCAAACTCCCTAATACTTTATATTTAACAAAACCAATGAATTAATACCAAATATGATATGGTATATTTCTGAACTCTTACTTCTTTGTTTCCAACTTTTTCTGCTTAATATTAATACCTAGCTCTTATATAGCACTTTTCATCAGTAGATCTCAAAGCGCTTTATAAAGGATATTAGCATCATTATCCTCATTTTACAGATGGGGAAACTGAGGCACAAAGCAATAAGTGACTTGCCCAAGGTCACGCAGTAAGCCAGTGACAGAGCCAGTCACCCAGGTCTCCCAACTCCCAGTCCAGTGCTCTATTACAGCACTATAAGAGAAATTTACACTACAAAGAAATATACTTTAAGCAACACTAAAGTTCAAAATATAACACATTTATAGCCTTTGGATTTGATAATTACTTACTTCTGTTCTTCCTTGATTTCTGTAAAAGAAAATATTTAATGTTTTAGTTTCCATAATCTAATTTCACAGGTCTAGCTCCTCTAATAACAGCAGCAACCTCAAATTCTAGCTTTGTTCCTGTCTTCACTCCTGAGCTACCCAAGTACAAATGGGAAAATCAGCAGGAGCAAATAGAAGCAACACAATAGCGTATAAATAAATTGATGGAGATTCTCTATTTAGATGTGCCTATTTCTGATATCTATGAAATCAGAAATGGTGTTCTAAAATATATCTACACACACCAGTATAATTTTTTGTAGTCATACTGTTTATAATGTACACTGATAATCACTGGGCAGCTATATTTCAAGCTTCATAGAAAAAAACAACTTGTATTTGCAATAAATATTATGCAATATAAGTAGTACTTCACTGCAATACACTACTGTATACTAAAAATAACTTTTTCAACTTCTGTAATAATTCTAAGAATTCTTACCAAAAAAAATATGGTGAACTACTTACTTGGCAATCCTCAGCTTCCCTACTTCACCCCTTCCTGAAGCTTTAGTCCATTGTTGTGACAAGTACTTGGGGACCTAAATAATGATAAATTTCAGGTAACTATGCAACAGATAGTTATATCAAAGATGTTATTGTTTTTTTTTTTATTTAAAAAAATCCATCTTTTTATATTGCTTTCTTTACAACAACAATCAAAATACACTGGAGATTAATATTTCTTTGCTAGGAAAGGCAAAGAGAGTAAGTCAGCACCAAATCCTGACCATATCTAAACCTTCCAAAGCCTACCAAGTATCACCTAAGATGTATGGCTTAAATGAGACTAAAAGAGGTGATTACACATTGCAGCCTTAACACTTAACAGGACAGCTGAATGACTTGTGGAACAAAAAAGGAAGTCAAGTTTTACTAACCCTAAGGCCATGCACTAAAAAAGTGTTCATGTACAATGTTCTTTTTATGCTCTTCTTTTGACACTCAGAATGCATCAGAAGTCCAGCAAATCCACTTTTATTTTTAGCTTTGTAGCAATAACTTTCTAGGGTTTTACTAGTACAATAAAGTCATTCCATATTTGCATTGATATCCACTGTAGAAAGTATATACAACTAAAGGATTGCATACTTTGTTGCTTATGTAGGCAGAGCTGCACACCCAATGAGAGAGAGAAGCACCCAACACAATGGGATCCTGATCCATGACTATGGCTCCTAAGTGCTATGGTAATACAAATATTAAATAATAATATTAAGCCACAGCCTGTGATGTATAGGCAGTATCAGGGGGCACCAGTAAGATTTATCTGCCAGCAGCACCAATCAGGCACTTGGTGGGCCTGATTTTCCCTCACTTATACCAGTGGAAATCAAGCTTTTCCAGATTTACATTTTCACCAACCTCAATAGGGTTCTGCCTATTGCTGCCTAGAACGTTCTCTGAAATTTTGGAATTGATACAACATGTTTAAAAGTTGTCACGTTACACACAGAACAAAAAAGATGCCATTAAGTGTAGAGCCTCACTTCACCCAGCTAAATCTGTAGTTGTATACTGGATAGGATTATGCAATCTATAGGAAGACAGGAAATGTCTTACACAATAAAACACCCACTATGGTGGATTTCTTTTAATTTTAGCAAGAACAATTAGGAGGATCAGTTTTCAAAAATCTTTTAACAATCCTGAATATAGTGTACAGAAACATTGCAATCTTTTTCTATAAATAAAATCAGAATTCAAATAATTTTAACTTAGATTTTGGAAAAGGGATTCCCCAGTTAAGGTCTGACATGAGGCCATGAGTGAATTAATAGCATCTGAACAAAACATATATAAAATACTTAAGATTCTAGAGACATTATCTTTATTCTTGGCTATGTAGATAGGGATAACACTTCTCCCTCACAATTTGTAACATGACCATGTGGGAAAAGAGATGACATAAAGCAATACCATTTCCAAATAAAATACTCCTTAATTAGCACAACCTACTTTTCTATTTTTTGCACTCTAAAACCTCAAAGCCTTAGTTGTACTTACCTTTATTGCATATATTCCTAAAGCACCCACCACTGTAATATCTGGGCTATTATTACCTATTAAGTTGTCTCTCTCTGGGATACTTTCTATATTAGCTCCACACATTCTAATGTGAAACCAGGTTAGCCAGAACGGTTTTCCAACAGGTCTTTTCCCCAGAAATTAATTAACAATTTCAACATTGTTATACCTGGTCTTCATTAGCCAGGGAAATCATGTTGTGAACTGTTGTGGTAAAGCAGCACTACACAAAACATTCTATTGTATAAAGAAAAATCTTAAAGAGATTCCTAACATGTTGGGGGACCTACTTACAAAAGTTTGCCCTGGTTTAAAAATCCAGTTCAGACCTGAAGCAGGTCTGCTCTCTCTCCTTCAGGTCTGAACTGGATTTTAAACCAGGAGGGTAGGGGAAAACTATGCATAACCCTTCTACAACACTAGCAAACTATATAGCTGAAGTATTGCAGCAATGGTAGAAAATGTAACATGGGCAGGAGTTACATGTTTTTACCATTGTATCATCTAGCCTGTGATAACACAGTGGTAAAAATGCCCAACTTATTGTAGTTTGTTGGCTTAAAAAAGGTGCAGTTGTTTGCAGTTACCAAGTTCAGTTCACTATCATCTTCACTACAACACCAAAACACGTTTGAACCATGCTGGGGTACTACAGAGTTGTGGGCTCCCACTATATGAAAGGAAGTACAATGTTACGAAGACCATAGGCTTAGTCAATACCAGCCATGGAAGTCATTTTTAAGTCATGTTAGCACCTATCTGTGACAAATCATGTTTTAAAAAGGTTCTTGCTATCCTTATTCTCCTCTTACTATAGAGAATGCACCTAGGAAAGTTCTGTTGCTGATAACCAATATCAAACTGGGTCCCCTTTCACCACCTCATCTCCCCAAACAGATTTGAAAACTCCTTGGTAAGCGTAGGTAGGACCAACTCGTTTTCAACAGGGCTTCATAAAACCTACTAGTCAGAAACTGACACTAAAGAGGAAGTAGAAAGACCTGGTGACAAGCCCACCCCTTGACCTTGTTCACATTGAGGATTTTCTGAAATCTTTTATTGCTGCTCTAGCACCAGTGCTGCCAATGATGGAGGCAATAGCATAAACCAGCCACTGGCTTTTTTACCACTGTGTCATCTTGAAAATCCTAAGTGCAGCTATAACCCCAGGTTCTTAGAAGATAAAGTATGATGTGAATCCTAGCAGGGTGCTGACACTGCTTAGTGAGCCTCATCCATCTCTGCCCAAGGGTGTCTGATAAATCTGAAGTCCTCACCCCAGCTACAGGAAAGGAGAATTTTCATTCTCTTCTTCCTGCCACGGTCTCCTGAATGATACTGGGATGGAGAGACGATTCCGCTATTTCATTCCCTCTCCCCCTTGCCTTGCTAGTGCTCACAGTCTTTGCCAAGAGCAGAGCGGCCGTTACATGCCACTCGTCAGTCTCAGGGTTGCTCCAAAGCGCAGCCACGGAAGGGGCCGGAGTCTCGCCGCTCTCTGGGCAGTGAGCAGCCGTGGGACCTGCCCGCTGACTCTGCATTGGCTCGCGCGTGGCGAGGTCTCCGCAGCTCCAGGGAGACCACACGAGCCTCTGCTTTCCTGCGGCGACCGTAGGAGCCGCCAAGGGGAGTGGGGGGCGGCCGCCAAGGGGCGTGGGGGGGGGGGGGGGGAGGGGGGGGGGGGGGGGGGCGCCAGGGGGGGGGGGGAAGTCCCTCCGCCCCCCGCCCCGAGCAGCAGAAACCGGGAATTGCTGTCGCCCTCCCCGCCGCCCCCACAGGGACCCCGCCCCGGCGTATTCTCCAGACGAGCTCCGGTCTCGGCCCCAGGGAGGAAAGGAGCCGCCGCAGCCCGCGGCAGGGCCTCCCTCGCGGGGCAGAAGCCGGGCGGCGGGGGCAGGATGAGTCGCTAGCCCGGCCCGGGGCCCGCGCGGCCTCTCACCTTCACCAGCCACATGCCCGTGTTCTGCTTGGCCCCGGTCAGGTCCAGCTCCCCCTTCTCACTCATGGCGGCCCGGGCGGGGGACGCGGGGACACGCGGAACGAGCTCGAGGCGCCCGCGCACACAATGGCAACTGCATCCACCCGGACAGGAATCAGCAGCTCACCCGTCTACGGCGGCCCCACGCCGCCAAACTTCCGCGGGAAAGCGGAGCGAGGAGGGAGTTCCTCGCCTCCCCCTCCTCCCCGGGAGAAAAGGGGAAGGGGGAAGCCTGTGGAGTCTCGCGCTTCCTCTGGCTGGCGTGGGGGCGGGGCAGTAACAGGGCCTGAGCCAGGGGCGCTGTAGTGACTGACACCGCACGGTGGCAGCCTGGTCTTCCTGTGCCGCAGGCCGGGGTGTTTCCCTCGCTGCGCGGGGGAGGGAGGAGGCCTGGTGCGCTGCAGTGAGCCCCAGGGCCACCCAAGCTGACAGAGTAGGGAGGAGATGAAAAGCAGCCAGTGGCCTTGCCCCCCTGGTGGATTGAGTGAGAGGCCCCTGGAAGAGTTGGGTGATAGACGGTGCTTAATTTGTACTGAAAGAGGTGCCAGGGCTGAAGCAATGGTTTACTTTCATAACTGATAGGGCAACCCAGAGGCGTTGGGGTATGAGGTGCCTGGGCTATACCCTGGCACAAACTAAGCAATGGTTATAGAAACAACAAGGGAGCCATTCCAGCAGAAGGAAGTCAGATGCATGGCGTTTTTATCCATAATGGTTAATATTAGTACTGTAAAAGTCAGCCACTTCACAGCATCCCCAGAGCCTGGGCAGGACTGTGGAATCATCAGGCTCTGACTGTCAACTCAGATTTGGCCCAAAATTCAGGTTAAAGGCAAGCTACACTTTGGTGACATTTCCCCAAATTAAATTAAAACCTCAGTGGGTACACGTGTATTTAAACAAAGAATCACCCACTGCTGTGTTTGAAACCCAGACATTGCAACTCTAAAAGCCTGAAAGTGAAATGCAGGGCTTGTCTCCCTGGAAACTAGAACCATAATAACGAAGTTATTTGTAATTCACACTTTTAGTTATTTCAGTGCAAGTCTTTGTGTGGACACTCTTATTTGAACTCAGTGGGGAGGATGTTCAGCATCTCAAAAAAGTTCTGCACTTGGCAGGATTTACAGATGATTGTTAACTGAGGCTTAGGGACTGAGTCTGTGAAGTGATGAGCACAAGGAGGTAGGAAGAGCTCAGCACCTTTCAACACCAGGCCCAGTGTGATTCGTCAAAAAGTGAGCAAATGGCAGAGTTGTGTCTAAATAGCTGCCATATGCTCAGACCACACTTACCGCTACTTAAAAATGACATGGAATGAATGTCTTCAACTCAAGTGACATTTTCAATAATCTGGTGTCATGATTCAATAGTTCTAATATACATTACTGGCACTACCAAACTAATGTAAACATTTAAAAAGAGGAATGTAAACAGGCCAAGTGCACGAGTAATCAACATAACTGACTAAATCGGGATTGTTAGCTAAATTGCCCTGTGAGAAATCATTGTTCTCGTTTAAGGTGCTAAAAACAATAGGGAAGAAATCTCGCAATATCACTGGCTCAGCTGGTGGCTCAGAGCTGAAAGTGACAAGGCAGAGATTTCCTTCCCAGCTATATGCTACAGGCAGCCTTTCCAGTCCTGTTTCCATGGAAACTACATTAAGGGGAGGCAACAAAGTAAGAAGCATTTTCATTAATTCCTAATTTAAAATCCTAACCTTATGTTTGCCATTCCAGTGTTTCGTTCCATAGATGAAGAATCAGAAACCAGTAGGCAGTAGCTGAGAGTTGGAGCTCTGTGTTTCCATTTCTGCTCCTGTTTATATGCAACAAATGTCAAATCAGGGGAAATAAATTACAAGATTTTAAATTACAGAACATTTACTTCTGGTTTTTTCATCCCACCAAGTGGGATCAATAGATTGCACTGTAGCAAGCCTCAGAGAAGGACCTCCGTTTGTCAGTTTCAGGTGCTGTCTGAGGACTGGCAGTGCTGATTTATAAAATAAAAATAATCTACAGACATAAATGGCCTGATCCTGTACCGTTAAAATGAATACGAGTTTTGTTGTGGAAATAAATTACAAAGCATACAATGAATTTATGTATGCTTCCCTCAGACCCAGGAGGATATCAGGGAAAATATGCTTATAGAAGTTAACACTGTCCAACCTGCACTGACAGCAGCCCCCTTGGAGAGGGGAAGGGGTGGCATAGATGCAGGCAGAGAAGTCAATGGCAACAGAGAGGGAGCAGTTCTCAACTATCACCATGGAAGGTGGAGCACGCTGTGGGTCGCAGCTTCCTTTCCTAGTACTGATCCACAGAATTTGGAGACCATGTCCTCTGGCTCCTCAAGGGCTTCAAAATTCTTTGCTCCTGGGGGCAGTATACAGAGGAAACCCCACAAGGTAACCCTGGTGGTGTCCAAAATTTCTTTATCGCAGTCTTGTAAATTTTAGCTGCCGGATGATTAAATATAGTTCTTGTACTTCCATGGCTAACCCTCCCCCGCAAAAAAACAAAAAACAAAAAAAAACAATGAGGATTTGTTTTACAAATGGTGGTATGTTTAATCAAACATACCTTTCCGGTATTTCCCCTTACTTAGAGAACTCCCCAGGAAAGTGAGCTGTTGTGTGTAGAAAGAAAATAAAACATAGCATACAGTAATTGTTATTTTACAATGTAATGGAATGCATATATATATGTAGATTTCTTTTTGCAAGCATCATAGAATTTTCCACATCAGATAAAATTACAGTTAACAAACAGTGCTGACATGGTAGATCAAACAGATCAGATATAATCACACAAAACTGTAAGTGCTGAATTATATTAAACAGATGGCTTTTGACTTGTGTTTGGATTTATAAGCAAAGTAGATGGTGCTCAGTGAATATTAATGAAAAATATTTCCATAATGTGGGTGTGTAACAATAGAACAGAAGAATCTTGCTCTAAGAGGCAGAAGGACAGATTCATAGCCCCACTGGCTCATTTGTACTGCTTTGCTGGCACAGAGGGACTGTAAATTCAACTTTATTGGCCAAATGAGTTTTTCCATGTAGAGAAAACCTCCAGGGTCCTGTAGAACCATTACACCAGTTCTACACTACCCCCCAGTGTTTAGTGTAAAGCTTATTCCCAGAACAAATGGGGGCATAGCCAATGTATTGCTGTGCCTCAGTGATTATGGCTGCTAGTACAGCTCTGGAGACCACAGGCCATTTAGAGCAACTCTGAAGCTGCTTAGAGTTGTGCTGAGGTCCAAAGCATCCCCAGCCAGCCCCACAATTGTGAAGCAACAAAAAGCCACTTTTATTATTCCCTCCTTTGGGTCCTGTGCCAAGTGCAGCTTGACCAGACCAGAGGAATTGTATTTTGTCAGTTCCTGGAAGATAGCCATATATATTTAAGGAAAGTACAGGGGTAATTCAAATTCAAACATTCAACAAGCTATGTTTTCTTCACTCACTTCTAACTCTTTTCACACCCTTCCCTTAAAACCTGAGGGTCCTGTCTACTCAACGTGGACATTCAGGATCTCCTGGCAGTTTATTTTCCTCTGCTCACCGATTGGGCAATATTTTATTTCCTCCCTCATCTGTTCCTACATGCAAACTGTCTGTTTGGTGCTTCTCATCTCAAAGGTGGTTGTATCAGTAATGATTGCTGCATGTATGTAGTTCATAAAGGCCTCTGGCAACCTTCAGGATGAGAGATATTATCTAAATGTAAGACATTATTATTAATAGGGCCTTTAAAAAAATTTCACCAGACCTAGGGATGGGCCAGGACCAGAACACTAGATGCACCCACCAGCTCCTCTTCATGAATTTTGAGGCTCTATCTAGCTATGTTTTTATACATTACCTCTTGCTGTGGAATCTGAGTGGTTTCTGGTTCTGGATGCTGTCATGCCTGAGGCATATCTCTGTAAGAGACCTGTGAAGGGCACTGAATTTGAACACCCCAGAGTTTGGGAAAAGCACATCCCTCGCCCGCGCCGCTTCCCGCAGTCCCCATTGGCTTGGGACGGCGAACCGCGGCCAGTGGGAGCCGCGATCAGCCAAACCTGCTGATGTGGCAGGAAAACAAACTGGCACGGCCTGCCAGGGTGCTTACCCTGGCGAGCCGCGTGCCAGAGGTTGCCGACCCCTGGCCTAAACCATCCAACACAGATGGCTATCCAGCCTCCTTTTGAAAACTTTCAGTGAAGGACTTTCCACAACCTCCCTAGCCAGTTTGTTCCATTGTCTTACTGTTCTTACAGTTAGGATTTAATCTAAATCTGCTATGCTGTAGTTTGAACCCATTGCCTCTTGTCCTGTCCTCTGTGGCAAGAGAGAACAACTTTTCTCCATTTTTTTTGGCAGCCTTTCAAGTATTTGAAGATCGTACCCAGTTCCTTCAGCCTTTGCTCATATGGCTTGCATTCCATCCCTTTGAACATCTTTGTCACTCACCTCTGGATCCTTTCCAGTTTCTCTACATTGTTTCTATACATTGGTGACCAAAACTGGACACAGTACTCCAGCTGAGGCCTAACCAGCACCAGGTAGAGCGGTACTATCACCTCCCGTGACTTGCATGCTATGCCTCTGTTAATGCAACCCAAAATTGCATTTGCTTTTTTTGCAACAGCATTGCATTGCTGACTCATGTTTACTCATAGTGATCCACCACAACTCCCAGATCCTTCTCAGCAGTGCTGCTGCCAGGCCATAGGTTCATTAAAGATAGTGCTTGATTTATGAATATCACACTACACAATTCCTAACCCCTAAAACTTCAGGGCCAGGTACAGCACTGTCCAGAACAGCACATTGCTGCTAAAGTGCTCTTTCAAGGCCCCCCTCAGCAACATAGTTCCGCGTTGAGCTCTTCTGATGGCCCTTGTGTCTGGCCTTTCAAAGTCAACAGCCACTCCACTTTCGCCCTCCACCCCAGCAGCAACCTTTCCCCCGTTTGCCTCACAGATATTATTCAGGACACACAGGTAGCTGTAACCAGTAGAATATTTTTCTCACTGATATCTAATCTAGTAAGAAAACAATGCCAGCATCCCTTCAATCTTCTGCATGCAAATCCAACTGTCATTCTGCACCTGCTGAGCTGGTAGTTGAGTCTTTTCTTGGAGATATCAAAGGTACTAGAAACACCACCCTATACCGGAAACCTACTGACCGCTATACTTACCTACATGCCTCCAGCTTCTATCCAGGACACACCACACGATCCATTGTCTACAGCCAAGCTCTAAGATACAACCGCATTTGCTCCAATCCCTCAGACTGAGACAAACACCTACAAGATCTCTATCAAGCATTCTTAAAACTACAATACCCACTTGCTGAAGTGAAAAAACAGATTGACAGAGCCAGAAGAGTACCCAGAAGTCACCTACTACAGGACAGACCCAACAAAGAAAATAACAGAACGCCACTAGCCATCACCTTCAGCCCCCAACTAAAACCTCTCCAGCGCATCATCAAAGATCTACAAGCTATCCTGAAAGACGATCCCTCACTCTCACAGATCTTGGGAGACAGACCAGTCCTCGCTTACAGACAGCCCCCCAACCTGAAGCAAATACTCACCAGACAACATAAACACTAACCCAGGAACCTATCCTTGCAACAAAGCCCGATGCCAACTCTGTCCACATATCTATTCAAGTGACACCATCATAGGACCTAATCACATCAGCCACGCCATCAGGGGCTCGTTCACCTGCACATCTACCAACGTGATATATGCCATCATGTGCCAGCAATGCCCCCCTGCCATATACATTGGCCAAATTGGACAGTCTCTACGCAAAAGAATAAATGGACACAAATCTGACATCAGGAATCATAACATTCAAAAACCAGTAGGAGAACACGTCAACCTCTCTAACCACTCAGTGACAGACTTGAAGGTGGCAATTTTGCAACAAAAAAGCTTCAAAAACAGACTCCAAAGAGAGACTGCTGAACTTGAATTAATATGCAAATTAGATACCGTTAACTTAGGTTTGAACAGAGACTGGGAATGGTTGGGTCATTACACTAATTGAATCTATTTCCCCACGTTAAGTATCCTCACACCTTCTATGGGCCATCTTGATTATCACTTCAAAAGTTTTTTTTCTCCTGCTGATGATAGCTCATCTGAATTGATTGGCTTCTTACAGTTGGTATGGCTACTTCCACCTTTTCATGTTCTCTATATGTATAAATATCTTCTTGCTGTATGTTCCATTCTATGCATCCGATGAAGTGGGCTGTAGCCCACGAAAGCTTATGCTCAAATAAATTTGTTAGTCTCTAAGGTGCCACAAATACTCCTGTTCTTTTTAAAGGTACTAGTGTACATCTTAATGAGACAGGGGAGCAAGGGCTAAGCTGGATCCCCCAGAATCACTACTAGCATTTCAATATCAGCAATGGTAATCCACTGGGGTCAGGAAAGAAATTCCCTGCTTGCAGCTTCCTGTACAGTCCTGTGTTCTTAAAGATGTGTGTGTCATGCACCTTCCCTGACCAGCCCACACTGATATCAGTGAAGCATCCCCAGTGATCCACCAATGCTTGCATAACAATAGAAAAGTAGCCCTTTCTGTCAATGTACTCTGTATCAAGGAGGGTTTGGGGCCAAAATAAGGACATTTCTTCTTTCACTTGTTTTGTCTGCCCTACATTACCCGGGGGCATAAACTACCAAAAGAGAACAGTCTGTCCATGTACAGTATGATCATATACATTGGGATGAGAGGAATCCCAAAGTAACTAACTCCTAGCATAGAATATAGGCCATCTAACCTTGGGTCTGTTTGTTATCCTTTTACAACCAAGGATTTTCAAGATACCCCTCTAGAGATAGTGCAAAATAATTTTTGCAGCCATGAATTTTCAGGATTGCTTGTCACCAGTACACTAATAACAATACTGCTCCCATAAAATGCAAAGTAGTACTACCTAATCCAAACAGCACTTGCTTAGTAGTCCAGGGAATGATATTGAGTTCATATCTGGAGCTGACCCTGCAGTTAGTAGGGCTATTGATAACAGTTAACTCATGCGATTAACTCAAAAAAATTAATCGTGATTAAAAAAATTAATCATGATCAGTCGCACTGTTAAACAGTAGAATACCAATTGAAATGTATTAAAAATGTAGAAAAACATCCAAAAATATTTAAATATATTGATTTCAATTGCAACACAATATACAAAGTTGACAGTGCTCACTTCATATTATTATTTTTATTACAAATATTTGCACTGTAAAATGGCAAACAAAAGAAATAGTATTTTTCAATTCACCTCATACAAGTACTGTAGTGCAATCTCTATCATGAAAGTGCAACTTACAAATGTAGATTTTTTTTACATAACTGCACTCAAAAACAAAACAATGTAAAACTTTAGAGCCTACAAGTCCACTCAGTCCTACTTCTTGTTCAGCCAATCACTAAGACAAACAAGTTTGTTTACATTTACGGGAGATAATGCTGTCTGCTTCTTATTTACAATGTCACCTGAAAGTGAGAAGAGGAGTTCGCATGGCACTTTTGTAGCCGGCCTTGCAAAGTATTTACGTGCCAGTTATGTTAAACGTTTGTATGCCCCTTCATGGTTCAGCCACCATTCCAGGGGATATGCTTCCATGCTGATTATGCTCATTAAAAAATAATGCATTAATTAAATTTGCAACTGAACTCCTTCGGGGAGAATTGTATGTCTCCTACTCTGTTTAACCCGCATCCTGTCACATATTTCATGTTATAGCAGTCTCGGATGATGACCCAGCACATATTTTTCATTTTAAGAACACTTTCACTGCAGATTTGACAAAACACAAAGAAGGTACCAATGTGAGATTTCTAAAGATAGCTACATCACTCGACCCAAGGTTTTAGAATGTGCCTTCCAAAATCTGAGTGGGACGAGGAGTGGAGCATGCTTTCAGAAGTCTTAAAAGAGTAACACTCTGATGCAGAAACTACAGAACCCGAACCACCAAAAAAGAAAATCAACCTTCTGCTGATGGCATCTGCCTCAGGTGATAAAAATGAACACGTATCGGTCCGCACTGCTTTGGATGGTTATCAAGCAGAAGCTGTTATCAGCATTGACGCATGTCCTCTGGAACACTGGTTGAAGCATGAAGGGACATACAAATCTTTAGTGCATCTGGCACATAAATATCTTGCAATGCCGGCTACAACAGTGCCATGCGAATGCCTGTTCTTTCTTTCAGGTGATATTGTAAACAAGAAGCGTGCAACATTATATCTCCTGCAAATGTAAACAAACTTGTTTGTCTAAGTGATTGGCTGACCAAAAAGTAGGATTGAGTGGACTTGTAGGCTCTAAAGTTTTTACGTTGTTTTGTTTTTGAGTGCAGTTTTTTTTTTTTGTACATAATTCTACACTTAAGGTCAACTTTTATGATAAAGAGTTTGCTCTACAGTACTTGTATTAGGTGAATTGAAAAATACTATTTCTTTTGTTTTTTACTGTGCAAATATTTGTAATAAAAAATAAATATAAAGTGAGCACCATACACTTTGTATTCTGTGTTGTAATTGAAATCAATATATTTGAAAATGTAGAAAATATCCAAAACTATTTAAATAAATGGTATTCTATTATTGTTTAACAGTGCGATTAATCACATGATTAATCGCGATTAATTTTTTTAATCGCTTGACAGCCCTAAATATTAGCAACTTAAACATTATTGTTGTCTGAAAATGCTATTAAAGAACCACTTAAGATCATTAAAATAGAGATGGGGGGGGATCTAAATCCCCCCCGTGCCCACCCTCCTCTCCTCGTTTATAAATATTGTGCATTTGAAAACACTTTGGCCTCAGTGTGCTTAAATCCCATCTGTGAGAGATATGATAATCTTCTGCAATATACTGGACAAACCTGATGGAAATAAAATAAATCTTACTGAATTAGGTTTGATGGATCCATTGTATTAAAAATGCAATTGTTTATGTGTTATTGTGGAACTGTATGTAATTTCTGTAGGAGATGTGACTAATGCAATCTCTGGGAAGTATTAGGATCTTCAAAGGACTTTTTGGGACAACACTTGTGACATGGATTTCCTAGGAAATATTTGGGGTGAGGACAATGCAAATGATCTGTCTTTGAGTCTATCCTTTTGAAGCTGCACCTTGAGCAGAAATCCATTGTCTGGCTGATAACCCATTCCTGGTCTCTGTAAAGGCCCAAACTGGATAAATGAGTGCTTCACAAATGAATATTCTAGTTCTGGGTAAAGAGTTATTTATGAACTTGAAGCCACAGGAAAACCCCTGTGTAGGGGTTTGAAGGACTGCTCCCCTGCCAGAGCCCATGTTGGAGTTGGCATGATCTCTGGTAAGCTTATTACCATGTGTGTATGTTCATTTTATTGGTTTTGATAGGTTTTATCTGTATTCTTTTTGCATTAAGAATAAAATCTGCTTGCTTATAAAGTTCTGTGTGTTAATTTATACCTGTGACAATTACACTGTGTACCATCTCTGAAGAGAAGGCAAAAGAATCAGACTTTAAGGTCAGAAGGGACCATTATGATCATCTAGTCCGACCTCCTGCACAACGCAGGCCACAGAATCTCACCCACTCACTCTTGCTTATGCAACCTATCTTTTGCTGGGGATATCACAATATGGTCAGGGGACTGTACAGCCTGAAAATACCCTGATCAGAATGGAGAGAGACATGTCTCTCACCCAAGATAGCCAAGAGATGGGGAGCCAGAAGCTTAGAGTGGTGCCCTTGCTGGACCATAGAGAGGGAATACCATTGCAGTTGCCCTGAACTCTGATGCCATGGACTTACTTCAATGAGACTTTAAGCATGTGCTTAAGTGATTTCTTGAGTAGGAATACTTCCCTGAATCAGGGGCATTGTGTACAATCAGTTTTACTATCGATAATTTCCCTTGTTGTTTGTATGAATCTTTCACACAACAGCACGGAAGAGAAAAAATATTTTAAAAAGTAGGAAGATGTGGCTGTAAAATCACAAAAACTATCAGGGGGACTAAGAGGGCAGGTGTTGTATCTGAATTCTATTTTAACCAATTTTTTAAAAGTGACTAGATTTCAAGTTGACAGTGTCCCTTTTAATCAAGTTCCTCTCTGCCTCTTTCTGGTGTATGTCCAGTTAGCTGTTAAAGAGTATCAGCGCTTCTCAAGAAAAGTTCACTGGCCAAACAAGCATTCTCTCAATAAGAGGTTTTCAAAGTCCAAGGTTCTCTTTGTGCTATTATTTAGCTCATAATGTGCGCTCCATGTAGCTTATCAGTTTCTAAAGTGTTTTTTTTATACTATGAGCATGAAGGATGCTGTATAGCTAAATCCTCTTCTATCTGCTGTTTGCTTCTTGACTCATTTACATTTCCTTTGAGTCTCATGTTTTCTTTAGAGATACTGCCCGTGAACATGATAGCTCAGTAGTTTTGTGATCGTTTATTTTTATACACCATGAGCAGTAAAGTCACCTGTCTCAGATGAAACAACAATCTTTAGTTCCAAATAATGATAGAATGAGGCATTTTCTGTTTAGCTGCAAAGTAAATCTATTTTCAATAGATTCCCCCCCCCCTTTCTTTGTTTTAAATGAGATGATTAATCTGAATCATCAGGCCTGTCTGCTTCATCATTCTTGCTAACTAACTGCAGCTTCTTTCTTAGGATCTTTACTTCTCGAGCCTAATGATCTTTTGCTTTTAGTGCTATTCTTGCTGAGTGTGTGTTGGTGGCAATTTTCTAAAATGGTACCTTTGGTCTATTAAATATTGTTAATTACAGCACTAAGTCTCCTTGTTCCATATGCATAATATTAATGACAGGAGTAAAACTTTCCACTCTCCCTACCCTAAAAAAAAAAAAGTATTTTCCTACAAAATCAAATTGGATATATGTGAAATAATGAAAAATCTTAAATATTTAAAAATCAAATGACAACTTATTTGATTTTGTTGACAGATTATGTTAAATAAAAGCTTCTGATTTGTAATTCAGGGAGAAGAGAGAGTGAAGCTGGCATTGGAAGGATGGAAAGGGAGAGGGGGCAGAAGGAAGCTAGAGCAGAAAAAAAAATAGCAAAATACTTTGTTAGTGCAGAGTTAAGGTTGTCTGGTGATCTCCTGTGCCCTTCCAGAATATTTTGTTCAATAAAATTCAAACTTCCGAAAGTCAGGAAATGAAGAGTTAAGGTAAATGCCCACACAACCTTAACTCTCTCCCCTCCACCTTCCAGCTGGCAAGAGCCACTGGGAGTTATCTACATTCAGTCCAGCTGCGTTTACTGTTAGGTGTAGCTGTATTGAATGGTGGAGGAATAAGCTGGAGCAGGTAGGAAGAGGTGTGATATGAGAAGATCTGGGTCTGAGTCCCCACATGTGTGTTATCAAAGGATCTTTCCTTTGATGTGCATGTGTACCTTGAGGTTCCAGTCTGCATCATTTCAATACAGAATTGAATTGGATAGATTGTGTCAATAGCAATGCACTGGGGTCTTCTTGCCATGGGTATTGTCAATACTGAGGTGAGATATGAGAGCAGTGTGTGGATTTAAATGATGGATAGGAGAAGTATAGGTTTAGGAGGTATCTTGTGTGCAAATGCGAAGGGACTGGAAAAGGTTATGATGTGGTTGTTAAATTTTATGAGTGTGGTATGGTGTTGGGGGATAAGTTCAATGGTTGAGTGTAGGGCAAGTGCAGGTTGTGCCTGTCCATTACAGTGAAAAGGCAGAATAGGAGTGTGTGTGTGTTACGGGCGATTGGGGTATGGCTCAAAGAAGGCAGAATTAAGGTTGTGTGGGTATTTACCTTAACTCTGTATTTTCCGATTTTCAGAAGTTTGAGTTGTGCTGAACAAAGTGTTCTGGAAGGGCATGAGCTCCCGAAACTCTGCACTAATGAATTTTTTTGCCATTTTATTTCCTAGTTTTTTAAACAGAAAGGGAAATGTTTGTTAGTAGGAGTTAGTGGTCATTTAGGCAGTTGTAGTTTTCACCTGGGTTTGCAGTTGATATGCTACTGTGGCTAGGTAAAGATCAAAAGACCTAGCTTTTATATAGTGCTTTTCATCAGATGATCTCAAAGAACTTTACATCATTATCCCCTTTTAACAAAGGGAAATTGAGGCAGAGGGGTGAAGTGACTTGCCCAAGGTCACCCAGAAGGCCAGTGGCAGAGCTAATAATAGTTGCAGTCCAGTGGTCTTTACTCTAGGCCATATGGTTGCTATGGCCATCTCTACACAATGGTGAATAGAGTGGCACAGCTATGGTGTTGTGGCTACGCTGCTATAGAAACATAGTTCAGATGCTTCCTACACCAATGGAAGGGTTTTTCCCATCTCTTCCTCCTCCCCGAGCCTTGATAGCTAGTTCAATGGAAGCATTCTTCCTTTGGCCTAGCTGCAGCTACACAAAGGGTTAGGTCAGTGTAGCTATAGTGCTCAGGGATGTGACATAGTTGATCAAAATTTTTAGTGTAAACCAGGCCTATGTGATTCCTCAGTGCTCCTCCCATGTCCTATACATTTTGTTATAGTGGAATGGGGATAACGGTCATGCTTTGAAATGTTTACAATGTGTAATTATTCAAGGTTGGTGAGAAAAGTCTCATCTTATGTCCCTCACCAAAGACTTTTACGCAAAGTAAACTGCCACGGGATAAGAGGGAAGGTGCTCTCATGGATTGGTAACCGGTTAAAAGATAGGAACCAAAGGGTAGGTATAAATGGTCAGTTTTCAGAATGGAGAAAGGTAAATAGTGGTGTCCCCCGGGGGTCTGTTCTGGGACCAGTCCTATTCAACTTATTCATAAATGATCTGGAAAAAGGGGTAAACAGTGAGGTGGCAAAATTTGCATATGATACAAAATTACTAAAGATAGTTAAGACCCAGGCAGACTGCGAAGAGCTACAAAAAGATCTCTCAAAACTGGGTGACTAGGCAACAAAATGGCAGATGAAATTTAAATGTTGATAAATGCAAAGTAATGTACATTGGAAAACATAATCCCAACTATACATATAAAATGATAGGGTCTAAATTAGCTCTTACCACTCAAGAAAGAGATCTTGGAGTCATTGTGGATAGTTCTCTGAAAACATCCACGCAGTGTGCAGCGGCAGTCAAAAAAGTGAACAGAATGCTAGGAATAATTAAGAAAGGGATAGATAATAGGACAGAAAATATGTTGCCTCTATATAAATCCATGGTATGCCCACATCTTGAATACTGTGTGCAGATGTGGTCGCCCCATCTCAAAAAAGATATATTAGAATTGGAAAAGGTTCAGAAAAGGGCAACAAAAATTATTAGGGGTATGGAATGGCTTCTGTACGACAACAGATTAATAAAACTGGGACTTTTCAGCTTGGAAAAGAGACGGCTAAGGGGAGATATGATTGAGGTCTATAAAATCATGACTAGTGTAGAGAAAGATAAGGAAGTGTTGTTTACTACTTCTCATAACACAAGAACTAGGGGTCACCAAATGAAATTAATAGGCAGCAGGTTTAAAACAAATAAAAGGAAGTATTTTTTCACACAACGCACAGTCAACCTGTGGAACTCCTTGCCAGAGGATATTGTGAAGGCCAAGACCATAAGAGGGTTCAAAAAAGAACTGATAAATTCATGGAGGATGGGTCCCTCAATGACTATTAGCCAGGATGGGCAGGAATGGTGTCCCTAGCCTCTGTTTGTCAGAAGGTGGGAATGAGCGACAGGGGATGGATCACTTGATGATTAGCTGTTCTGTTCATTCCCTCTGGGGCACCTGGCATTGGCCACTGTTTGAAGACAGGATACTGGGCTAGATGGACCTTTGGTCTGACACAGTAGGGCCATTCTTATGTTCTTATCCATGGTCTATGGTCCCAAACCAGTAAAAATTTTATTACACGGTTGTTACAGTAACTTTAACCAGGTGAGCAGTCTGGTGTGTGTCTCTCTCCTTTTCCACTCCCTACTCCACTATTCACTGCAATATGTAGTGCCCCTCCCCCACCAACATTTCCAGCTGCTGTTCCCCTTCCCATCTGTAGAAGCCATTAACATATAAGTTGCTATTTTCTGTCTCCTGCCCTATGCTGCTACATACAAACATCACAGGCACCAGCTTACTGGAGGGCTGCATGCTACCTTCGTTATGTTGCCTGAGCTGCACACTGAGCTGGGCCCCTCACTCCCACTATCCAACCCCAGCTGGGACTCCTACTCCTGCTTCAGCCAGGTTTCCTCAGTCATACCCCAGGTCCACCCTGTCTGTGCCTCCGCCAAAGCAGACCCCCCGCCCACACACACACACTGGCCAGTTCTCCCCTGCCGCCGCTCCCCCGCCCCAGAGGAATAATATGTATCTTAACTTCATTTTCAGGATTTCAGATGTTTACATTTCTGTTACCTTAATTCCCCTAGCTCCAGATCCCAGCTCACATGGAGGGGTTGGGAGAGGTGCTCCGACACCCTATACTCCATATCCCAGAACACACATGGAGGGGGAGAATTCAGAGCTGACAGTCCCCTCCCTTAACCCACCAACTTCCTCTATTACTTTTCCTATTCACCAACCTTTGCCCTCGCACTTCCCCAATCCCTACCCCTTACCTGAGCCCTTAACCCTTCTTCCCTCAACTACCATCCATTCATCCCCATAATACTCCTGTCCTTTCTGCAGATCCAAACCCCTCTCCCCTATTCCCACCTCCTCTTGCACCCCTAATCACCCCTACCATCCAGGCAAGTGTTTGCAAGTATAATACATTGTCCTTTCAAAACTATTTTCAGTGCCTTCCAAATATTCTGCTGTACTCAGATTACATTTTTTGTTTTGTTTTGTTTTGTTTAAAGGACTTCATATAGGCTGATTTTTCCCAAAGGATTACAGTTCATTCTCAGATTTCTGCCCAGGGTGGTATTCAATCTTCAACTTAATGAAATGCTTGTGGTTTTTTTTTCTGGGGGCTGTATCTTGGGAAACTCTTTCTCAAATGATCTCACATTTGGCTTACTAACCCTACCCTGCACTCCCATGAGGCATAACAAATTTCAAGGCAAGCTGTGTAAGCAGGCAGATTTTAGAGCACTTAAGCCTGATTTACACTACAGAGTTAGATCAACATAAGGCAGCTTATGTAGACCCAACTCTGTAAGCATCTGCACTACAATGTTGCTCCCACTGATGGAACTCGCCTACTATGCCAACTTAATAACTCCACCTCCATGAGAGGTGTAGTGCTTAGGTCAACATAGTTAGATTGACGCAGTGTCAGTAGACACTGAATTACTTACGTTGACTTTAGTGACCTCCGGGAGGTGTCCCACAATGCCCCACCGTGACGACTCTGGTCACCATTTTGAACTCTGCTGCCCGGCAGCCAGCTACACACCCCTTCCCTCTAAATCCCTGAGAAATTTTGAAATTCCATTTCCTGTTTGCTTGGTGTGGAGAGCTCACCTAGCAACTGCCCAGCTCACCATGCCAGTTCCACATTCCAGATGCACTTGTGCCTGGAGTACACAGGAGGAAGTAGATCCCCTGGGTCTGTGGGGAGAAGTCGCTGTGCAGGCACAGCTCTGAACCAGCCGTAGAAACATCAACATCTAGAAGCAGATTGCTTGGGGCATGTGGGAGAAGGGCTACAAGAGGGATGTGCAGCAGTGCCACATGAAAGCCAAGCAGGTGCGGCAGGTGTACCAGAAGCCAGGGGAGGCTAACAGTCATGCTGGTATTGAGCTGGAGACATACCATTTTTTTAAAGAGCTGGGCAGAGACCCCACGACCACCCCCAAAAGCCTCGTGGAAACTTTGGAGGAGCCAGAGTTACAGGCCCTCCGAGTGAACAGTCAGGAAGAGGTATTGGACAAGGAAGAGGAGGAGGATGGGGGACAGGCAACCAGGGATCCAGTGGCGCAGCGAGCTAGGACCTGTTTTTGACTTCAGAGCAATCAAGTCAGTCCCTACAGTCCAGCACGGGTGAGCCTCATGCAGGAGAAGGAACCTCAAGTAAGCAATTTGCTTTGATATTTCAGGGACACATCCACAGGCGCCGACTCCATGGATGCTCTGGGGCAGGCGCAACCATGGGGAAAAATTAGTGGGTCTTCTGCACCCACCGGCAGCTCACCACCCCCTCCGCCCCAGCTCACCTCTGCCTCCACCTCCTCCCCTGAGCACGCCGCTTCTCCCCCTAGCTCCCAGCGCTTCCCCCCGTGAAACAGCTGTTTCGCGGTGGCAAGCGCTGGGGGGGAGGAGGAGGAACATGGTGCACTCAGGGAAGAGGCGGGGCTGGGGCAGGGATTTGGGGAAGGAGTCCAATGGGGGCGGAGTTGGGGCGGGGACTTTGGGGAAGGGATTGGGATGGGGGCAGGGCAGGGGCTGGGCAGGTGTGGAGTTGGGGCAGGGCTGGGCTGGGGGGGGGGGGGCGCGAGCATCCACCGTCGCCGGGAAAAGTTGGTGCCTATGGACACATCTGTTCATTTACTCTTTTTAAATCATGGTAGAAGAGGTAGTGAAATAACCAAATAAAGCTAGAGTTGCTATCTGCTTCTCATTCCCCTGTACAGTCAGGCAGAGGGGGGTCTTGCAGAAATGTGCACTGGGATGTCCCGTGAATCCTCCACAGAGACCTTGAGGAAACTTTCCTGGTGGTAATCTGCAATTCTCTGCCAAAGGTTTCCGGGGAGGGTTGCCTTATTTCTTCCATCCCGGTAGGACACTTTCCCATGCCACTCAGCAATTACTTCATCAGGCACCATTGCAGCACACAGGCTAGCAGCACGCGGACCCGATCTGCAGCCAGATGCATGCTGGAGCTGCTCCCTTTCAGCCCCCCTTACTCTCAGGAGTGAGATATCCACTAAAATCACTACTGCCTGTGGAAAATGGTGCCAGTATTCAGTTCAATTGTCCTATCCACATATACTCATGCCGATGAGCTATTCCCCAGCTTATTGTCTCAACTCGCCCCCGCTCCCCCTCCGGACCATACTCACCATGGCTGGGACTGCCCCCATGCTCTATCAATCCCAAGAAGAGGTGAGAATGTAATGTTTGTAACTAGTGTGGATCAAGAGGAGTGAGTTCAGTGTACCAAGTTTCCATTTATCTTGTGAATACATTCACAGTAGTACCTCTGTGCATTGTACCTTTTGCAGATAGAAATGTGGCCTTGAGGGCCTCTCCATCCACGCCAGTGGAGCAGCTCAGTGAGATAATGAAAAGAAGGAAGAGGAAGTGGGATGACATGTTACAAGAGAGCCTGCAAGCCTCTGTTGCTTTGGATACCGAGCACAGGGCTTGGAGGATTGCCCTTACAGACAGCATGGCCTAGGGTGACCTGACGTCCCGATAAAATCGGGACCGTCCCAATATTTTGGTGTCCTGACCGATCTTTGGCATTTTTTATTATTTTTTTGCTCAGCTGCGGCAGGACTCGGCTTTTTTTTTTTTTTGTTGCTCTGCTGGCGGGGCCCACCCCCCATGTGTCCCGATATTTTCTTCCCCTCATCTGGTCACCCTAGCATGGCCAAGGAGAGTGAAGAGGAGAAAAACACAGGAAAAGAAGAAGAACATGCAGCAGGAGATGCTAGTGCTTCTCAAGCAGCAAACACAGATGCTGCAGACTCTTGTTAACCTTCTGGTTTAATAGTCCCATGCTAGCCTCCCTCTGCAGCCCATGGAAAATAGCATTCCAGGATGGCCCTCCACCTTCCTTGTGGTGTCTGGGGCCACTGCACTACCCCTTCAACTCCATCTTGGGGGAGAGTACAGGCAATCACAGCTGCAAATACACTGACCTGTGAGAGACACGGTTGGTGTATGTGTTTGTGAAATGGAAATGACTGTTCTTTCCCCTTCAAAAGCTCTTTCTCCTTTATTGATTAAGTTTTATTCAGTTATGAGTGTGTCTGTTTGCATGGGTTTGGAATAAAAGTCTATTTATGGAAACTTAATTCATCCTCATTAGTTCACAACATATGCTGGCTGGAGCTGACATCATTCACAGATAAGCGCAACAGGTGCATTTGCAGTGTTATAATACTGCACACACAGCACTCATTACAAGGTTCTTACTGGGGTGCAACACAGCAATGCCAGGTACAGCACACTGCATCAACACACATTATTGTGGCTCACTATTGAAATGATCTTTCAAAGCCTCCCTGAGCCGAACAGCTCTGCATTGAGTTCTCCTTGTAGCCCTGGTATCCGGCTGCTCAAAATCAGCAGACAGCCATTGCATCTCTGCCATCCACCCTGACGGAAACTTTTCCCCCTTTGCTTCACAGGTATTATGAAGCACACACCCTTGGGATATTTTTTTCACTGAGGTCTAATCTCATGAGTAGACAGTGCCAGCAGCCTTTCAAACAGCCAAAGACACATTCAACTGTCTTTCTGCATCTGCTGAGCCTGGAGTTGAAGCTCTCCTTGCTGCTGTCAAGGTGGCCGGTGTATGGCTTCATGAGCCATGGGAGTAAGGGGTAGGCTGGGTCTCCCAGGATCACTACTGGCATTTCAACATCCCCAGTCATAATACATTGGTCTGGAAAGAAAGTCCCTGTTTGCAGCTTTCTGTACAAGCCTGCATTCTTGAAGATGTGCTTGTCATGCACCTTCCCTGACCAGCCCACATTGATGTTGGTAAAGTATTCCCGGTGACCCACCAGCACATGCAATACCATAGAAAAATAGCCCTTTTTGTTGATGGACTCTGTGGCAAGGTGGTCTGGTGCCAAAATAGGGATATGCATGCCATCTATTACCCACCACAGTTTGGGAACCCCACTGCTGCAAAACCATCCACTATGTCCTGCACATTGCCCAGAGTCACAGTCCTTTGTGGCAGGATGCGATGAATAGCCCCGCACACAGTGCATTTTCCTAACTCCAAATTGATTCTTGACTGATCAGTAGCAATTGGGCATTGAAAGTTTCCACAGAGCAATCGCCACTCACTTCTCCACTGTCAGACAGATCTCATTTTGGTGTCACTGCACTGGAGGGCTGGGCTGAGCTCAGCTCAGCACACAGATCCAGGTATGTGGCCTTACGCATCCAAAAGTTCTGCAGCCAGGGCCGGCTCCAGGCACCAGGCACCCAAGCACATGCTTGGGGCGGCACCTGGTAAGGGGC
>NW_020664368.1:2073585-2086679 GCF_002925995.2 Terrapene triunguis
CGGCGGCGCTTTTTTTTGCTGCTTGGGGCAGCAAAAAAGCTAGAGCCGGCCCTGTCTGCAGCCACTCCTCATCATCCCAAACCTGTATTACAATGTGATCCCTCCAGTCACTGCTTGTTTCTCAGGTCCAGAACTGGCGCTCCACCATCTGCAGCTGCTCCGTGAATACCAGAAACAATTCAAGGTTGTTGTTTTCTATGTCCCACAGTAATCTAGCCTCCAAGGAATCGTCCTGTTCCCTGCAGCTCCTATGGATCAGGTGCCCCATAATTACAACACTCATCACAATAGTGAAGAGCTGTGCAAGATCCGTGTGTCTCAGACAGATGGTGGACAGTGAAGAGGGACACGCAGGTTTGCAGGGATTTTGAAAAGAGGCACAAAACATTGTCGGATGCAGGTTAAACTGTGGGATGGAGAACACTGCATTATGGGAAATCATGTTCCCAGTCACCCTTATGTGACTCATTTGGCCCCCCATGAGGCGTTGCATACCCTTCCAAAAACACCCTGCACAGTGAGATAGCTACCTACTGTCTACTGCACTCTGCAGCAGTTAAAGTGCTGCAAGTTAGGACGCGCACCGCTGACACAAGAAGCATAGTGTGGACACTCAAAAGAGATTTAATTACTGCAGTGGCTGTATGCCAACATAACTTAGGTCAACATAATTTTGTAGTGTAGACAAGGCCTTGGGGGATCTTTGTGGATAATCAGTTGCCAGTGTGTTGCTGTGGCCAAAGGGGCTAATGCAAATTATGCAATCCTTGGATGCATAAAAGGGGAATTTTGAATAAGAATAGAGAGGTTATTTTACCTCTGTATTTGGCATTAGTCCGACTGCTGCTGGAATACTGTGTGTGCAGGTCTGGTGTCCTCAATTCAAGAAGGATGTTGATAAATTGCAGAGGGCTCAGAGAAGAGTCACGAGAATGATTAAAAGATTAGAAAACATGTCTTATAGAGATAGACTCAAAAAGCTCAATCTATTTAGCTTAACAAAGAGAATGTTAAGGGTTGACTTGATGACAGTCTGTAAGTACCTGCCTGGGGACCAAATATTTAAGAATGGGCTCTTCAGTCTAGCAGAGAAAGGTATAACATGATCCAATGGCTGGAAGTTGAAGCTAGGCATATTCAAAAAGCACAGTTTTTTAACAGTGAGGATAATGAACCATTGGAACAATTTGCCAAGGGTTGTGATGGATTCTCCATCACTGCCAATTTTTAAATGAAGATTGGCTGTTTTCCTACAAGATATGCACTAGGAATTATTTTGGGGAAAGTTCTGTGTTAAACAGGATGTCAAGCTAGGTGATCACAATGGGCCCTTGTGGCCTTGGAATCTATGAATCTATGGTCTAAGCTCCTTTCTCTCTCCCCCCACCCTCCCCCAGGCAGGGCTTCCCCAGATCCTGGCTCACATCAGGAGTTGGATAGAGAGATGGGCTTAAAACCCCTTAGGCACCCCAGATTCCAGCTTACACGAGGTGGGGTAGGGAGAGGGGCTCAGACACCTCCAGAAAGGCAAGCCCCATCCAGAACCTGGCTCACATTGCGGGGTAGAAAAAGAGGGTCAGACCCTCCACAGATGGGCAGGGGGCCCCCATATTTTGAACACTCAAGGGCAGGAAGTGGGCTCAGGACCCCCAGATGCCAGCTAAAATAGGGGAGGTAGGGGGAGGGGCTCAGACCCCTGAGATAGGCAGGTGTGGTGGGGCAGCTGCCCCCCACAGGTCGATGGAGGGTTAAGACAACCCTTTGGGAGGCTGCACAAAACCCAACCAATGGGAAGTGGGCTTGTAGAGAACCAATCAGGAGAAGGATTGTTGGAGCAGCCAATCAGGGACAGGGCGGGCCATATAAGAATGGCTGCTCAACAGAGCAGGGGCAGTTTCTCCCAAGAGTGTAAGGGAGAAGGACTGGCTGCCTTAGAGGAATACCTTAGATAAAACAGTGTTGGGCAGGGTCAGGGGAGCAATAGGGAGCTCCAGCCTGAGGACTGCCAGACTGAGGCCCCTGATACAGGGGACCAGGAAGGTGCTAGGGCTCTGGGGAAGTAGCCCAGGAAAATAGGTGGCGGGAGTTGGAGGAGCGGCAGCATGTGGCCACGGGCTATAGGGACCCTGGGTTGGAGCCTGGAGTAGTGGGTGGGCCGGGCCCCTCACCTTTTCTCCCACTTGCCACAGAGGGGGATGGCCAGTATTAGACTGCAGTTTGCCCCTTGAGATGAGGGGCTAGACCAAAAGCTGCAGTAGGCCACAGCGGCAAGTAGCTGGACTAGAGACACAGACAGTTCCCCCGGAATAGGGGAGAAAGCAGAGTGGGGCACAGTTGGAGGGCCGTGCCCAGAAGAGGATGCTGCGGGCCGGGGACTTAGAGGTAGAGCAGAAGTGACGGTGCTGAGACACCACTTTCCCATCTACTCTTCCAACCAATCACTCTCTCCTCCCAGTAAGCATTTGCTTGTATAGTTCCCCCCTCCCCTTTTCAAATAATAGTTTTAGGGCCTCCAAACTAATCTGCTGTATTGTACTCAGATTACATATCTCCAAAATAAAATATACCCTTTGACAGAGGTAGATTTCCTCTTATTTCAGATTTCTGCCCTGGGTTGAATTCCAACTCACAGTGGTGATGGTGTACTTAAAATTTGATGACAATACTATACTCTCAGAGCAAACGAGCTCGTTATAAGTGCCAAAGGTATGGGCAAGTAGCAGCTGTTTGTAAAGGGAAAACAAGATGAAGTATGGGGGAGAATACTCCTATGAAAATTACATAGAAGGGATAGAGGTCAAATGTAGTAATTGCAGTGGTAATCACAGTTCAAAATATAGCAGGTATATCATGGAAAGGCAAGTTAAAGAAATAAAGACAAAAATTGCAGAAGCTGGAAGGATACTCTCAAAACATCAGGTGGAGAAGGAAGATACAATCAGCACAGGAAAAGGGGACCTGCAGACATACCACGTTCTTTGTAGAATGAGGCTAATCACTGCAGAAGGAATGGGCGATGATTTACCAGTCATGAAAAAATAAAGGTTTATTGCATTTATGATAGAAGTGATAAATTGTCCATCACAAATGGGGGGACGGGGGGTCAAAAAAAAAAACCCCACTATAGCAAGGGCAGTGGAAAAATACTTGTATGATAGCAACTTGTCAATGGACCATATTTCACCATTACCTTCATTCAAAATTGCATGAATATGACTAGTATGGGGATCACAATCTTTTGTTGGAATGCACACAGTCTGACAGTACATGGTCAAGAAGTAAAAGAAAATATCCTGGAAATGAAAACTAAACCAGATGCTTTATGTATCCAGGAAACATGGTTGGTTGAAACGCTTGCTTTTAAAATTCCAGGGTATATTGCCTTTAGGCAAGACTGAAAACTAGGAAAAGGAGGAGTTTGTACTTTCATAAGGGAAAGAATACACTACATAGCACTAGAGAATGAAGAATTAAGCCTAGACTATAATGCTGTTGAGGTCACAATGCAGAAGAGTAATATTTCTTTAAGGATTTATAGTATCTGTAACCTATGTGGGAAATTAGAAAGTTCAGAGCTACAAGAAACAGTGAAGAATGCTAAAAGACCATATACTATATGTGGTGACCTAAATATTCATAATAAATTGTGGGGAAGTAAGACAACTGATAAAAATGGTGCATGCTTAGAAGAGTTAATTGGTTTTAAACAACTGCACCCCAACTAGATTTAAATGCAGCAGATGGTAGTTTTTCCTGCTCAGACCTGGGAATTATAACAGAAGGTATTGGAAGTTGTCATAACTATAAAGGGAAGGGTAACAGCCCTCCTGTGTACAATACTATAAAATCCCTCCCGGCCAGAGACTCCAAAATCCTTTTACTTGTAAAGGGTTAAGAAGCTCAGGTAACCTAGCTGACACCTGACCCAAAGGACCAATAAGGGGACAAGATACTTTCAAATCTTGGTGGGGGGAAGGCTTTTGTTTGTGCTCTTTGTTTTGGGGGGAGTTCGCTCTTGGGACTAAGAGGGACCAGACATCAATCCATGCTCTCCAAATCTTTCTGAACAAGTCTCTCATATTTCAAGCTTGTAAGTACAGCCAGGCAAGGTGTGTTAGTTTTATCTTTGTTTTCTCAACTTGTAAATGTACTTTTTGCTAGAGTGTTTACCTCTGTTTGCTGTAACTTTGAACCTAAGGCTAGAGGGGGTTCCTCTGGGCTCTTTAAGTTTGATTACCCTGTAAAGTTATTTTCCATCCTGATTTTACAGAGATGATTTTACCTTTCTTTCTTTAATTAAAAGCCTTCTTTTTAAGAACCGGATTGATTTTTCCTTGTTTTAAGATCCAAGGTGTTTTGGATCAGTGTTCACCAGGGAATTGGTGGAAGAGTCTCTCAAGGCTACCCAGGGAAGGGACTTAGCACATTGGGAGTGGTGGCAGCGGACCAGATCTAAGCTGGCAGTTAAGCTTAGAAGTTTTCATGCAGGCCCCCACATCTGTACCCTAAAGTTCAGAGTGGGGAAGGAGCCTTGACAGAAGTAAATGCAACTGAAAAATATAAAAGGAAAAAGGAATGGGGAGCAATCATTTCCCTATGCTCCTTACTTTTCAAAGGCAAGGTATGGTTGAAGGTAATGGAAAATTACCCACCTGTAAGTTTAAGAAAGCTAACTGGGCGCTATTTACAAGTGTACTGAATTTGAATAATCATTGTGTGAGTGATGACAGAATTTCAGTGATAATGTAACAAAGGGATTTATAGCAGCAGCTACTGTAGCCAGACTAAGTTATTGAAGTGCCTCAAAACTAAAAGCCTCACTTCCATGGTGGAATGAGGAGTGCAAAATGGCAGTTATAAAAGGAACAAATCCTATAAAAAAGCAAAAATCAATAAATAAATACAAGGAATAGTGCCGATCTAATGAAGTGTAAAAGAAATCAGGTAATAGCACAAAGAATTATACAAAAATCAGACTTGGAGTAGGTGCTGTGGGCAGATAAACAAAGATACCAAGACATCAGAAATACACAGGCAAATTAGAAGAATGAATGGAATTCAGACTAAGAGTAGCCACATCCCAGGTCATTTTGGGACTGACAACGTAGTTAGAAATTCTGATAATGAGAAAGCAGAAGTTTTAGCAGAAACTTTCCAGAGTGCGAGGAATGATGAAAACCAAAGTGCAACTTTCCACCGGATTAAAAGGCAATTCATTGACAAGAATCACGATCTATTATTTAGTTGTCTTAAACATGAAGATACTACATTGAATGAATGGTTTTGTATGCAAGAACTTGAGAAAACTATTGATATCAGTGAGAATACATCCCCAGGTAAAGATAATACATGTAACAATGTTTAAATAGCTCTCTGAGAAAGCAGTTTGAGGGTTGTCATGGAATTATTTGACACTATTGGAAAAAGGAGTGATATGGATGGGGTTGAGACATGCACTAGTAATTCCAATATGAAAACCAGGCACACTATCCACAAAAGTGGCTGCCTATAGACCAAGTGCTCTTACATCCTGTCTGGGCAATATTATGGAGAGAATTGCGAATGAAAGATTGGTTTCCAAATAGGAAAATACTGTCATTACAGATAAGGTGCAGATTGGTTTTAGGAGAGGAAGATGCACTGTTGATCATGTGGCTAAATTAGAATCTGAAATACAAAAAAGTACGTGACAAGTGTTTCAGGGTAGTTGTCTTCCTATATATTGAAAAGGCACATGACATGCTATGGAGGAAAGGCTTGCTATACAGAGTAGATGCAATAGGGATAAGGAGAAGAATGTATGGGTGGATTAGAAAATTTTGGAGTAAAAGGGCCATGCAAGGAAAGTTATGTCAATTATAGATAATATTAAAAATGGTACACCATAGGGAAGTGTTATCAGCCCAACCTTATTTAATATCTGATATATGATGTCCAAAAATAAATTAAATGCTAGGGTAGGTGTTATTCTATTTGCAGATGATTCTGCTTTGTGGTTTAAGAGCGGGAATAGTGAGGTGTCAGAAAACAGAATCAACAGAAGTGTTATGAGAGACCTTTGACTGGGGAAATGCATGGGGTTTCAAGTTCTCCATTGCTAAAATCAAAGGACTGATCTTTCCAAAAAGGAAACTTACAAAGGAATATAAAACTATCTGTATGGAGAACAAATAGATATGGTTAAAAAATTCAAGTTCTTAGGGATAATATCTGATATTAAATTACTTTGGAAAGATCATATACATTGTGTTAAAGATAAATGTACAGGAAGGATTGACCTGCTTAAGTCCTGCTGGGACTAATTGGGAGACAGATAAGAAAACACTACTGATGGTATATAGAGCCTTAATCAGACTAATTATTAACTATGGCTGACAAGGTTTTGGGTCAGCATCAAAATCAGAACTTAAAAAATTTGAGATTTAATATAAGCCAAGGCACTATGAATTGCATGTGATACATTTATTACAACACCTATATGTGTGCTACAGATAGCGTCTAGTGAAATGCCAGTTACGCTATGAGTGAAACTACTGGACCTAACTTTCTGGGCCAAAGCTAATGGGAACTGCAATGATGAAGTACCAAACACATTTGGGGATTGTGGGGAATTCAATAGGTGAGCTATAGCACACCATGTTAGAACTCCACATGCTGTTCGAGTTAAAGTGTGGATGCAGGAGCTGAAAGACAAGGAAAAGCTGAATGAAGTCAAAACTTTTAGTCGTGGGAAAACTATTTATGGATGGGAAGTCACATGTCCAAATGTGGATTTAGATTTTATAAACTTAATAATAATAGACAGTATGTATCAAAAATGAAATGTACCAGTGTGTAGATGAAAAGTGGAGTAGGTTGTCTATACACACACACACACACACACACACACACACACACACACACACACGTCCAAAAAACAATAAAAAAACCCAGGAAGAATAGGGACAGCATATTGTATACCAAAATTGGGAAATAGTCAGATATTCTTTTCGACGTACTATGTAGTGGTCATTACAGCCAAACTAGTAGCAATAATGCTAGCATTAAATTGGCTCTGGGATGTACACCCAGCAGCAGTCGTCATTTTTTCAGATTCAATCTCAGGCCATATGGCAATAAAAATGGGTGTCTCCGTATGTAGAAGTGATTTAATCAATTAAGTTATATGTCTAATAACAGAGTTAGTACAGATGGGGATACATGTAGCATTAGCTTGAATCCAAGAGCATATTGGGATAACAGGGAATGAAATGGTAGACAAAGCAGCTAAAAATGCTGTGGGGGCGGGGGGGAAGAGAAGGAAGGATTGGCATAGAAATACCCTTAAGTAAATAGGAATTCAAAAGCCTAGTACAGAAAAATGTAAAAAGGAATGGCAAAAAGTTGTATTAATAAAAAAAGGAAGATTTTTTGAATTGTGCCATAGAGTTGAGGATTATGACATACTACAGGACCTAGATAGGACTGATTAAGTGCTTATGTTTAGCGTAACTGGCCATTGTGGTCTAAATTAAAAAAAAAAATCTTCATAGATATTTATCTTCACAACACTGCAGTGAGGTGGTAATATTATCCCCATTTTACAGATGGCGAACTGGCTCATGGAGAAACTAAGGCCCCGATAGACAAAAGTGCGTACCAATTTTGGGTGTACAACATGAGACACTTAGGGCCTGATTTTTTTTCAAACGACTTAGAATTTCTAAAGTAGTTTATACCAATTGCAGCATCCTGGGATTTTAAGGTTCTATGTGGGAAACTAAAAGATTTATTTTCTCCAAACATAGGAGCTACAAAGTGTGGCACAGTGGAACTGTTATGAGTGGTAGAGAACTTGATGAATCCTCACAGTCTCCGCATGGTTGCTAAATCAAATTTTTTCTCACTGTGGAAAACTTTCCTGTGACTTTACAGATAAAATTGTTCAGAATCTGACTGAGCTTTCTGCTGCCATGGAAACGTAGTTGTGTCTTGATAAGCCAAATACCGTGTCTTCTCTGTCTGCTTTTCAGCCGGTATTGGTCACTATCACTATAGAGGTGCTGGGGCAGCTTTCTGGCACAACATGTGATGTGGACCCTTGTCCTTCCTGGCTGGTGAAGGCCATCAGGAAAATACTGGGTAGATCTGAGGTTGAGAATATCACTGTTTCTCTATGGGTGTGCACCTCTTACCGGTTGTCAGGCATCTCCTCCTGGTCACTCTGGGGATTAGCTCTTGAGGCCAACACTTCTTCCAATGGTCACATGCCATCGCATCATCTCTCTTTCAAGTCCGTAGCTCCCCTCTCATCCCATGAACCAGAGCATCCTTTTCATGACGCAGCCCTCCAGCCAGTCACTTGGCATTCCCCCCCTTCTGGGGTATATCAAATTCAAAAAGTCTTCCCATTCACTGCCTCAAGTACCACTCCTTCACTGGCTGGTAGGAGAACCCACCCTCTACTCCAGGTTCCAGTCCAGGGACCCTCAACCTAGTAGGGCTTTATTCTTTGAGCCCTCACTGCTTCTTCCTTGGACGGCTTCCTACCACTCTTGGTTCCCCCATTTCTCTGGGACTGCCAGCTCCAAACCTTCCTTCCTCTTCCCAGGTTGTGACTGTTGCCTTTCTCAGCAGCCTCTGTCTGTTGCCAGGTTCTTGGCTTTATAGGCCCCACCTGTTCCTGCCCAGCTGAGCCTGCTTGCAATCAATTCCCTGCTCCCTGTCTCTCCCTCTAGGTGCAGCCTGTGGAGTTCATAGGCTTACTTGGCCACCTTCATCCTTTCCAGTCCTCAATGAGGTGGACACCCCATCACAATGGCTGGCAGGATTCCAGCAGCTCTGAAAGAAGCTATCATGAGGCCTACACTTAAAAAAAAAAATTAACTCTTGCTGTTGAAAGGCTGATGATCAACTTGTGTCCCATCTCCCATTTTAGGGAAGGTTACTGAGAATATTATGGCAGGGCAACACTGGCTGTTTCTTGATTCCTCAGATTTCCTGGACTCTGGGAAATTCGGTTATAAGCCTTGGTATGTAATAGAAACCGCACTGGTTGTACTTGCTGATTATATCCTCCTAGCAATGGACAAGACAAACTGTCCATGCTGATTCTTTTAGATATATCAATATCCTTTGATACAGCTGACCACAAGAGTTTGTTGCCAGACATGAGCAGGGATGTCTTCTTTTTCATGGGTACTGGCAGCAAGATTCTGAGAGCTCAGGAGAGACAGTCTCCCTGTTCACAAATCTGCTGCCTGGCACTGCACAGGCTGGTGGGAGGAGCAGTCCTGCTCAGCCTATCACCCTTGGTTGCAGTATCCCAGTGCAGATGGAATCTAAAAAGAATTTAGCTGCCAAACTCTAACCAGTCTCTACTGAGCATGTGCAACCTGAGATTTTTCAGAGGCTCCTTACCTGGCCAAATTTGGGTAGATTTTCACATAGACAGCAAAAGGTACTTTTTGGATTCCAGTGAAAGACCCTTTCTTCACCAAATCTGTAGTTCCTGCTCTAATGGATGGAGGTGTAAGAACTTCTCAATGAAAGGGTTATAAGAATTTTTTTACATTGGCAAAACAATACCAACTTTGTTCTCTGAAAAAATCTTTAAAAGAGAAAAAAGTCAGCCTGAGGCATAGAAAATTTCAGGCCAAGCAGTTATTTGGCAAAGTTATAAGCAAATGAAAACAGAGTCTTATAATGGAAAGTGTTAGGCAACCTTAATTACAGGCATCACTGCTAGTTCTGTTTATAATTCATGAAAAGATACAAACACTTGCATCAGACTATATCCTCCCCTCTATTTAATGCAGAACTCTCCATTGAGTTAACTGGGGAGTCCTGTACATGGACTAATGCCAGAACACAGTCCATCATTTGCAACTTATGCCATTTCCGAAATGGAGTATTATTGCCTTGGTCTTATTGCCTGGCTCCTGTTTTAAAAACTCAGACTGAAGCTTGTATACCTGCTGCCCTTGTACAGCCAAGTCCCCAGGCTATACAAAAGCAATTAAATGTCAACACTTGATTAGAGGACAGTGTAATTGCCAAACAACTCAATGTACGTTCACAAGCGCTGTCAGAAGCTTACATTCACATAATAAGCTCTGCTCATGTACACAGCATAATAATGAATACAAGCATTGTATGAAGATTGCAAAGCTTTCTGCATTAACCTTGATTTCACTACCCTTGGGAACACAATGCTGAGGCATTTTACAATAGTAAAAACTTAAAAAAAAATCACTAAAAATGCTACATTCACTTTGTGCCCATGTGTGCCTACTTTTGTCTCTCTTGTTTTCCTCTTTCCTGCTGATTTTGAAGAGGCAATTAAAAGCCCAGTGACTTTTGTAATAGATGGTAGAGAGATAAACAACATCTGACCCATGAATAAATAGCTATCTAGATTTCATTTTATAGCAACAGAATTTTTCGATGGTTGCTAGGGAGACTGTCATCTGCATCACATTGCCTGACACAAAGTTTTGGTGGTCTTGACTTTTTCATTCCCTGAGACACTCAGTGGAATTCTTCAGGCAGCCAGTATCTGAGCACTCTGTTGGCTCCTTTCATATCTGAATGACACATTCTGCTAGTCCAAACCATAGTATTATCTTAGTAAAGTCAAGTTATTCTAGCTACATTTTAGTACTGTCTAGGCAATATGATGTTTCATAGTTATGGGTTTCGGTGGCTTAACCAGAATGGCACCTGATCACACAAATTTTCTTTGAAAATTATAGCTGTACTTTACAAAATTCCCAGTGAATTCAGTCAGAGCACAATTGGGTCATCTGTGCAGTTTGTAGGTTCAGGCCTTTTCATTTTAAGTAACATCTTGAGCAAGCTGTGCAATGCTGTGTGCAGGTTTACAACCTCTTTGAAGGTTTTTTTCATGTCTGTCTCTTTGCACATGTGGGGAATAGATGTGTGCTTACATGAAGGTAACAGGCAATGCTGTGTTTTAAATACAGTAGACTCCCATGTATCTGAATGGCCTGGGAGACATCCAAAACTTTTGGATAACCAGGCATTTGGATAAACCTAAGTGATTAACTAACTAGTTAACAGGGCAACATGGCAGGGGACACACTCTGGATTCAGATAACTAGGGTTTTTGGAGAAAGTTGAATTTGGATATCTGGAATCATACTGGATGGTTACTTGCTCACCTCTGAAAAACACTTCAAGGAAACAGAGCTTCCTGTAAGCAAGGAAAGGTAGAAGAGCAGAAACTCCATGAAGACTGTGTTATTCCAATCTAGTAATTAAAAAGCACTCAATACTAAACACGTGTCAGTACAACACCCTAAAGTAGATCATCCATATTAAATCTTACTCTTGCCTTTCATTTCAGTCAAATTATTTGTAGCCTGCATATGTGCTTTGAAAGTCTGAGCCTCATCTGGTTCACAAAAGATACAAATTACCTTAGAAACTGGAAAGAATCCTTGTTGGTTGCAGAACAGTTTCCTCCAGGTTGACATTGTTTTGTACAAATCAGGAAACAGGTTGTAAGTAGAAGCTGCTGTTCCCAACTGTACTCCTTTTTTCCTGAAATACTACACAAAATGGCTGTGCTAACTTGCAGTGGCTCTACCATCCCCCTAGGGACCATTCTGCTGACCCAGGATGACTGGCGGACTCCTGCCTTAGACATGCCCCCAGTGCAGGGAAGGGTGGTGGGAGGGACCAGGAGCGAGTAGTATAGAATTGGCTACGCTAGTCCAACACCACCCAGGCACTCCCCTAGGCAAAGGGAATCCTCGGCTGCTTCCAGGGGGCATGCCATCTATGTATGCAAGGCATGCATTGCGAGCCTGACTGGCTGTGCATTGTCTATCTGGCCTCCAGGACAAAATGGCATCCTTCCCACAGCATGACCTCGCACGCACTATACGAGTGAGTCACGCCGCATGGAAGACACCATTTTGGACCCCCTAAGGCAAGCGAGTTGTTGCGTGGACCCCCTAAGGCAAGCGAGTTGTTGTGTGCCTTACTAAAACTGTCACTGCAAGCCACTGGCTCTCTCAGAAGGATTATTGCAAAGCAATCAGACGGAGGGGGAAAGGATCAGGCTCTTTAACTACCAGAATGGTGTAAAGTTGCTTTAGTGTAAATAAGAACCAGGCCCTCTATGTTTAATGTAGTCAAATCAGTTAGGTTAGATAGAAACCATAGGACCATACATTCCCCTCTCTTTAGCAGAGAGATATAGAATAGTTGGCACTTTGCTCTGGTGTTAATGATGCCAACAACTGAGCCTGTTGCTACAGGGCAGGACAAAGGGGAAATGCATACTGGGCCTAATCTGGCAAAGGGCTGAGCACCATTAACTCCCAGTACATCTGATCAGGTCCTTCTACACCCTGTCCTGCTGGAGTGGCTATGCAGAGTCACCAACAATTCCTTTGCTGTACTTACAGCAAAATCCATTCTGCAGCACAAGGAGGCTATAGTGAGACACAAGGGGAAGGCGACAGGGAACTGCTATTTGATGTACCATGTTCCTTCCAGGAGCAAACTGCTGTGGCTGATGTTGGAATCAGCAGTGCAAAACAATACTACTGGCAACAACTCACACCCCACATGTGCTCCCATTGACAGGGTTATGTGCGCACCTTGCCAAAGGAGTACAAGTGACAGCTGTGCTGCCAGCACTGAGGGAGGAAGTGGGAGGCATATACAGAGACAGACGAGCTGACATGTTTGGTCTAGAAATCACCTGGATTAGAGGCTCATGAATCCTTGGCATCTGCCTGTGTGCCAGCTCTATCCCCTGCCACATTTATGCTACTCTAGAGAGGAATGTACAGCAGAATTTAGGGACTTCCACCCACATGGTTCATGTTTCTCTCCTCACATGGGGAAACATGGGTTTGACATAGGGAGGGAAGGATTTGGATAATAGGCTCTAGAGATGGTTTGGCCACTTCACTTCCCTGCCTGTGCAGGATTGCTCCCTGCAGCACAGTCTCTCTAGTTCTTTATGAGGTGTTCTCTGCTGCGATCCAGAGGTTTTTAAAAGGAGCTATTTGACTCTAAAACCGCAGAAAAAGCAGGTCCCTAGCAAGAGGGGCTCTGCAGTACCGGTGCTCTCAGCC
>NW_020664368.1:2086779-2177412 GCF_002925995.2 Terrapene triunguis
GCTTTTTTTTTTTTTTTTTTGCACCGCTTGGGGCGGCAAAAACCCTGGAGCCGGCCCTGCTCTCAGCACCATGCTTCTCATGTGACCATTTAAATGCAGTGCTGAATACTCTACCAGGATGGCTTTACCAACACCATGGGTAACCAACAGTCTGCACTTTGGTCACCCTTGTGCTACCACAGCAGAAACCATCTCACTTTGATCTGATGCTCTGAGAAACAGTGAGATTAAACATCCACTTAATTTATATAACTGAGATGCTTTTAAACAAATCATCAAAAGTTTATGCTAATTCTGTGTACATGACTGAATACCCGAGGGGGACACAACTCTTATCTTGTCACCTTATAGGGTAGACCAGTATTCTTTCGCAGCCATTTCAAAGTGAAGGACAGGGCTCTACAGGCAAATGATTATAAAAACTGTCTCTGAATGCCTAGTGAGGGCCAGAACCTGAGAAGTATCTGCAAATCTCATTAAGTCACCACCTCTCAGGATCAGGCCCTAAGTGAGTATGTTGAAATCCAGGGCCACATTCTCAGCTGATGCAATTCCATGTGTTCTAGAGTGCTGGGAGCTCCGGAGCTATGCTGATTGACACCAGCTGAGAGTGTGGGACATCACTGCTTTCTCAAAGTCCACTTATGAGAGTTGCACTTGGAATATTTATAAAGTTGGTTGATCATTTGAAAAAAAATACAGCTGCAGCTGCTCATGGTAGCGTGACAGCATTCTCTGTTGCTATCTATCTGGGAAGCCTTAAGATTCAACTGTAAAAGACTTGGGGGGGTTAGGGGGGAGTCTTGTTTCACTACTGTTACACTGAGTTTAAAAGCAGAATACATTCAATTACACTCCTTGAAAATGCAGCAGTTTCAAATCAGTGTATCAGAGTAGAGAGTCAGTCCCTCTAATATGTAACAAAGGACAGGATCATCTCTTTTTGGAGAAAGGGCTTTAGCAATTCATTTGGAGAGCTAGTTGCAGCTCACAAGAGACTGTGGAAAAACTAACTCAACTATGAGTAAAGGCAGGTAAATGCCTGGAGCTCCATGTCCGGGGGGAGAAAAAAAAATCTGCCATATGCATCTGGAATTTCTGTGCTTTCATCCAAACTACAATTCCGTTTGGTTAATGGGACTGAGAGCATCAGAGGAGATTCTAGTGCATTTAATAGGAATGTAACTTTAGGACAGGTTTAGGGTAGTACATTCACGCCTGAATGACCTCAGATACAAAGACACCATCTGCACTGGCAGAATCACACGGGGAAGCTTTACAAGTGCTTGTCTAAACAATGCCAAGCCCTAGCCAGAAGCACTAGTATTATTATTAGACTGCATTCTCCATATTATTCAAACAAAAACATTCTTGCAATCTTTTTTGACAAATAGCTGGGGAAAAAAAGATGACATTGAGGCGTGCTTTTCATTGTTCCTGTGAACAATGGTTTAGATTTTGGCTGAGCTCAGAGCCTTTGAAAATAGAATGTGAAATATCAGGCCACCATGAAAATTAAAAGAATGTAAGCATACAAGAATGAAAAACATATTACAAGATACTGTACATTGCGTCCAGTTATAAAAAACATGTATACTCTTATTTTATTTGAGAATAATATATAATCATGTAATTGAAGACTCATAATGCATATGCACAAAGGGTCAGAGTTAAGGCTGCATATGCCCAACTTTAACTTTGGCAAATTCTGATTTTTAAGTGCTAATTATCATGTTCAGTCTTAGTGTACAGTTGATATAGTTGTGTAGTTATAATTTTGTATGGAGTTAATATTAAAAGTCATACTTAAAGAAAGAAGTTCTACATAGTAGAAATAAACCTAAAAGGCAATTCCTGGAATAATCTTTTATTCTGAGAGGAAAAAATTCCACTAAACAGAAATGCATAATCAAAAAACAAAACACTCTGACATTGCTAACCTGAGAAATGTAAATTACCCTTTATTTACAGACAAAATTACATTATCAGAGTCTAAAATCTGCATTTCCTCACTAGCTCTTTACTATTTGTAAATTTCACATCATCAGATGAAACTGACATGAGTAGTACATTGTAACTGTATGCAAGAGATGACATGTTTATATTGGAAACGCAGATCGACATCTCAGTCTACTTTATTCTATTCATCATGGTATCTCATTGCCTTGTGGTGAAGATGATGCAAACAAATTATTTAAAGTCTCTGATATATCCCTTTTCTCCTTTATTGCTTCCTGGTAACACAGTAAATTTACCAATTAATTCTCTTATAGGCTTCTGATATGAACAATGCTTTTATTTTATTTGTGTATCCAGCCATTCCCCCTTAATATTCCTTCTTAACCCTCTTCATTTACATCTTACCTGCCATAGTGCATGATTCTTTCTATTGGCTTCATTATGGTTGGATTTCCAAGCATGTCTTAAAAAGTATAGTTCATAAAAGGAGGCTATCACTGTTGTGAATTGTTTTTAATGAAGACTTTTAAAAATATACTCAGCTACACAAAACATAGATAAGCATTTTAAACCCAGGATAAGTCCATTTAAATCTGCCTTTGACATTTCCTGAGCAGTCATAGATTGATATGCCACCATATAGGCTGACAGCATAGAATAGAAAGAGAGAGGCTATTACATACATTTTAGGAGCTGGTTACCACAAATGTTACCCAGAAATTATACTGGGGACTTTTCATGACCTAAACGCTGGTTTTTAAATGAGATTCTGAATATCACTCAGTAGAGTTTTAGCACAAATGCTATTTGGTTTGCCCAAATTGTAGAGAACAGCTCATCTCTTCACAAGCTTTCAGAGCTTTTAATTTAGTGAGTTACTGTTTATTTTAATGAGTGTCCTAGGAGATGATTTGGCATTACTAGGGGAAGATTAATTTGTGTACTAACCCAACTTGAAAGTTCACTCAATTTACACAAAGAAATGAAAAGCTTAAACTCTCAATAAAAATTCAGCTATTTCCCCCCACTGCAGTTTATAGCATCAGAGCCAGAGTAAGCGAGGCATCGGGAAAAAAAATCAGATCAGAGATGACTTCCCAAATGTATATCAAGGCTTTGATAATTAGAATTGTGTACCCCACACTTCAAGGCGCACTGGCTGAAGCAGTGCAAAATGACTGTAATGCTCTATTTGTGCTGCTGTAGCTACAGATCTGTCAGTATTTTTGTTATAACCCTTCACTTCAGGAACAAACTAAATGCAGCTCCCACAGAAATCACTAGGAGTTTATCCATTGACTTCAGTGGCAACCAAGCTTTAACATCAAGGGACTTTTTATGGTGAAGGACCTGATCCTGCAAACCTTACTCATATGAGAAATCCTCATTCAAGGAGCCCTCAGTCAAGTACCTTAGCAGTAAAATGACACCTGATACAGATTGGGAACCACTGCCTTAGGCAAATCCTAACTGTGGTTTGAAGAGCATTTTCTGTGGGCCATAAAGAATTGGCTGTTCAGAGAATGCAGCTCCTCCTCCTTGTCTCTAGCTGCAAAATAATGCCCAAAGAAGTTAAAATATATTAAATATTTTCCTAATGTTACACTTCCATGTCAGCAATGTCATAGTTGCCACAGGAATGTTATTCAATCTCCAACTGTAGGGGAGGTAGTTCTTGCAATCACCAGTGAGAATGGAGATTGTCCAGAAGCTAATGGCCTATTGAGGTGTAATTTGTTGTGACACTGATTTAAGCCTATTTAAAATATATATATATCAAATCTCTTTGGTGGTTTAATCCCTAACACAAACCTTCTTTTCCCCTGAAAAACTAAGAGGCTTTACCTCAAAACCAACTGATTTTAACAACAATGTTCTGCAGATAAGGCTACATTGTTTTTTCAATTATTGTTTTAGAAACTAACTATTGTGCACATTAACTTTTTGCATTGAAAATGACAAAAAATGTCAGCACACAGATTCATTGCACCCTCAGGGCCTATGTATTACCTCAATAAACTAATGACTGAAAACATGGCAGTGTGTGGGTTGCTGGTCTGTTGAGGTAAAAAAACCCAGACACAGTATATCACAGTAACTGTTCTGAACTATGGTGTGAGCCATGCTAAATTTATCATGTAATAATTGAAAAGTTCACATCACCTTCAAATAAGTCATTAAAATCTTTTTACCAAATTACGTACATGGACACGTTTTGGTTCTCTCAATACCTCCTTAAAAAGGATCAGGGAAATTAAAATAAAGACGAAGTCTATGAACTTGAATCAGACAATTTTAAAATAGAGTTAGTGTCAATAATACAGATTATTTTGCTGACTTTTGCTTATGCTGTTGTGCAAGAAAGACCGGTTCGAGTGATAAAAGGACATAAGTGAATGTGTGCTGGCCTGGATTTTCAGATGTAACTGCAAATTTCTGTAACTTTGCTAAGATTAAAGTGTGATTGTGTACTAAAGTTACTGGAACGATATTGTAAGGCTTCATGTTTATTATATCTTGATTTCTAAATCAAATTTGCTCAATTTACAAATACAAACTGTGTTTTTTCTCATGGAAGTCACAGAATCATGGGGACCTTGAGAGGTCTAGTCCAGCTTCCATGCTGAGGCAGGACCAAGTAAACCTACACAACCCCTGGCAGTTGTGTAATCTGTTTTTAAAAACCATCTATGATGTGGATTCCACAACCTCCCTTGGTAACCTATTCCATTAGTCAACTATCCTTATAGTTAGAAAGGATTTCCTAATTAACATATATCTTCTGTGCTGCAGGTTAAGCTGATTACTTCTTTTGTCTTCCTAGGTGAAAGGTCTTGGCCTAAGCAGGTTTCTCGCCTATCTTCAATTTCCAGTGGCTTCAGCCCCTCCTTGATTGAAGGGCCGATCTTTCTCAGCTTGCAGAGCTCTGGCCCCTTCTGTCTGTCTAGTGATGGATGCCAAAGATGGCCTCTGTCCTTGCCTATATCTTCCAAAGTTCAATGATTTTAGAGAGGCAACATAAGATAATAAAAGAACATAAGAATGGCCATACTGGTTCAGACCAAGGGTTCATCTAGCCTAGTATCCTGTCTTCAGACAGTGGCTAGTGCCAGATGCTTCAAAGGGAATGAACAGAACAGGAAAATTATAGAGAAATCCATCACCTGTCTATTCCCTCAGGGACACTCACAGCATGGGGTTGCATATCTGACCATTTTGGCTATTAGCCATCGATGGACCTATCCTCCATGAACTTATTCGGTTCTTTCTTGAACTCATTTATACTTTTGGCCTTTACAACATCCCCTAGCAACAAGTTCCTCAGGTTGACTCTGTGTTGTGTGAAGAAGTATTTCCGTTTGTTTTAAACCTTCTGCCTATTAATTTCTATTCCCAACTGATAAGGTGTCACTTGGAGTATTGTGTCCAGTTCTGGGTGCCAAATTTCAGGAAGGATGTGGACAAATTGGAGAAGGTCCAGAGAAGAGCAACAACAATGATTAAAGATCTAGAAAGCATGACCTATGAGGAGAGGTTAGAAAGACTGGGTTTGTTTAGAGTGGAGAAGAGAGGACGGGGGGAGGGGGGGGAGATGGGATGGGGCGGGGGACATAACAATTTTCAAGTACATATAAAGTTGTTACAAGGAAGAGGGTGAAAAATTGTTCTTTAATCTCTGAGAATAGGACAAGAAGCAATGGGCTTAAATTGCAGCAAGGGAGGTTTAAGTTGGACATTAGGAAAACTTTCCTAACTGTCAGGGTAGTTAAGCACTGGAATAAATTACCTAGGGAGGCTGTGGAATCTCCGTCATTGGAGGTTTTATAAGAACAAGTTAGACAAATGCCTGTCAGGCATAGTTTAGTTATTATGTACTCCTGCCTTGAGTGCAGGGGACTGGATTAGATGACTTCTTGAGGTCCCTTCCAGTCCTATGATTCTATTGTTGGCTCATATTCAATTTATCTTTTACAACAGAACTACTGGCTAGCCAGTTATTCCACAATCTGTAGTTGTGCATTTGATCTTCCCTTCCTAAGTGAAGTACTTTGCACTTGTCTTTACTGAATTTAATCTTATTGATTTTTAGACCAATTCTTCAGTTTATCAAGGTCATTTTGAATCCTTATATCCTGTCTTCCAGAATGCTTGCAACCCTTCCCAGCTTGGTGAATCAAGACTTAACTGGCCCATGATGACCCTCTAACTACACCCAGGAGCTGGTACCTGTTCCAGATGGTGGCTCGTTAGCCAATTAGCAAAGGAGAAGCTGAGTTCTATAATTCTGCCTGCACAGCATAAATAGGAGGTGGCTCAGGTAGGATGGGAGATCCCAGGTGTGAGTAAGAAGGAAAGTGCTGTTCCCAGGCAAGGCTTGGGCCTACAAGCTAGAGAGAACCAGTGCTGGCTCCTGTAAGGGAGGAGCTCTGAGTTATGGCTTAGAGGTAAGAGGGAGATCCCCCAAAGGAAGATGGTCAAAGCACTAGGGAAGGGAGACAGTAGGGGATGCTTGTTGTCAGGTCTGGGAGGCCAGCTTTTGGGTGCTTTTAGAGAGGCCCAGCAGTTTGGGGCTGGAGAGCTGAACTACAGGAGTAGAGCTGGAAGGCGGTCTGTGGGGTGGTGGTCCAAGAGGGTAACAGAAGAGGCCAATGGAAGCAGGGTAGGCTTCTGGGAGGGAGCCCTGAGTTAGGGCATTCAGGAAAAAAAGGCCAGCAGGGGTAGAGCACCTGTTTGTTGTATTTGGACTCCCAGCAGGGGGAAAGCCAGGGAAGCTGGAACTCCAACAAGAGTGAGAAAGTACTGAGTTGAGCCCAGGAGGGGTAAAGGACCTTTTGTTTGCCAACTGGGACTCTGAGTATTCAGAAGGGGTTTGAACTGTGGGCTTGGCTGGATGGCTGAGCCATGGAAGACCCAGGCAGCCTGCAGGAGGTGCTGGAGCTGAGGATACTGGTGACATTAGACACTGAGACAAGGGGGCACTCCAAGGAGGTGTGCTCTATAACAGCCTGATTCAAAGCCCACTGACATCAATGGGAGCCTTTCCTTGGACTTCAGATCGGACCCAGTATCTCAGAAACAGCAGGAGAAAAATGAACTTTCAACACTGTTGTAAGGCCAGTTTTAAATCCGCATTTAGTTAATATAACTCTGACCCTAGGAACACCTCAGTGCCACATGGTATGGAGCTCCATACCATGGAGCAATGAATCTCAGCTGGTCTGGCCAGCTCAGTGTACCTCGCACACTAAATCCAATGGAGACATTTAATGTCATCAGAAAACTAGTAACTCACTGGTCAATATTCTGATATATGTACAATTAACCTGCAAAGAATTATACTAATGTGCTGGAAATTGGTAACTAAAAATGTCTACACCAGGCATATCAGGGGAAGTTGATACAGAGGTTTTTCCAGACAAAGGAAAGGGGCTGACACCTCAAGCCAAGTGTGGCAAGGGAAAGTGGGCCAGCCATTTGTATCGTAGACTGCAAGAAGATCATGTGCATTGTAAAAGTCACAAGTTGGGGAGGAGCCAGCAGGGGAAAAGAATTTTATCTGGGGATACACTTCAAGATTATACATTTCAAATGTTTACTGGACTATAAAGGGGGGGAGAGGAGATCCCCTAAGCTATACTTCACCACAGGAGACAAAGAAAATCAAGCACTTCAGGCTATGTAATTGATCCTCAGCCAGGACTAGCCAGCCATGCTGGAAGAATGACTATGGTGAGAACTTTTTTGAACAAAAAGACTATAGTTTGTTGCATTTCAGTCTTGGTAGCCTATTTTTGCAACCATTTCTATCACTTAAACCTATGTCTATGTTAATGAACTTTTTAGTTTTATATAAACCAACTCAGGGCTATGATTGAAGGGAAGGGTGAGAGAACCCCAGGTAAGTTAACCAGCTGCTGTATACTGCCTTGTTAAAGGAGCAGCAAAATTGATAGTTTTGTGGGTGCTACAATAAGAGGGGACTAAGCACTGCAGAAAGATGTCTCTGGGGAGAACTTGGGGCTGGAAGGGTTGTGGAGGTCCCTCTGCAATGAGTAACTGGGTGGTGAAGCTGGGTGAGACCTGCATGCTTGTAGGCTGTCTGTTGCTGTCTGGGCTGTGAGCCACAGCAACATAACTGTGGGTGCTTTGACAGTTGCAGGGCAGGTGGTGACTGAATGCTTTACTGGCCTGGGTAAATCCCAAAGGGTCACAATAACCACTTTTAAATTTATCCTTTTTGAAATATTAGGTTGATTTTAAAAATGTGGTTAACCAACTTATCTTGCAACAATTTTGAACTAAATATCGTTTCTGATTTTTATACACTACAGATTGTATAATTTTGTGCGCATTTCCTAAATAGAATAGTTACATGTAAGAAAAAATAATTGACATAACATTCATTTTTAAGCATAAAGAAATTTATTTTGCACACAAGTATTTACAGAAAAATGTACTTTTTTTTTTTGGAAGTTGCTGAAGTTTAATAGATTTTTCTCCTGAAAGAAAACTTCATATCTTTGCATTATAAAAACATATTGCCTTTGCTATGTGAAAACCTGGTGTTTAACTCTCTGGATTTCTTTATCAGGGCTTTCTTTTGAACTTCATCAAATCGACTGACTTGGAGGTCCTGGTCTCGGTCAAATGGCCTTCTCTCTTGAGGCTTCTTATCTTCAGTTGCTTTGCTCTTTAATTTTTTATGATGCATATCCATGAGAGATTCTGATCTTTTTGAGTCCTGGAAATAGGGGAAGAAGGAAGGTGAATATTGCAGAATGATGGTGAAATATAGCAAAAACAAAAATGACTTAAAGTGTGTCAAGAGTCAGGATGGTTATGAGGAATTTCAGAAAGACAAGATAAGCTACTGGGCAACATGAAAGTAAATGAAATTCAATGTAGACAAGTGCAGGGTAACTCAAATTAGAAAAAACACTTTTATACACTGTTTTAAAATGGGGTTCTTACCTCTGAAACTCACTGTAGACAGATGAATATGAAGTTACAGGAAAAAAGTTCTAAAGATTGGTTTTAATTCAGCAAAACACTTAAGCATTTGATTAGTCCACTGAAGTCAATAGGACTATTCACATGCTTGAAGTTAAGTACCGGCTTAGGTGCTTTGCTGAATTAGGGGCTTGTGTTGTTTTTCAGAACCTGATGCTGCTGTCATACAAGTCAATGGTAAAACGCCCATTGATTTTTAAACAGGAGTGACATCAGTCCCAAGTAGGGGATGCGGCACCATCCTCTGAGAGCAAAGTGTGTATGCCCTGCTATGGCTAGGCAGTTCCTTGGACTCCCATCCCATTGCAAACCTGTGCAAAGGCTTGACACAAACTGGTCTATAGGCAAATCTGCTTCTATCTTTGTCTGTATTTTTAATGACATCTACATGAAGACAAGCTCTTAGAAAAATACAATTTAACATTCTGCTTATTCCCCACTTGTAGTCATCATCTTCTGTGATATCAAACTGTTGCTGTGGAAAATCATTAAATCACAGGCCAGATTCATTCCTGGTGTAATTCCACTGACTTTAATAGAGTTACACCAGAGGATTGATAGTGCCAAGTTATCACTGCAGATGCTAAAAAGAAACCATTTTAAGATATAAAGCACTTTCCAGGAAAGTGTCCTTGGTAGGAAATCAATGGAAAAAGGAAGAAAAGCCATTTGAAAATGACCTAAGACTTGTTTCAATGCAGAACATTTTTCAAAACATTCTAAGAGGCATCAGCTAACCTTGCACAGTAATAGTATATGCAAGTTTCTCTCTGGTAGAGCAGATAACAGAATACAACTTAAAAGAACTGCATTTATGTAATGTCCACAACTGAACAAGCAGCAGGAAATAGAGAAAATTCAAGACTGTACACTAATAGCTCTGGATCTGCAAGCCCTATAAATCTAAAAAGATGCATCACCTAATGAACTGCAAATAAATTATTAAGAGTGCCCCATAAACTCAATTCTTCTAATATAAACCAAGGTTGCTGTTCTCTCAGTTAATTGTTTTCTCTTAGGAGATTTGACTGTCTTCCAGCTGATGGCTGTAAACAAGGGAGAAAAGGAAGGGGCAGCTGTAGGACAGATAATAGCCCATGCTGTGAGACAGCAGTGGGTGGGGGAGGGAAGTGATTGTGAAGCTATGAGGCTCAGATTTTTAATTACCAATATTTGTCCATGAAAACCACAACTGCTTTTGCAGAAACTAAGGAATATTTCCAAGTAAAAATGTTGCCCGAAAGGCAGACAATTATGGTATTGATCTCTTAGGCACATTGAGCCTCCTTTGGATGGTTCTGTATTTTAACCTTTCAATTAAACCTGTAATGCTGTTTTCTTCCAGGGATGCCTGTAATTCAGTGAAGTCTTTTACTGTTTGACTTGAAACTGTATATTCCCAGCAATGGAAGTTCTACCATAGGAATCGTTTAAGTAAAACACAAACTGAAACTCATCTAAGAAAAGGCATATAAAAACCTACACACACACTCTCTGACACTATCTTTCAGCAGCAGCGGGAGGGCCCAATCTTGCTCTTGTTGAAGTCAATGACAAATTCTCTAATGGCTTAAATGGCTGCAGGTTTGGGCCCCAGAAGAGAAGAATGTAGTGATATCACCATGGAAACCAACAGTGCTAGGAATGAGAAACCAAAAGAGAGCTAAGAATTAAAGGAAACCTAGAAGAAAAAGCATTTTGTGCTTATACTTGCATTGTATGAAGACAGCTGCTCAGCCAGTCTCTTGTCTCTTGCCGATAATACAATTTCTTCATCACCTTTACTGGTTGACTTCTTTGCTTCTTGCATTTCCTGATGAATGGAAGCAGACTGCAATTATTAGCAGGCAGCATACTTGAAGTAAGTGACAAAGAAATCTATACTTATCTTGCTTAAATATTAGAGGAGCGGGTCAAGATAGAGCCTTTGTACCTCTGCCCCTCAGGCATTTTTGTTCTGCTTGATAAGAATCAGTAACTGGCTGTTCATTAAATTGATACAGAACAATAGACTTCCCAGGCCATAGCAGACAGATATAATGTTTAATGTAAGAAGGAAAATAACTATTAGGTCTGAAATTTCTGTGTTTGGGAACATGAGAGCACTTTTATTAGGTTATTCCTGAATGGCAGAGGTGAACTCTGAGAAGACTGATAACATATAGACTGTCTGCATGTTTATATGAATGAATAAATGCTCACTTGGGCTTTCCTCTCTCTGTCGGCTGGAGTATCTGTCCAAATTGACTTATCTCCTGACTTCTCATCTGTTCTTCTCTTGAAAGTTCTTGGGCCCAATCCAAAGCCTTTCAATTCTGGTGGAAGCTCAGTCATCCAAGACTCCCTTGAAACTTGCTTGGACCCATCCTTTAAGAAAAAAATCATAGTGGGAATGTTAATAAATAAATTGTGGGTTCTTCTAGATAACATTTTCTTAAGTGTTACAGTCATTTAGCATCTTCAATATATACAGCTGAGCTTGCTAAAATTCACATCTTTTTAGGCCAAGAAAACATGCACAGTCAAAATTATTAACTTACATCATCTGAAGAAGTAAGTTTTTCTTTCATTCGCTGAGCTCTGCGTTCAAAGTCTCTAGTTACACTAGATTCTACTGGTCCTTTTGCAGGCATTGGACCTATGACAGCGTCTTCTTCCTCACTATCTGTTGCCTTCCAAAAATAAAATAAGACATTATCAACCATAATAGGTCACTACAGAAATATTCTTAGCTATAAACCCAACTGTCTTCTCAAACAGGCCCATGACCAATAATTTCTTTCAATTCATATTAAGAAACAGGTGTATTATAAATACACATTACTTATATATCCAAGCATTTAAAAGTTGTCCAGTCCCAGCTCTAACTCCCATTGCCTTTAACAGAAACCAAATTATTTCTAATCTCTACACTTCTGAATGTGTCATCAGTGGTGGTCAATAGAATTCTTGCCAGAGACATTAATAATGCACTTTTTTTTGTTTAAGATGTGTAGAATACTCAACATCAAGATGATATCTTTTGATATTCTGCTCACTCTCCTGTAGCTCCAGTGATAAATGATTAACATCAGAAACAAGTGAAGTGTACATGTACAACTCTGATATCATGGGCACCAATATATCCTCCATTACTGCCATCAACATTCTGAATGTATTGCCATAGGTGTGCATAGCATTTTACATAGCAAGAAAAGAGCTTAGAATCTAAACTGATCATAGTAAAACTGGATGTTGGGAGGAGGAGAACAGGAAAGGGTGGGGGTGGAAAGAAGGAAGGAATACACAGAATATAGTTATGGAATTGCTTCACTGGTACAGCACATGCTGTGCTAGTTCCTAGTTAAGGTTTGGTTTGTGTGTGTGTTTTTTTTTTTTTTTAATTTCCTTTCAACGTTGTTTAAAATGGAATTTATATTTGAAGGATTGTTGGGAAAGCTAGAACTGAAGAAGGCTGGAGGGAGTACAGAATAAAAGGAGACATTCCAGGTGTAGAGTGCTGAATGGGAGATGGCGCATAAGTCCATCTAAGAGAAGAACTAAGCTAGGTGGAAATGGAAGGACACAAGTTCTGCGAAAGAGACTGCCAAGTGACTAGTGATGAGCTGTAGGAAGTGGCAGAGTTGTGCAAAGCCTTGAAAATGAGAATAAGGAGTTTGCCATTGATGTAAAGGTGGGGCCTGTTAAGTGGGATAGATGCATTCAAGTGGCAGAGGAGAGTGGTGGCATCTATTGGTAACCTACAAGGCGGCAACAACAGGGCTGGCACAGCCCAGAGGAGCAAGCTTGAGTGGCGAACAAGCTGGTGGTGGTAGGGAAGTTCCAGAGCCACTGTGGGCAAGGCGGCTACTTGCAAGAGGCAGGGGGTAACAACATGATCAATAGTCCTAGGTACCCTGAGAGCCATCCCAATGGACAAGGGTGTGTCTCTTTCTCTTCTCTCCCCCCCCCCCCCCCCCGAGTCGGTAAGAAATCTGTATATTTTGTAAAGCAAGATGTGGCAGGCTTTAGACACATCCTGAACGTTGGCGGAAGGCAAGAGAGTAGGATGACAATAAGGCTGTGGGCCCACAAAACTGACAACTGTGGAATTATCTAATATGATGGAGAAAGGAAGAGGAGGGATTTATTTTGGGGGTGAGATGGTTTTGGCATGCTGCGTTTAAGTTGACAGGTGGGCTTCCAAACAGTAGATGAGACAATGGCAGAAAAGAGTGGAGAGGAAAAACCCACCACCAGACTTCAGTGTAAAAGAAGTTACTCACCTTGTGCAGTAAGGATGGTTCTTCGAGGTGTGTGTCACTATGGGTGCTCCACTGCAGGTGTGCTTGCCTCCCTGCACTGCTGATTGGAGAACTTCAGTAGTAGTGTTGATTAGACAGCAGATGCGGGCTAACCCCCCTCAGTTCCTTCTCTACTGCAGAGTCCCAGACAAGAACCCTGGAGTACAGGGAAGGAGGGTGGCTTGCGGAGCACCCATGGGGAACACATCTTGAAGAACCATAATTACTGCACAAAATGAGTAATTTCTCTGATTAGCGTCCGTATGGGTGCTCCACTGCAGGTAACTCCAGAGCACTGTCCTTATTGGTGGGTTGGGACTTCGGGGTCGGGTCAGTTACAGATGACTCTACTGTGGCGCTGAAGATGGCATAGGAGGTGGAGTCTCCAGTGATCGCGTAGTGTTCTGTGAAAGTGTGGACTGATGCCCATGTTGCTGCTCTACAGATTTCTGAGATAGGATGTTCTTGAAAAAGGTGATGGGTGAGGAGATCGACCTTGTGGAGGGCATGCGAATAGTATCTGGAGGGGTCATATTACAAGGTTGATAACACTGTCTAATCCAGTTTGACACCCATGTGGAGAGTCTCTGGACTGAGCCCTTGGATCTCTCCGCAACAGCAAGGAAAAGTCTAGAAGACCTCCTGAAAACCTTCGTCCTATCCAGGTAGAAGGCTAGGGCTCTTCTGAGGTCTAGCATGTATAATATAGCCTCCCTGTTGTCTCAAGGAGGTTTGGTATAAAAGGTTGGAAGCTGAATCAGTTGATTCATGTGAAGTGTGGTGGTTAACTCATGATTAACTCAAAAAAATTTACTGCAATTAAAAAAATTAATTGCGATTAATCACACTGTTAAGCAATAGAATACCAAGTGAAATTTATTAAATATTTTTGATTTTCTACATTTTCAAATATTGATTTCTATTACAACACAGAATACAAAGTGTAGTGTTCGCTTTATATTTGATTACTAATATTTGCACTCTAAAATGAAACAATTTTTCAATTCACCTCATACAAGTACTGTAGTGCAATCTCTCTACTGTGAAAGTGTAACTTACAAATGTAGATTTTTTTGTTTTTGTTACATAATTGTTTTGTTTTTGAGTGCAATGTAAAACTTTAGAGCCTACAAGCTCACTCACTCCTACTTTTTGTTCAGCCAATCGCTAAGACAAGTTTGTTTACATTTACAGGACATAATGCTGCCTGCTTATTATATACAATGTCACCTGTAAGTGCGAATGCTTGTTCTCACTTTTGTAGCCGGCATTGCAAGGTATTTACATACCAGATATGTTAAATTCATATGCCCCTTCATGCTTCGGCCACCATTCCAGAGGACATGCTTCCATGCTGATGACGCTCGTTTAAAAAAAAAAAAAATAAAAAAAATGAATTAAACTTGTGACTGAACTCCTAGGGGGAGACTTGTATGCAGGGGTGAAAGTAACTTAAAGGACTTACCGGTATGCCGGAGTCCTGAGCGGGGCGTGGCCTTAACCAGAAGAGGCAGGGCCTTTCAAGTTTTAAAGGCCCTGGGGCTGTGGCTGGGAGCCCCAGGGCCTTTAAATCACCCCTGAGCTACCAGCTGCAGAGGCTGGGGTAGCGGCGGCAGGGCTCCGGCAGCTATTTTAAAGGGCCAAAGGCTCTGGCTGCTGCGGGGAGCTCTGGCAGCGGGGCTTGGGCGGCGCTTTAAAGGGCCCGGGGCTCTCCGCAGGTGCCGGAGCTACGGGACCTTTAAATCACCGCCAGAGAAGCCGGTCCAGTCCGGCACAGCGTACTGGTCTTACTTTCATCTATGATTGTATGTCTCCTGTTCTGTTTTACCCCCATTCTGCCATATATTTCATGTTATAGCAGGCTCGGCTGATGACCCAGCACATGTTCGTTTTTAAAAATACTTTCACAGCAGATCTGTCAAAACGCAAAGAAGGTACCAATGTGAGATTTCTAAAAATAGCTACAGCACTGGACCCAAGGTTTAAGAATCTGAAGTGCCTTCACACCTCGTCCCTCTCAGCTTTTGGGAGCATGCTTTCAGATGTCTTAAAGGAGCAACACTCTGATGCGGAAACTACAGAATCCAAACCACCCAAAAAAAAAAAATCCACCTTCTGCTGGTGGCATCTGACTCAGATGATGAAAATGAACATGTCAGTCTGCACTGCTTTTGATCGTTATGGAGCAGAACCTGTCATCAGCATGGACACATGTCTTCTGGAATGCTGGTTGAAGCATGAAAGGACATATTAATCTTTAGCGCATCTGGCATGTGAATATCTTGCAACGCTGGCTACAACAATGCCATACAAATGCCTGTTCTCACTTTCATGTGACATTGTAAACAAGACATGAGCAGCATTATCTCCTGCAAATTGTAAACAAACTTGTTTGTCTGAGCGATTGGCTGAAGGAGGACTGAGTGGACTTTTAGGTTCTAAAGTTTTACATTGTTTTATTTTTGAATGCAGTTATTTTTTGTATATAATTCTACATTTGTAAGTTCAACTTTCACGATAAAGTGATTGCAATACAGTATTTTTATTAGGTGAATTAAAATACTATTTCTTGTTTTTTACAGTGCAAATATTTTGTAATAAATGTGAGTATGGTACATTTTATAGTCTGTGTTATATTGATTTCAATTATATTTGAAAATGTAGAAAACATCCAAAAGTATTTAAATAAATGGTATTCTATTATTAACAGTACCATTAACAGCAATTAATTTTTTTTAACTGCTTGACAGCCCTAGTTATGACACTAAACATGTGGCACCAATTCTGTCAAATATCTTACACCTTCCCTACAATATATATTACCTTAGAGCAGAGTTCCCTGCAAGTTACATCCCAGCAGGAGCTGGGCATTCAGTAGTGAAAGAGGAAAGATACGAAGGGCAATGGGAAGGAGTAATGAGCACAATTTTGAAAAATCTTAAATAGGGAGGAGAGTAAATGGGAAGAAAAATGACCATTTCCCATCCTAAAGCACACCATGATCTGACCCGTAATTGAAGATAACATACAACGGAGGAGGTGGGAGTGCTGTGCCCAATTTTTACTTCTTTATGATGGATAAAGGAAGCATGTAAAAGTGTGTGTGTGTTTTAAACATACAATTCAGGCCTCATCTACTCTCCAAGACTACAGCTATTGAAGAACCACTGTCATATCACATAAGACGAGCAACTGAGAAGATATGAGATTTTTAGACATGCTCTTTAAAACTCTGGGGTTTAAGCTCAATACAAAATGGAGAAACTGTCATTGTTAAATATTCAACACCCCTGCTCCTTCAAAACAAGTGTGACATCTCATACTAACTAGTCTAACAGCTCTTTATAGCTAGTATAAGAATCTTCTGAGCTCAGCACTAAATAACTTTCAGGATTTCTCTCCAACCACCACAGGAGTGCAGGGATAGATGGTAGTTTGGGAAGCACCCCCAAATTACTGCCTCTGTTCCCAGTGCAAGAGTGAAGTTCCCAGGTATGGGGTGGTTGGGAATTCAGTGTATCCCTCACTACTCAACTGTTGATGGGTATTGTCTCAGGCTTCCAGGAATGTAGTTTAGAGTCCATCAAGACATGCTGACCATCTGACTATCTCTTTCCCAGAGACAGGGAAGTGAATACCGTCTATTTGGGATTTGTTGGCATTTTGGGTCCTGGGAAGGGAAGCTCTAGGGGAGAGGCTATCACACCGGGAGAAAGTGAGGGGACACTTTGACTACAAGTCCACAGGCCTGACTTTTTTTTATTTAATTCAGTCTACAATACCGATCCTCCAGCAAAACCAAGAAAGAGCAGACTTTGGGCTGGTCTACACTAGGTGGGAGGATCGATCTAAGATACGTAACTTCAGCTACGTGAATAGCGTAGCTGAAGTCGAAGTATCTTAGATCGATTTACCTCGGGTCCTCACGCCGCGGGATCGACGGCCGCGACTCCCCCGTCGACTCCGCTACCGCCTCTCGCTCTGGTAGAGTTCCGGAGTTGACGGGGAGCACATCCGGGGATCAATTTATCACGTCTAGACGAGACGTGATAAATCAATCCCCAATAGATCGATTACTACCTGCCGATCCAGCGGGTAGTGAAGACATACCCTGAGTGGCAAAGAATAAGTTTGCCATAGTTACTTTAACACCTGCTGCTTGCACCCTCACCCCTCCTTTTCCCCAGACCTCACATTTCCTCTGCTTTGTCCAGCTCCTTACTTCTATCCTCCTGCTCGTCACCACCTCCCCATCTTCATGTTTGTTCCCAACTCACTTGTTAGATAATTAAACTTAGATTGTAAGCTCTACAGGGCAGAGATTTTCTTTTTAAAATTCCTTGAAGTGCCTAGCATGCTCAAGCACAATATAAATGAAAAGGTGGGCAGAGAAACTTACTTCTCTGCTGCATAACCCCTTTCAGACAGGATTCTGCAGTTACAGTTCAGAAGCTACTTCATTAGCACTGATTATTTATACTGCAGTGGCACCCAAAATGAGCCAGACACTTTCCACCTACAGAGCATGACAAATCCCTGCCCTATAGAGTTTACGGTCTAAAACAAGATCTACTGTATTAAAAAGTTATTTCTATGGGCTTTGGATCAGGCTATCTGTTAGAATCCTTCAGATGCCAGTGCACTATAAATACAAGATAGATCTGTGCCATTTCAGTTTTTACAAACCTGGGTATGGAATTCTGAAGTAACAGAAGATCCTATGGAACAGCTGTTCTCCTCACTATACTGTGTAGGTTTCCTAAAACCAGGTGGTAAAGCAGGACCTATAACAGGCCTAAAAAAAAAGAAGAATTCTTATTTTCTTTCCCTAATTTAAAAAAGAATCAGCATGAAAAGCACATTTAAGTAACAATTTTTTATTGTTTGCAACAAGAATCAATATTTGAACAGTTCAATGAAGTGGTAAAGTTGAAAGTGTATTCTCTTGTAAAAGTCACATTTTCATTAATATTCACACACTTTCTATGCATTACATTCATAAAGGGATATCATTAACTTGAAAAATCACACTTCCATCTCCACATTCCAGGAGATTTTTAAAGTTATCACTTAACCCCCCCCCCCTCCCCAAGTAGACACTGTCTCTATTAAATACTTTCCATCTGTTTATCAATATGATCTGCACATTTTGTGCAATCAAAAATACCTCATTAAAGTTTAAGGCCAGAAGGTACCAGCAGATCACCAAGTCTGACCTCCTGTATATTCACAGGCCAACAACATTACCCAGCACCCACACACTAAACCCAAATTAGACAAGAGGATCATTAGACTATTATGTGCCACAGGCCACGAACAGGAAGGATTGAGGTGCACCACTGCTTGAGGCCCCTTTTATGGCAGGGAAATGATTAAATAAGATATACCCAGATAATCCTGTCAAGTGACTCTCACTCACACTCTGCAGGGGAAGGCGAAAACCCCCAACGTCACTGCCAGTCTGACCTGGGGAAAATTCCTTCCTGACCTTGCATATGATGATCCGTTAGACCACAGGTGCTGACTTTTGTTTTTGCCCGTGGGTGCTTTTGAAGAGAGAGAGAGAGAGAGAGAGAGTGTGTGTGTGTGTGTGGGGGGGGGGGGGGGCGCCCCGCGTTTTTGGGGGGGGCTATTTTCAGCATATTTATACATTTCTTTCATATTCTAGTTATTGAATGTGTCTATCATTGGTATCTTTACTATTTGAATAATGATTCAATTATTATGAACTACATAATTACATTATCATGAATTACAGTATATTAAGATGATTGCAATCACCTACAAGCCGTCTTCACCAACGTCCCAGTTTAAAGACATTATGTCTCTCTGTAGCTTTCTGGATGAAACTGTCAGCAATCTTATTTACATCTAGGTTCCCTGGTATTATTGAGATGCACATTAAGGACAGCTACATTATTCAGTTGCGTCTATCCCATTGATAACTGGAGATAATTTTTAAGTCTTCTGAAGCAGGAGAATGAGCATTTCACAGTTCAGAATGATACAGGCACAGTGAGGAGGATTCTTATGAATTGGCAGTACTCTGGAAACCCAGTGCTTCCAGAGTACAGCAAATGACTTCAAGATCTCTTTCTTGATATAGGCACTATCATTTTTTATGTATTGTTGGGTGTGACGCTGTACCCCATAATGCTTTATGGGAATATGACATAACTGGAATATGTTTTGTGCTGCCTGTGCCATGTAACATATCTCTGTAAAAGTTATGGTCTACCATATCTATCCATCTTATTTGTACACATATATCATTTTCTACTTGAGGTTAAGAATATGGGCTGTATACTTGCTTGGTTTCTAAGTAAGCTTTGTGAGGCATTTGGTCAGCTTCTTTAGGAAGGAATTCGCAAGGTTAAGTACCCGATCAGGAAGCACTTGGGGAACAACGCATCTTGGAATGCTCCAATCCACATAAAAAGTCTTCCTGGAGACATACAAGATACCATGTGGATAATGGCTTCTGCTTGTAAACACTGTGAGTCATGCATGGACATGTGACTTGTCCAGGTGACTCCAGATCTCCATCTTGGAGCGGGACTTTGCATAGGAGTGAGGAGGAGGGGTCTCCACCCACAAGAGAAAGTCTATTTAAACCCGTGGGAGACCCTTCCATTTTGTCGTCAGCTGGCTAAAGAGAGAGCCTCCTCACCCCCCAGGATACTTGGAAGAAACTGGAACAAAGGGGTGTGAGTGATTGCTGGACCCAGGCCAAAAGGAGATTAGTCTGTAAAAGGGAGCATTCTGGAACTGGTGAGGATCTTATCTGAATTCAGTGTTTGATTAAACATAGATTTGCGCATTTTATTTTATTTTGCTTGGTGACTTACTTTGTTCTGTCTGTTACTACTTAGAACCACTTAAATCCTACTTTCTGTATTTAATAAAATCACCTTTTACTTAGTAATTAACTCAGAGTATGTATTAATACCTGGGGGAGCAAACAACTATGCATCTCTCTCTATCAGTGTTATAGAGGGCAAACAATTTATGAGTTTACCCTGCATAAGCTTTATACAGTGTAAAACGGATTTATTTGGGTTTAGACCCCATTGGGAGTTTGGCAGCTGAGTGCTAAAGACAAGCACACTTCTGTGAGCCGTTTTCAGGTAAACCTGCAGCTTTGGGGCAAGTAATTCAGACCCTGGGTCTTTGTTGCAGCAGACGGGAGTGTCTGGCTCAGCAAGACAGGGTGCTGGAGTCCTGAGCTGGCAGGGAAAACCGGGATAGATGTAGTCTTGGCACATCAGGTGGCAGCTCCCAAGAGGGTTTCTGTGATCCAAACCGTCACATTGGGTTTCTATTTTGCCATGTGCATTACTTTGCATTTAACATTGAATTTCATCTGCCATTTTGTTACTAAATTTGTTACCAAAAAATACCAGTTTTGTGAGATCCCTTGTACCTCTTTGCAGTCTGTTTTGGACTTAATTATCTTGAATAATTTTGTATCACCTGCAAACTTTGCCACCGCACTGTTTACCCCTTTTTGCAGATCATTTATAAATATGTTGAACAGCACTGATCCCAGACCAGCAAAAGCCCCTTGGGGGGACCACTATTTACTTCTTTCCATTCTGAAAATGGACCATTTATTCCTACCCTTTGTTTCCTATCTTTTAAAGGACTGCCTGGGAATGCTTTCAGGATCATCTAAGGATCCTTAATTTAATGACAAGCCTTTTGTTATCTTAATCACCCTGCCTCTGTTTATAAACAAACTGCCTGCCAAGGGCAGAAGTTGTTAACAGCACAGAACTCATCACATTCCACACTCAAGCTCTGACTCCTGGTTATTAAGCACCCACTATTTTTTTCCGTGAGTGCTTGAATCCCGGAGCACCTACGGAGTCAGCGTCTATGCGTTAGACTCTCAGAATGTTAGTAAAAACCAGCCAGCCAAGCACCTGAGAGAGAGAAAATGCTCAGTGACACTTCAGAGTCCTGGCCCTCCACATCCAATGTCCTATCTCCAGTTGTGGCCATGCCTGATGCTTCAAAGGAGATTAAAACAAACAAACAAACAAACAAAAACACCAAGCCAGAATACACTGGGGGAAAAATAATACTTTCCTGACTCCTGCAGACGGCTGGCTGAAACCCTGAATGTGAGATTTTAGGAACAGAGGAAATGAGCCCCAGGGCCACTGAATTATGCTTTTATTAAATCTGTTATCTAATCAATCAAGCCTTGCAGTAGTGATGCTATTGCCAAGACTTCATGCAAAACAAACAAAATCTTACCAGACTCCTATAGTCAGAGGATTACACCTACTGACAAAAAGGAGATAGAACAAGGGGCATATGTGTAAACAGGGAGCACCTGCAAGGTTCAGGGTCAATACTCCCCCGAGAAGCCAGCCTGCTGTAGCAGGAGTGCCAGGAAGGGAATTCTACTGTGGTGCTGCCCCTAGCCAGAGAGAGCTCCCTCTTTCATTGCAGCCTCTGGCTTACAAGTGTCTGCTAAATGTGAAGCTCCACCCCCATCTAGCTGCTGGAAGAGAGAAGCAGCTTTTTGTCTTCTCTTCTGCTTTCTCACTACTAAGGCAGTGTCCACACAGAAAGGCTTTTTGGTATAATGGAAGTGTGAATTTAAAACAAATACATTTATACTGGTGGTACCCCTTATTTTGGTGGAAGAGTGCCTTTGTCGGTTTTGCTTATGTTGCATAGGAAGGGGTGTACGCCAAACAAGAGAAAGCTACTCTGGCTACGACACTGCAGCTGGAGTGTGATCGTGACTGCAGGTAGACAGACCTGTGCTAGCTCTGCCTGAGCTAGCACACTAAATAGTGTGGATGTTGCCACGCTGGCAGCGGCTTGGGCTAGTTGCCTGAGTCCAAGCCTGCCGAAGCCCTTAGTCCAGGCCTGGGTGGTTAGCCCAGGCCTGGGTGGGGCTGCTGCCCATGCTGCAGTGCCTGCACTGCAATTTTTAGCACACTAGCTGAGGCAGAGTTAGCACGAGTCTGTCTACCTGTGCTGGGAATCACACCCCAGCTGCAGTGGAGAAGTTCCCCCATAGTCCAGAGTAGAGTATCTATGCTGGGGGTTATACCTGTATAATCCATAAAACTTCCCTACATAGACAAAGCCTGAGAGAGGGGCAAGCCTCAGCTACTCTACCCCCTCCCACCTTGTAGGCTGTTCCAAGGAGGGGGGTAGGAAAATGGTTTTCAATGCTCTATATGTCCCACAGCCTCCATTTCTGTGGTGTCTTCTGCATGAATAACTCTGCTGCTGCTCAGGACTTTCCTCAGCAGCATAGAACTGACAGGATTTTTGACAGCTTGCTGGCTGCCCAGAGGATCTCTGAACAGCAAGTGTGAATCTGAGTGAAATCTTGTTAATAAGCTCTGCTGTTTGGCACAGCTTTGATGTTTTTCTACGGACTGAGGCAGAAAACAGGGCTGCTGTTTACTTTTGGCACATATGCAGAAGATTATTTTTAGAAACATAAGGGCAGGAAACAATATTTTTTTAAATGAAATTTTAAGTTACACAAAAAACGATGCACCGAGGACTCCATACTTGCCTGAGAGTTTCCCATTAGCCACTGGATTTTTCAAGCCATGGCTAGTATTATGGTTGAAAATGAACTCTCTTCCCCAATCCTATTTTTCTGAGGCTTAATTTCTTCAAAATGTGTACATTTGGGGCTAAAACATCTTGTTTGTTCTCAACTCTGATTTTAAGTTTTTCCAAAAATATTCACAAGTTGAATTTTCATATTATAATATTGTTAGTGATATTATTTTCAAAACTAAAGAAAACGGTTCATCTATATTTTGTACTTGACTAACTCAAAAAAGGTGTTTTAAAAGCTGAAAATCGTCATATATACAGTGCTCAATTAAGAATATATGCTTTGACAAATTTGAAAGATGTGTCTGAGAAATAAAGATGTTTGAAAGGAGTGGGGATATATTATACAAGGCATAAACAGTATATCCTCATATACTTATGAACCATTCATACATTGGGATATCCATGCACTGAAATCACCATGAATCATTTTGTTTCAGTAATTATGGACTAGATTGAGCAGATTGTAATCTGACCAGAATAAGGGGCACTGTGTTGTTTTGCTGCCCCTGGAGCAGCCCAGGAGGGAGACACTAATTAGCCATCACAATCTTTTTCCCCACTCTCCCCACTGATCTGGGGAGGGAGTAAATGGCATCAGGTCTATACCAGTCACATCATGTGTTCTCCAATGTGCCAGCATAGTTACACTGCCAGTGCACTGGGGAGTGGTAGAAGAGAGACAAGGCTCTGCGTGGTCCCTGCCCTTTTCACACATTTGCTCAAGAAGGGGAGATGGTAGCTCTGCAAAGCTTGTTACTCTCAAAGTGCAAGGGGATCCCTTAATGCCCCTTTGCTCCCTTGTGCCAGCACACAGGATGGGGCACAATCTGGCCTCAAATGTTCAGTTAATGCATGTTAGCCCTAACTGTGCTTTGTTTAATTTGACCATTTAGAAGCAAGTCGCTAAGTAGAAAAAAATCTGGGAGGAGAGTGGACCAAAAGACTTTAAGACACTCTTAATACAGTATATCCTGCTTAATAGCAATCCTGATACTAGCAATTTTTGGTTACTGGCAACATTTTGCTGGTAACCAATCCCATCCCATTAACATCAATGTTAATGGAATTTGAATATTTGCAACAGCATGCCGCTTATTAGTAATTTTTTTTTTTTTTAAGAAAGATTCTAACTGCACACAGGTTTGCAGGGCTGCAGTCGGGGAAGGAACCAATGGGATGTGCTGTGCACACCCTGCACACAAGCTTGCAGGGCTCTAACATGCTTCCCTGGCGGCAGGCCTGGAAAACTGTCTGTGGCCGGTGCTCAGTCCATCCCAGTACTTCCTTCTGGGACAGCAGCTTGGCAAATCATCCTGTGCACAGGGACCACACAGGAGGTAAGTGGCTGCGGGCTGGCACAGGAGGCTGTGGTCAGGGGAACAGTGGAGAGGGGAAATGCAGCAGAGATGTCGGAGCTGCATGGTACCGCTCCCTGCACTCTCCAGGCTGCGCCCTGCGGGGGGTCTGCACTGTTGAAGGAAGGAAGTGCTGGGACATGCTGAGCCCCAACCCCTGGAGAGTGCAGGGAGAGGTATGGTGCAGCCCCACGGGTCCCCAGCATCTCTGATCCCCAGAGAAAGCCCCAGCATCCAGACTGCAACTTCCATCCCTGCTGCTGCCCTGCCTGCAGCCAGGCTTACAGGACTGCAGCCAGGAAAGGCATGTCCAAGCGCTTCTTTCCCTGGGTACTACCTTGAAAACCTGCCTTTCGCTTATTAGCAACTGACAGTAATAGAGTACCAACCTTTTGCTGGCAACCGAGGGATTGCTAATAAGCGGAATTTACTCTATGTCAGAAAGTAGAAGTGAAAGGTGCACAGTTCTTTGCTCTCTAGTTCACCTTTAAATGGCTGCCTTTCCCCCTGTGGGCGCAACCCTGCTAGCCATGTTCACATGAGTAGTCCCGTTGACATCAAGAGGACCTACTGTGTAAAGCTTTCAGGATCAGACACTTTGGCTGTTTTATTAGAAATCCTATTTGTATATGGCTGAAAGAACGTCTCTTGTCCAATGAAACATGTTTTCAGTATTATTTGTGCTGTGGTAGTACCCAGGACCCCACCGTGCAGGGTGCTGGTTCACATTTACTTGAGTTTGTACAATAAGAAGGGGGAAAGGAAGGGTAACAGTCACATAGAGTTGTTATTGATGTGCACAACTAGATGGTCCCAAATAATCTGAAGATTTAGAAAAAACCAAATTAATACATAATAAAATCAGCTTTCCCCAGCTGCTGCCCCACCTAGCCATTGTCTGGCTGACTTCCTTTATGTGTGACAGCACAAATCATTCCTTGAGGAGGGATTTGAAGGATGAGAGGTGTCATAAATATAAAGGGAAGGGTAACAACCTTTATGTATGCAGTAACATAAATCCCTCCTGGCCAGAGGTACTGAATCACTTACCTGTAAGGGGTTAATCAGCTCAATTAACCTAGTTGGCACCTGACCAGAAGGACCAATGGGGAAAGAAGATACTTTCAAATCTGGGGGGGGAGAGGAGGAGGGGAGAAGGTTTTGTTTGTGCTCTCTTTGTTGGTTCCCTCTCGAGACAAAGAGAGAGACCAGGCAGGTAACCCAGCTCCTAAAAAGATCCTGAACTGATACATCTAAAAATTACAGAAATTGTAAGTAATAGCAAGGGAATGCGTTAGATGATCTTTTGTTTTAGCTTGTGAATTTTCCCTATGCTGAGAGGGAGATTTATTCCTGTTTTTGTAACTTTGAAGTTGAGCTTAGAGGGGAATCCTCTGTGTTTTAAATCTTTTTATTTACCCTGTAAAGTTATCTTCCATCCTGATTTTGCAGGTGTGAGTCTTTTTTTTTTTTTTTAAATAAAATTCTTCTTTTAAGAACCTGATTGATTTTCAGTGTCCTAAAAACCAGGGATTTGATCTGTGCTCACTTTGTTAACCTATCGGTTGGTATATTATTCTCAAGCCCCTCCCCCCCCCGGAAAGGGTGTGAAGGGGTTTGGGGAGATATTTTGGGGGAGTTAGGGCTCCAAGTGGCCCCTCCCTGAATGTTTGTCTAAATCACTTGGTGGTGGCAGCAATACCGTCCAAGGACAAGGAAAGGAATTTGTGCCTTGGGGAAATTTTTAACCTAAGCTGGTGGAATATAAGCTTAAGGGGTCTTTCATGCAGGTCCCCACATCTGTACCCCAGAGTTCAGAGAGGGGAGGGAACTCTGACAGCGAGTAATGGCCTTTATAATGAAAGCAAGAACTGAGATACCATATGTTATCCTGAAATAATTATACCAGCTATTTATACTACTTTTAACTACACATTTGGAGACAGTTTTATTGCATTAAAGATGTGGCAGCTCTGGTATAACTCTGCCTGTTGGACACTCACCACGCTGCTGTTTTGAGCCTATGTGCTTTTAAGCTTCCTGAGTCTAAGCAGAGTCCAGGTACTGCCTTTGGGTCACTGGCCACATTCTGGATGTGCAGATCTTCCAGCTTACATCCCCTTCTGAACGTTCAACTGCCTACGCCCTGTGTTTCGTGCTAGCTCCCCCAGGTTCCCCAGTATCATAAGCACAGCCTTTCCCAGAGTGCCAACTTTGTGGGAAATCTAGTTTACATTCACCTCTCTAGGGACATGATAGTTGAAGCACACAGTGCACAGGCTTTGAAAAAGTTCCCAAACCAGCCACTCTTTACTACAGACAGCACAAGATATATACATATCTAGACAAAACAATACAACACCTGCATGCCATCCCTGCCTCAGTTTTCTCACCTCTCTTGCACATTCTTTGGGATTTGGCTCAGTGTTTGTTTATGGAGTTTGGGATCCTTCCTCTCTCTCTGCTCTCCTGCACATGGCTTCTCCTCTGGAACATGGAATCTCTCTGGTCTCTTCTCCCTCTCTTCCCTCCAGCCAGACTCCTTTGACCTTGGCTTGTCCCCCAGTCAAAGGTCCCCTTTGCTACAAAAACAAGTTCTGTTTGTTCCCCTCTCCTGCCCAAGCTTCTCCTTGTGTCTGAATCCCTCTGAGTTTTTAAAGGTATTACCACCTGGTTTCTTTGGTTTCCTGTTAAGGGATTTTTCCACTCTTCAAACCTTCTTCCCTTCAGACAACCTAGGCAGAATTAGTTTTCACAGCTCAGACACTGTCAGGTGCCATAGGTCTCAAAGCCAGGGCTGCTGAGCAGCAGCCTTATCTTCTGCACCATTGAGCTACAAGGACGGACAACAGAACTGCTGCTAATACCTCATCACAGAAGCTACACTCACTGACTCAGCATGGTCAGATGACTAACAGCTGACAGCCGATTGGACACCACTGGGTACAAGACTTCCTGTCCCATGCCTCGTCTGAGCAACTAGTCATTAGGCCTGTTGATGCCCAGATCTCTGAGACCAGGTCCCTGCTTCCTCGCCTGGTTCCTGCTATCTAGCCTGCCTTGTTCCTGTTGCCTGCTTCCTTGCCCTGACCAAGTTGCAGACTATGACTTTGACCCTTGGTGTGATTTCTGACCACTGGTGTGACCACAACCCTGACTCTGCTGCTAGCTCCTACCACTAGGTCACAAAGCTCATGTTTTGGGCTCTGCCAAGCACCATCCTTAGCATACCCATTGTTCAGCCAGAGTTCAGTTGTTAAAATTAATGATTTTATTTGTTCTGTAATTTCTTCCAGACTGGTGGGTTTGTGTGAATGAGAGAGATGTCATGGATCCTGGCAGCCCATGGTAGACCTACTACACATTGCAGCACTCAATGATACAATCTCATAAAATTAACCAGAATTTATACATTGTACACAGAGAGGTTCCCCAAATCATCTTAACAGATTTAAACCTGGAGGAGAGACAGTCGTATTTCTTAATATAGAGAAATCCTCTCTCAATAAAAGTTATCAGATTTGAGACACACTTTCAACTACAGAATTTCTTGCAGACAGTAATGCTACAACCAGAACTGTTCAGCAACAGACTGGCTCATCTTCCTAACAATGACATTATTTCTGACAGGTAAATATTGGATCATTCTATCTACTGACTCTTTCTAGCACTGAGGAAGCGAACAGCACAGATGTCAAAAGCAAATCTGCAAGGAAGTTTCTGCTGAACATTTTATCTACTAATGTTCTCTTGAAAGTAGTGATTTTCATACAGAATATCATTTTGAATTACACTGGAAAGAGCGGAGATTGATGTGAAGATTAGGAGGCTGTCAGATGCAGTTAACAAATTCTGAATGGAAAATTAACAACTAGCTTTCTCCAATAGGTATTTTATCATTGTGTGTGGCTGAATGGGCTTTGTTTCTGACAAAGAGGCTATAAACAATGCTGATTTAGTAAAATATGATTTTAACAAACATACTCCATTCAGCATTGTTTACATGAAGAAAACTAATGATCCCAATGTATTAACAGAACAACCATTGCAATAATATATGTCATATTATATTACATAGAAACAAATTAACGTCTCAGTCCTGCAATGAGTTCCATGCAGGTGGGCCCCTGCACCTGAGGAGTTCAGAGAGTTTGGGCCTAAGGTAGTTATAGGTATTAGACAACACCTATAAAATCTTCAAAATAAATATTGAAAAAACACAAGCATATTCTATACAACAGTTTGCCTGTCTAACATGCATACTCTTTTTGAGCTTTATCTTAGAAGGTGGGAGAAATTTGATATTCAAAATATGATTAGACAGTTCATATACAATTTTCCTCTTCTCTCCAACTTTCCAGAGGATACATGGGGAATTTTGTACTCAAATTACAAAGGAACACTGCTATGTGGAAGAAGGAATTCTAATCACATAAATCTTAAGTATAACTAAGGTATTCACTGATAAAACAATTATTTTCAATAAAATATTTTGTGGCTCTAACAAGAGAAGCCTGAACACTATTCTGCTTTAATTACCTCTCTGGAGAATCATCCTGCTTTTTAAATCCAGGAGGAAGAGCAGGTCCAAAAAAGCCATCATCGTCATCATCATCTTCCTGAGCTCTTTTCTGTTTTCTACAAATACAGTGATTTAGCTTAATAATTACTCTGACATAGATGGCAATTATCTACACTTTAAAGGAAAAAAAACCAAAATGATTTCCAAAAGTCTTACATTATGTACTATCTTGCTGTTACCACGGAAACACAGCATAAGAATCTGAAATAATTTGGAGCAATTAAATATTTGTTAGCGTAAGCCTCATTCTTACACTGCAGTGACATTTTAAAAAAATGTTATTGGTGCAGAAAGAGAAAATCAAATAGTAAAACACGGTAATGCTTGTTTTGCATGCATAAAGTAATTTTAACACCAGCATATTTCTTGCTAAATTTTTACCATCATTCTATACATTTTGACTAGTACTTTTCCAAATCGAATTTTAGACTGAACAATCAGTAAATAAAACCCTGGGGGAAAAGTGGGGAGTATTTACACTAATGATCATTACATGGAAATAGTATAATGCCCTCTAAGACTCCAATCCTGCAAACACTTACATGTTTTTAAACTTCGCACATTTGACTAGTCCCATTAAATCTGAGTATGTGCAGTTTGCTGAGATTTGCTATTAAAAAAAAATATTTCCGCCCTTCAAATCAAAATAATCATATACCCACACTTGTTAAGGGCTTGATCATGCACAGGAATCTTTACACTGATTTCAATGGGAGTCAGACTGGTCCCTATATACAGTATTATGATGATAGGCATGTTACAAATACCTAAGTTAGATAGATAGTCTAAAAAGGAGATAACTATTATCTGTTTAACTTAAGCATTTTTAACGTGAACGCTGTATCTAGGAGCCCAAACTAGTTCCCACTGAAGTCAACAGAAAGAATCCTATTAACTTGTCAGAGAATCAGAGTTGGATCAGGCCTACTGGGAGTTGAAAATTGTTCACTGTGTCATTGGTAAGCTAATTTTTCCTGTGATCATCCATTTGATCTATAACTTTGATGTTATGACAATCTGAGTATTCTTACCATATACCTGTTCCTAAAACAGGTGCAGTATCTCCCATTACAGTAGTATGTTTATATTCATGTAGAGTCAAAGGCCACATTTTTCAAGACTTTATGCCTAAAGTTAGAAGTGGCTTAATTTTCAAAGATCCTAAGCACCTCTAGCTATTAACTTCAATGAGATTTGTGGGTGCTTAGAACTTCTGAAAATTGAACCACTTCTATTTAAGTTCCTAAATATGGATATAGGAGTCTAAGTTCAGGTTTGAAAATTTTGGCCTTTTTCTTTTTTTTAACCTCAAAATTTCATTTCTACCTCCAATATGTTTCTTAATATACATTTATATTAGGAAACACTAATTTCAAAATTCACAGTCCACCCAAAGTCTACTATAGACCCATTGCTTATTGCTAGCAAAGATATAGTTTACCAAAATACACTTCCATGAACAGGCCCATCACAGCAACTTTAATATAGTTATACTAACAAGGTGCTTATTACTTTCTGCAGGGAAACTTGCTGTACTTTGGAAACAGAATTCACACAATATTAAGTTTTCAGATTTCTAATAAAGCGCCTATCATCCACATCTGTTGTGTATACACACAAATTAAAAGTACCATCTAAAAGTTAAGTGACACATCAACCTACATACAAAATTAAAATGAAATGAACAATTTAGATTGCACTGAACAAGCCAGTCACAATCTAAGGAGACATACAGATTAGGTAGCCACTACCACCCTGGAAAGGACGAGGGGACAACGTTAGCAGACTTTATCTTGGTGTGGCATTTGCTTTCTTTAGTTGCATAATATAGCCCCTTTCCGATTCTGCATCTGGGCTAATTCAGTCAACTCATTGTATGAAGTGGTCCAATTTCTGCTTATTTTACCAGTGTAAATACATGAATGACACACAAACAGACTGACTTGGGTACTGGATCAGTGTCCTGCTCCTCTTCAGAATCTCTATTTGCTTCTCTGAGCAGAGGAGGAGACTTAGAGCCTTCATCACTGTCATGCATTTCTGAGCTTTTTTTGTAGCCAGGAGGCAATACTGGACCTGCAACTAAACATCAAGATTTAGTGTGGATATTCGATTAAACACTTTAAAAGAACATTACCACTTTTGGTATCATCAAAATATGTATTTCGCTGGATTTAACTTTATTCAAACAGTCCTGTCTCTACATAAGAGTTAACAATGATTTAACAAAGGTCCTGACACAGCCGAGCAGGTAAGAACAAGCGTTAATGATTTGCTGAATAAAGATTGATTTAAGCATGTGTTTTAAGTGCTTTGTTGAATTATGGTCTAAATGAATAATTGATATCACAGGATTGAATGGCTCTGACACTACTGGGCTTTTTATAATTTCACAGTGCATTCTGAGGCATAAACTCTACAGGGCCTTTTGAAATTTCAAACACTGATTTTAAGGCAGACAGGAAGGGAAACTTATTTGGCTGGGAAGAGGTACAGTGAACTTTTACTACAGCCAAAGAATTAGAACAAAAAAAGATCAGGTACAATGAAGTCATATAAACGAAGGCTGAGAGAAAATTACATCTACAATTAAAGAGCTGTGACCTTTTAAATTATGCAAAATAAACCAGAGCCATCTAGAAGCTCAACTTTTATTAGGCAAGTCTTAGGGCTTGTCTTCACTACCAGCCCGGGTCGGCGGGTAGAAATCGATCTCTCGGGGATCAATTTATCACGTCTCGTCGGGACGCGATAATCGATCTGCGAATCGACACGCGTACTCCACCAGCCCAGGTAGGAGTAAGCGCCGTAGACGGGGGAGCGCGGCGGTCGATTTGCTGCCGTCCTCACAGCGGGGTAAGTCGAATCAGATATGTCGAATTCAGCTACGCTATTCCCGTAGCTGAATTTGCGTATCTGAAATCGATACCCCCCCCCCCGTAGTGTAGACGTAGTCTTAGACAAGAATGAGAAAGATTAATGGGGACATTACACAACTCATCATTTCTTCACATAACTAAAACACAAAACAAGAATAACATACAATTTACAAAGCAACCACTGATCTGCCTCTCATTTCAGCTTCTTGTTTGCATGGAAAGGAAATGAACCAAGACAACAGACCCATGAATCCACTTCAATACCAGATATTTCTGGTGATTCATGTCAGAGTTGCCCCCCCCCCCCAAAAAAAAAAAAGAATTATAAGAAGTGATTTTGGAAGACACAGGAAAGAGGCCAAGGGTTAATAAGCAATATATTATATTGACTACTGTCAATATGTTACCCATTTTGGTTTGTTTGATCAGTGTAACTGAATGCATGCCCATTTTTTATCAGTTATTTAAAAATATATATATATTTAAGACCCTGAAAGCACCTATGCACATTCTCAACTTTTCACAACTTAAATTCAGCGGCATTACACACACGTGTAAAGTTAAATTTATGTATAAATGTTTGGAGGATCAGAACCTAAATGAGTAAAGTATCCTACAGATGTGACAGGCAATTATAAACGGGGCTGCTAATGCTACTTATTATTAAGGTTGCCCAAAAGTTCCCATTATAAGACCCTGTTTTCAGAGACTTAACACTTTACCAAATATTAACCATTTGGGCTGAAGTTTTCCATGCCTGGTGTCTGTCTCGGGTTGAAATATTTGGAAAATTTCAGCCAAAATAGTTCAGCATTTTCTAGGAACAGGGCTATGGAAAAGTATATTGGCAGAATTTTTTAACATGGGCAAAACAACCTTTTCTTTTAACAGATCTTTTGAAGCAGGGACTTAAAATTTGGTAGCGATATGAACATTGTGTCTATAAAAGGAACCTTACTTCTAGCATCTCCTAACTTTTGAATGCTTAACATTGAAACCTTAATAGTGCCCTTTTAATGTAGTTGTTTTGTGTATGTTATATGCAAAAAGAATAAGTAGGCATAATGAAGCCAAAAGAAAAGATTATTAAATATTTGCTGACATACTGCCTCATGAAAATTACACATAACCAAACTGTGCATGTGAAGTAGTAAATCCATTTCATGAATGTTGACATTAATAAATGGTTGTCTTCACTCTTCTGATTTCAGGTATCAAATTAACCTTTTCTGATGGAATTACAAGCTTGAAAGTGCACAATTTTGTACGTCATTTTCTCTAAAGAAGGTAGATGCTACAAAAGATGTCTAGAAATGAAAATGTCCAAGGAAAAGTGAAGGACAAGCTCACACATAAATTCAACTACCAAACAAATAAAAATAAATATATATTTGAAGAGTTGTTCAGATCAGGTCAAAAGAAAAGAAACATCAAGTATCAGTCAAACAAGAGCAAGGCCCAGGAAGGAACATCTGGGAAGCGGTGGCAGCAGTGGCAGGTGTGGAATGCAGACATCCTTATCCCCTAGCAAGTTGCACCAGTTCCCCCCATCAAATATCCTCCCATGCACCACAGAAGTCCCAGCAACTGCAGCCTCCACACAATCTCTCCACTTACCCCAGTAATCCCAGCATGCACCAGCTTCCTGCCCCAACATCTTAATCCATCCTAGACACTTTCCAGCATCCCCTCCTTCCCTTCCCTACAGGTACAGCTGCCAGGTTTTATAGAGCTCCATGTCCTACTCTCACCACTGCTTAGGGAAGAGTGTGTTGGTCAGAAGCAGAACTCTGTTTACGTACTAATTATTTGTAAATTTGCAAATTATTTAAATCATTTGTATGAAATGTCACAAAACTACACAAAACTGGGCAGCCATGCTACATCTGCAGAAGAATTGTGTTAATAATAACTGAGTTTTAACATAGTTGAAAATATTAATGCTAATGAATGAAACTAGGTCCAACCTAGGCTTGAGAACTATTTTTAACAGGATGGATTGATTTCAATCAAGGTGCTTCAAATCGTGCAATTAAATTATGATTTAAATCACCAAGTGGAAAGTCTCGATTTAAATCAGCAATTTTAATCAACTTTTCCAGTTGTATTTCAGTTATTTTCTAAAAAAGATCATTCACACTGGCTGATGTGACAATTAAAACATGTTGATTTACAACTAAATAGAGCCTTTACACTAGATTTAGTAATTTTTTTTGCTACTTAGGCAGGTACATTATATACAGTAGCTTGATATTTTCAGATTCTTATTAATTGTACATTTTTAGTATGTTAGAAAATAGCGTATGATATCTTGGTTATTTACTAGATAATTAACTTGCTCATGATTTGTTTCCTGCTGTATTAGGATGTTAACTAGAATTTAATTAAACACACAAAACAGCATATCAATTTTTTTTTATTAAACAAAATAAGCCCATAGTACAGTATATAACCTGTTGTACCATATTGTTAAATTTTAACCTCAGAAGTTGGCTGTTTCCCCCCCGATTCATTCCGTATATAGAAAAGCAGCCTTTAACTCAAAAGTTTTTGATAGAGGCTCATGGATTAAGCATGCCGTATATACAGTAACTCCTCACTTAACGTCCTCCCGCTTAATGTTGTTTTGAAGTTACGTCACTGCTCCATTAGGGAACATACTCATTTAAAGTTGTGCAATGCTCTCTTATAATGTCTTTTGGCTGACTTTACAAGGGAGCATTGCACAAGTTCCTCTTCTCCGCCTCCTCCCCCTCCCTTCCTCCCAGCGCTTCCCCCGCCATTTGGCGGCGCTTAGGACTTTCTGGGAGGGAGGGAGCGAGCGGGGAAGCTGCACCCCCCCCCCCCCGGCAGGCAGGGCCACCCAGAACGTATGGGCTTTAGGGGCTGCAGGGCCCTGGGCTAAGGGGGCCTCGGGGCCCTGGCCTGCAGCTCTAAAGCCCCTTTCGGAATGCAGCCCTGCGAGCATGGGCCGGAGGACTCAGGAGGAGCAGGGGCAGTCGCGCAGCCAGTGGCCAGAGAGAAGCAGCGCTTTCCCCTTCAAAGCCGGCCAGACAGAAGCGGCGCTTTGAAAGGGAAAGCACCCTTCTCTCCGGCCGTTGGCTGCGCAGCTGCCCCTGCTCCTCCTGAGTCCTCCGGCCCATGGAGGAGCAGGGGCAGCTGCGCAGCCAGAAAGAAGTGTCGCTTTCCCCTTCAAAGCTGGCTGGAGAGAAGCGGTATTATATACAGTATATAATGCCTTTTGTCTGCCCTCAAAAAATTTCCTTGGAACCTAACCCTCTGCATTTACATTAAATCTTATGGGAAAATTGGATTTGTTTAACATAGTTTCACTTAAAGTTGCATTTTTCAGGAACATAACTACAACGTTAAGTGAGGGAGTTACTGTACTCGATCATAAGCCGGTTCGTTTATAAGCCGACCCCCCCAAGATGGATAAGTAAAAATGGAAAATTTTTATGCCTCATTCATAAGCCGACCCTGTAATTCAGGGGTCAGCAAACTTTGGCTCCCGGGCCATGAGGATAAGTTGCTGGCAGGCCGAGATGGTTTGTTTACCTTGAGCGTCCGCAGGCACGGCGGTAAACCTAAGTAAACAAAGTGTCCCGGCGTGCCAGCTGCTTACCCTGACGGGCCGGGACAGCAACTGGTGGGGAAATGTTTTTTTTTTTGGGGGGGGGGGGAGAAGCTGGGAGTCAGGGGAGTAACCCGTGACCACCCCCCACCCCTAGCCTGGGACCCCTATCCCATCCCTTCCCACCTTATCTGGGGAGGATGTCTCTGGCCTGGCTGGAGCTGCTCCAGCGGGCTGGGCAGCACGGCCACAACCTGCTCCAGCGGGCCAGACCGGGCGGCGCAGCCGCAGCATGTTCCAGCAGGCTTGTGACGACACAAAAAGCTCCCTCTCCCAATTCCCTACATTGGGTGAACTGAGCATGCTCACCCGAACTGAGCATGCCCAGTAACCTTAGCTTTTGCATGGCGGAAACTGCAACTAGTTGCAAAAGTGGAGGGTTGCTGTTTGTGCTGCTACACCCGGGCCGTGCGGCCACAGCCTGCTCTGGGGGGTGGAGCCGAGCAGCACGGCTGCAGCCTGCCAGCCCCAGAACTGCAGCTGCTTCGGAGGCTGGGGGGAGAGCAGCGTGGCCAGAAGTGGAGAGACTCTGGCCCCGCCTCTTCCCTTCTGGCTCTGCTGCCTCTCCTTGCTGCCTCTGTTGGGGGGAGGGGCTCTGTCCCACCTCTCCCTCTCTATACCCGTTCATAAGCCGACCCCCTTCACTGGTGCTTCCCTTATTTACTAAAAAAATTCGGCTTATGAATGAGTATATACAGTATTTATTTTTTATTTAAATGTCAGGGATCGGCAACCTTTGGCACACGGCCCATCAGGGAAATCCGCTGATGGGCCGGAACTGTTTGTTTACCTGCAGCGTCTGCAGGTTCGGCTGATCGCAGCTCCCACTGGTCGTGGTTCGCCGTTCCGGATCTGGGCTAATGGGAGCTGCGGGAACCGGCGTGGGCCGAGGGATGTGCTGGCCGCTGCTTCCCACAGCCCCCATTGGCCTGGAATGGCAAACTGCGTCCAGTGGGAGCTGCGATCGGCCGAACCTGCGGACGCTGCAGATAAACAAATCGTCCCGGCCCATCGGCGGATTTCCCTGATGGGCCATGTGCCAAAGGTTTCCGATCCCTGCTTCAGATACAATAATAAGTTTAGGCCTTTAACATATTTTCAACTGATTTTCAGTGGCACTCACACTGCCCGGGTCCTGGCCATCGGTCTGGGGGGCTCAGCATTTTAATTTCATTTTAAATGAAGCTTCTTAAATATTTTAAAAACCTTATTTACTTTACATATAACTAAACTATTGTTGTATATTATAGACTTATAGAAAGAGACCGTCTAAAAACGTTAAAATGTATTACTGGCACACGAAACCTTATATTAGAGTGAATAAATGAAGACTTGGCACACCACTTCTGAAAGGTTGCCGACCCCTGCCTTAAACTGTTGGAAGCCGCTTCTAAACAAATTACCAACAAACCTAGATGGGCCTTTAAACTAAGAATAAAGTAATATTGTTTAAAAGTGGTTAACATAATCTACCTCCATATAACAACCTTTTAAGACCATTTTACACGTTAAGTAACCATATTAAAACTCCTCTAGAGAATCATCTCATAATACTGAATGAGGTTTAGCTTAAATCCATTTATCTGAGCTGCAGACAATGTTTTACAGAATTTGTTGCAGAGCCACATTAGATCTTTCTCAAGGGCATTCCAACAACACATAGCAAACACCAGCATCTTAACTGTTTTCTGAGAGGCTTCTTCAGAACAACTAGCACAATGTAGATCAGCATAAGCAGCATCAAGACATCTAAAACGCTGTATTTCATATTTGTCTGGTGATTTTATGCATTGCAAAGCACATCAGATGTGATTTTCAGAGGGGTAATGTGGGTGCTCAAATATGGTTGTAAGAATACTCATGGATAGAATGAATTAGAGTAAAATTGTTTTCAGACACATAGTTAAATTTTGGGCTAAGACATAATTTAAGCATCCTCCCCAATAAATGAGTTTAAAATATAGTCCCTTCTTAAGACAAATGCAGCAGCAAATAGTGAAGTATGATAAAGCAACCTACTGTAGGTGAACCAAACCTGAGGTATCTGCTGCCTACCACAGATGACAAAATGCAGTTAAAGGACAAGTAAATGCTAGCAAACCCATAAATAGACAAAGTGTAAGGCCAAAAATAGTAAGTCTAAAAGAGTCAGTAGCATTAACAATACCTCCCCCGAAGAGAGAAAATAGTAAATTATATGGCAGCCATATGTATGTAAAACAGCGGTTCTCAATCTGTGGGTCGGGACCCCAAAGTGGGTCACAACCCCATTTTAATGGGGTCGCCAGGGCTGGCTTGGACTGCTTTGGGCCAAAGCCCGAGCCCCACTGCCCAGGGCCAAAGTCGAAGCCCGACAGCTTCAGTCCTGGGCAGTGGGGCTCAGGATGCAGGCCTCCTGCCTGAGGTTTCAGAGTAGCAGCCGTGTTAGTCTGTATCCGCAAGAAGAACAGGAGTACTTGTGGCACCTTAGAGACTAACAAATTTATTAGAGCATAAGCTTTCGTGGGCTACAACCCACTTCTTCGGATGCATATATAAAGCTTATGCTCTAATAAATTTGTTAGTCTCTAAGGTGCCACAAGTACTCCTGTTCTTCTTGCCTGAGGTTGAAGCCCCTGGGTTTTGGCTCTCCATCCCCACCTGGGGCACCAGGGCTCGGGTGAGCTCAGTGCCCCCTCCTGGGGTCGTATGGTAATTTTTGTTGTCAGAAGGGGGCTGTGGTGCAATGAAGTTTGAGAAACCCTGATGTAAAATATCCAAGGTACTAGAACACAACTACAAGAAAATATGGTGGTTGTGTGTGTGTTTCTCTTTGATAATCTGTATGAAATCATCTGAAAACTGGGTGCAGCAAGTTGCAGCGGTGGCCCTCAGTGTCACAAAGAAAAAAAATCACTTGAATTAGAGGACACCGAAAATCAACTATGAAACAAGCAGCTTGTCCCGGCCTTAGCTACAGCAGGGCCGTCGCAGGGAAGAGAGGGGGTCACTCTGCAGCACGGCAGCGGGTTTCAATCTTTTTTCATTGCGGACCCCGAGAACGTGTGGAAGGGAGGCGCGGACCCCTTCGGAAACCCCCCGAAAACCACCGCAGCGCAGCAAGCGCCGCCCAGCGAGCGGGCGAACAGCCTGGGCGGGGGCTGCTGACGGGTCCCGCTGGCCCGGGCACGTTCAGGTGGGAGACGGGGGGGCGCGGGGCCGGGGCTATACACGGCCCCAGGCTGGGACGGGACCGAGTCCCTCTGAGGCGGCCGCGCCGAGCTACTGCTTAAACCCAGGCCAAACCCTGTCTTCTATCGCGTCCTCACCCTGGCTGAAGTCCTCATCCGGGTCCGCCTCGGCACAGCGGGCAAAGCCCGGGGGCAGCGCCGGCCCCATCAGCTCTCGAGCCATGGCACAACAACACCGCCGCGCATGCGTATGGCATAGCGACTCTTGCGGCCCAGACAAACCCGCCGGCGCATAGGCGGCTGACGGTCCCCATAGCCTTTCCGGCGCTGTGCGATGACGTTACTCGGTAGTGTGGCCGGCGGGGTTCCGCACCCTGGCTTTGGGGCGTGGTGTTTACAGTAGTGCCGGAAGTGACGTATAATGCAATGGCCGCCTGTGTCCCCCATGTGGAAGCAAGCGCCGCTGGCAGTGGCAGCACGGGTAGCCGGAGGGGTCTTTTCGGGCCTGACATGAATCCGTTCGCCTGGTACCCGCCGCCGCCTCCTCCCATGTTCAGGCCCCCGGTGTTCTGCCCGCCCCCCGCCTGGGACCCCGGCTTCTGGGCGCCGCCGCCTGCGGATTATCCGCCGCCTGGCGCATGGTACCAGCCGTCACCGGCGTACGGGGAGCTGCCGAGAGCCCCGCACCCAGGTAGGGGAGACCCCTGCGGGGGCAAAAGGGAGGGGCACCCGGGCCGGATATTCCCCCCTCTCTGTTCTCCCAACGAAACCCCTCCCTCCTCCGAGGGGCTCCTGCCCCGTTCCCCCCATATCCATCCTTCTGCGGGGCGCGCAGGGTTTCTCCCCACCTGCATCTCGGGGGTGAGGAGTGGTCCTGGGTGCTGCCGCCCTGCTTCTCACGTGCACTCTGGCTTGTGGCTCTGCTTAGGTGGTTGTTGCTATCTTCCAGTGCTGGCTACTTCTTGCTTATGACGAAAAGAAGAACGAGGTAGTTCCCACGCTCTTTCCCAAGTTTCCCAACCCTGAAACTTAAAACCAGGTTTTTGTCTTTTATTTGTCAAAGATTTGGTGATGCTATAATATACCTCCAAGGAGGCTGTGCCCTTTTGGGGTTTGCCATGTTGATGATGTCATTGAAAAAACAAACCAAAAAATCCATGTGTTATCTGCACTATTAAATAATAATAAATCAGTATTTTAGATTTTTTTTTAAAGTGGTAGCACTAATTTTCAGGCAGTTTTTTAAAAGGATTGATAGAATAAGGGAGATCCTGAGGGGTCTCAGCAGTGACGTATAGGACACCAAGGAGTATAAGATAACAAGTAGTGTAATATTGTGATTACACAAATGAGGTAAGGAATATCAGATGGATCAAAAAACTTCCATATTTGTGTTTTTCTTTAAAAGATTTTTTGCAAGGTTATTTAGAGTGCGCTGCTTTTTTCCCCAAACATAATATTGAAGAAAGTATTGTAACAGCTATGTGTAATTTCATTTTTCTTGTAATATTTTTTTATTGAAGGTGGAAATGGCCATTTTACCCAAGAATGGCAAGCTGAACCAACACCTGCATTTTTTAAACATTCTCCAGGTGGAAACTTCAAGCAAAAGGTACTTATTATAGCTATTATGTGGAGCTTAGTAACTCAGTTGTACTTCTGGGATACAGTAGTCTTAATCCTACCACACCAGTTAGGATTATGTTATAACCATATGTTGTAACATATTTTAACCCAGGGGTGGGCAAACTTTTCAGCCGGAGGGCCACATCAGGGTTCCGAAATTGTATGGGGGGCTGGGTAGGGAAGATTGTGCCTCCACAAACAGCCTGGTCCCCCCCCCTCCCACTTCCCATCCCCTGACTGCCCCCCCAGAACCCCTGACCCTTCCAACCCCCCCTGTTCCTTGTCCCCTGACTGCCCCCTCCTGGGACCCTCCGCCCCCCTGGAATCCCACACCCTATCCAACCCCCCTGTCCCCTGACTGCTTTGACCCCCATCCACACCCCCGTCCCCTAACAGGCCCCCCGGGACTCCCACGCCTATCCAACCGCCCCCTGACTGCCCCTGGGACCCCCTGCCCCTTATCCAACCTCCCTGCCCCCTTACCATGCCGCTCAGAGCACCAGGACTGGCAGCCGTGCTGCCCGGCAGGAGCTTGCAGCCCCGCCGCCCAGAGCGCTGGCGGCACGGTGAGCTGAGGCTGCAGGAGAGGGGGGACAGCAGGGGAGGGGCTGGGGGCTAGCCTCCCCAGCCGGGAGCTCAAGGGCCAGGCAGAATGGTCCAACCCGCAGCCCGTAGTTTGCCCACCTCTGTGTTAAATATTATGTTATAAATGAGAGCATTTCATGATGAGACAAGTCTGCAAGTTCTGGATCCATTCAAGGGAGGAATGCTCTAATCAACTTATTTAAATCGTACATTGCGCACGTGATTTTTATTGTTGAGACGTACTAACCTTGCAAGAACTTTTATTTCTGGTGATGAGGCCACTTTGGCATTTTGGTTATGTTGGCAGTGGTGACACTTAGTAAAAAGATGTTACTTGTAAACTGAGCACATTTGAGTTGGAAATTGCGAGATATGGAACACAATAATTTGATTTTTTTTTTTAGTCATTTTTCAGTCTAGATCGGGGTCGGCAACCTGTGGCACGCATGCCAAAGGCGGCACGCAAGCCGATTTTTACTGGCACACTGCTGCCAGCCGGGGTTCCGGCTGGCGGCCCCGCTCAGCCCACTGCCTGCTTGGGTGAACGGAACCCTAGGCCAGCCACGGGCTGAGCGGGGCTGGTGGCCAGGACCCCAGCTGGCAGGAGCTGGCAGACAGAACTCCAGACCGGCAGCTGACGGTCTGGAGTTCCGGCCGCCTGCCCCTTGTCAGCTGGGATCCCGGGGGCCGGCCCCGCTCAGCCCGCGCCGGCCTGGGTGAACGGAACCCCCGGCCAGCAGTGGGATGAGTAGGGCCGGCGGCCAGGACCCCGGCTAGCAGGAGCCGGTGGACGGAACCCCAGACCGGCAGCGGGCTGAACCGCTCAGCCTGCCACTGGTTTGGGGTTCCGGCCGCCCGCCCCTTTCCAGCTGGGGTCTCGGCCCCCGACTCCGCTCAGTCTGCTGCCGGCCTGGATGAACGGAATCCCTGGGCTGAGCGGGGCCGGCGGCAGGAGCTCACAGAACCCCAGACCGGCAGCGGGTGAGCCGCTTAGCCGGCTGCCGGCCTGGGTGAACGGAACCTCTGGCCGGCAGCAGGCTGAGCGGGGCTGACGGCCGGGACTCCAGCTGGTAGGAGCTGCCGGTCTGGGGTTCTGTCCACCACCCTGCTCAGCCCGCTGACAGTCTGGGGTTCTGGCCACTGGCCCCTTGCCAGCCGGGGTCCCGGCCTTCGGCCCTGCTCAGCCTGCTGCTAGCCTGGGATACCAGCCGCTGGCCCCACTCACCTCACTGCTGGTCTGGGGTTCCAGCCGCCCGGCCCCCTGCCAGCCGGGGTCCGGGCCTCCAGCCCTGCTCAGCCCGCTGCTGGCCTGGGGTACCGGCAGCCAGCCCAGGGCTGTGCTCCTGGCCTGGGCCCAGTGCTCTGTAGCCACCCCCAACTTCTAATGAAATCTCGCATGTCTCACACCCCCAGGAAGGGCATCTCGCACCCCAGGTTAAGAACCACTTCACTAAATTGATAAGATCTGCATTTTAATTTAATTTTAAATGAAGCTTCAAGGTTTTAAAAACCTTGTTTACTTTACATACAACAATAGTTTACTTATATAATATAGACTTACAGAGCCAGACCTTTTAAAAACGTTAAAATGTATTACCGACACGCAAAACCTTAAATTAGAGTGAATAAATGAAGACTTGGCACACCACTTCTGAAAGGTTGCCGACCCCAGGTCTAGATTATGTATCAAATGTTTTGACTATTGAAACACCAACTAAAATAATTTTAATGTCTTCATGTAAGCATGTTCTAGCATATTGGTTTCTATTTAAAATAAAGTGTAACTTATTTTTTGAAGAAATGAAGATAATGTCACTCTTTTTAACAGAACAAAAGGAAAAAAGAACCAGTTTTCTCTCATTATTGTGATACTTGTGATCGTGGCTATAAAAACCAAGAAAAGTATGATGAACATGTTGCACAGCACATACAGGTTAGTTTAAATGTGCGGGAAAGTTTGTCTTATAAAGCAGCTTATTTTTACAATTTACAGTCATACCATTTTGGCCTGTGATTTCATAAGCTAAGCAGGTTTTGGTCCCAGTCAGTGCTTGAATGGGAGATCACCAATGGAAAATCATTTGCTACAGGAGGTGGTAGGTGGCACTTTCTTTGGAGTCATCTCCTTCACTGACTCCAAATAGTGCAAGGCATAGGTGCCGACTCCGTGGGTGCTCCGGGGCTGGAGCACCCATGGAAAAAAATTAGTGGGTGCTTAGCACCCACCGGGGAGATCAGCTGTTGGCAACTGCCAATCAGCTATTTAGCATGCGCAGTAGCCCTCATCAGCTCTTTGGCTGGCTGCGGCCAATCAGCTGTTAGGTGGGGACTTCCCGCCAATCAGCTGTTTCCCCTGCAGCTGGTGAAGCTCCCAGCAGGCTCCCACCTCCCACTGCAGGCAGATGTGAGTCCTTTTAATGTTCAGGGCAGAGGGAGCTGGACTAGGGGGGACAAGCAGCCAGGGCACGGCAGCTTCTGGGCTAGCTGCGGAGGGGTGGGGGAGATGGGGTGGGCAGCCTCTCGGCAGGGGGATGGAGGGAGACGGGCAGGCAGCTTCTCGGCTGGCCCCAGGGGGCTACTGTGAGGAGTATGGGCCAGGGGGTTTCTCGAGGACTGAGCCAGCTATTCTCAGCCCACCCTGGTGTCTCCCCCAGGACCTGTGCCCCTCCCTCCAGCCAGGAGAAACCAGCTGCGGACCCCCTTAGTGCTGGGCAGGGGGACAAACCAAAGGGCATGGCTCCTTTAAGAAAAGTTTGCCCTTGTGCCTGCTCTCATGCCTGGCAAAATAATGCTTGCCCAGCTCAAAGCTGTCCCCCCACGCCCAGATCAAGCCTGCCTGAGGGGCTTTTCCTCCCAGAGATAAACTTCATCTCTCTCTCCCCTCCCACTCTCCCCCCATCAGTGTCCCCTCCTCCCCTTGTCAGGAAGGATTGATTTCCCCCCCTGCAGCTCCCAGGGAATCCCTTCCGTTGCATCCACCCCCCTGTATCAGCTTCAAGTCAGGAGACGCTGTCTTGCTTCACCCTGGGACACCTGAGCTCGTCTTGCTTCAGGATGCTGGGCTGCTGCAGCCCAGTGGAGGAAGCAACCCCCCCTCTCCCCCCACCTTTGGCCATGGTCCCACTAGGGGCTCCCCTCCCACAAAAGTTGCAGAGTGTGTGAGGGAGTCAGGAGCGAGCTTCAAAGCAGGGGTGGGCTGCAGCCCTGGGGACTGGGAGGAGCTGGAGCGACACAGCAGCCACACAGCAGGATAAATGAATGGGCCATTTCTATGCTGGGCTGTTGAATTAAATTTCTCTCTGTCTCAGGGCGGGCAGTTTCTGGGCTGGCCGCAGAGGGTGGGGTTGGGGGGAGACAGAGCTGCTTTGAGTGCGTGGGTGGGAGCGGGCGCTAAACAGAGCCACTGGGAGGTGGGGAGCAGAGAGAGAGAGAGAGAGAGAGATGGGGGAAAAGGGACACAGGTGGAGAGCAAGAACTGGGAAACATCAGGAAGGGGAGATACCAATGATAGACACACTTTCAATAACTAGAATGAAAGTGTATAAATATGCTGAAAATAGCCTCCCCTCAAAACTGGCAGAGCACCCCTCCAGCACACGCACTTCGCCCTTAAGGCAGGAGGGGGCAGAAAGGAGTGAGCGGCAGGTGGGAGGCATTTAGGGGAGGGGGTTGGCAAGAAGGAGGCGTTCAGGGGGGTCTAGGGGGATGGGGCAGGAAGAGGTGGAGTGGGGCGGGGCCTTGGAGAAGGGGGCGGAGCCAGGATGGGGCACCCACCGGCAAAACCAAAAGTCAGTACCTATGGTGCAAGGAGTCACTGTGTTGTTGCGGGTGTTCTTTTTTGATTACGATGTAAAACGGAGGCCCTAAGTGAGTACATAGGTTCTGCCTGTAATTCTAGGCGTTGGGGTGCTGGTCATGTATTTGATTCATAATGGTAAATGTAAAATTGGTAATCAGTAGTTGAAATTATCCATGATTTGTGGAAAGTCATACAATTTTGCGTGAATTACTGAAGTCTTTGGGGATGACACTGCTAGAGGGATTTGCCTTGTTTGGCCACCTATAGGTATCCTATAGGTATAGGCCACCTATAGGTATAGGTACAGCATGAACCTAAGAGGTGTTGACAATGTGCTTGTGCTGTTTGCATCCAATCTGAAATGCTGATGGTCTCCTGCCCTAGAATAGGGATGACTACAGTGTGTGTACAATTTTGGCAAGTCCTCTATGATGGGGCTAAGACTAATTCTTGGATGCCAGCTGCTCCAATTCCTGCATGAAATGATGGAAGATCTTCACTGTTATAAACTGTTGAGTGCATTCTGAATCCTAAGATGTCATCATAAATGAGTACTGTGGAGAATAAATATTGTAAAACATAGTGAACATAATGTATTACTCTTAGGCCACTTAGTAACTGAATGTCTTTTTTTTTTTTTTTAATTTAATTGTTAGTGCTGTAGTACTGGTACTTAGCCTTTTACATCTTCAGAGCTCTGTGCAAGTAACTGAGACTATGTTGGCAGTTGTTATTTTGTTTCACCGTTCAAGAAAGTGATCTAATATGCAGTGGTATGCAATGTAGTTAAAAATAAGTGGGCTACATCTTGACTCTTCTTGTGTGCATAATTCCATTCAAATAGTGTTGGAGTATATTTTTTTTTTTTTTCTTCTCTTGCAGTGTGCAGAAGATGGTTGCGGTTTCAGTGCACATGAGAAGTTGGTTCAGATTCACTGGAAGAATGTAGGTACCCCAAACTGCTTCAAAAATTGAGTCCATGAAAATTGTAGAATTGATTATTAGCTTCTCCTCTGGCTGTCTTTATGCATTTTTATATTTCTCTAGAATGACAAATTCCAGTCTCAGCCTTAAAACCGACCCTCAATCCCATATTAAACATGAAAAGCATGTAAAAGACAACATAATAGAAATGCAAATCACCATGTATCATTTTTAGTCTTCTCATTTTCTAAATGCTACACCCAACTTCATCAATGCCTGGGTTTTTAAAGTTGCAGAATTTTGTGTAATTGCATAAAGGGAATATTCAGTCACATTTTGTAATGTTTCTGAAAACTTGTCCTCCCTAGATGCATGCTCCTGGTGCTAAAAGAATACAGTTAGATACTCCAGAGGAGATTGCTAAATGGAGAGAGGAAAGAAAAAGGTGAGTAAGCTTCAGAGACTGTATAGTTTAAGTTGTAAGAGGCTTTCAATTCCAAAACTTCTCATCACTCCCATCCACTTTTCCCTTGGGGTTCCTAGCCCTTAACTTAATAATTTTTTTAATGCTTGGGGGGAAAAAGATTCAAACTCTCAAGTTACGCCAGCAAGAAAAATATATGCCTCAATCTTTAAGATGCATTATTTTGTCTTTAGATAACTCATACTGTTTGTACATGTCATGTTTAAAGCTCAGATTCCTGAAATGAGGAATGTGTGCTGGATGAAGTTGGAAATAGTTGGGTCTGAAATAATGAAGATGTGAACATCTGAAAATGGTGTACTCACCACCTCTATAGTACACTTCATTGGGTGCAGACTTCCAAAAATTGACAAGTAATTTCTGTAGACTTTAAATTTGTACCTAACTTTCTTTCTAACCTGTATCTCTTGATTATCATGCAGCAAGCTCTGCTAATTCATAAACAGGGGCGGGCGCAGGAATTTAAATTTGACCACTTTTGGAGGGCCACATTAAACACATAAATGAAAGGTTCACGTGCTCTCCTTCCCTCCCCCTCCCCCACCATTTCTCTGGACGCCTCTGGCAGGACACCTCTGGTGGGGATGCCCAGCAGCGAGGAGGCAGTGGCTCCCCCTGGCAGCAGCACTCTCTGTGTCCCTGCAGCCTGGGGATGGAGGAAGCAGCAGGGCGGCTGGCTGCAGGCTGATGCAGGGAAACATGGAGATTTTTGGGGGGGTGGGTCAAGGAGGGCGTGCCCTTGCTTGCCCCCCCTTTGTGTATGTCCCTGTTCATAAAGAGCATTTATTCAAGGATGAGTGCTGCTCGGTACCTCTTTCTACTACAAAACCCTTTTCCCATTTGTAATAGTGTAAAGCACTTTAAATCAAAAGGTATAAGAGATGAAACTGATTAAGCTTATTCTGTGGTTAATGCACTTATGCGAATGACCAGTTTCTCATCTGTGAAATGGAGATAATGCCTACACTCACAGATCAGCTGTTTTTCTTTCAGCTTGATATTTGAAAATGGACACTGTACTGGTCTGGACCTGATCCTACTGAATTTTCAAAGATAAGCAGGTTGCACCAGATCAATGGTTCAGGTTGTCACAGATGTTCTAGATTTTTGTTTCTCCGGCTGCAATTGTGGGTTATGAACATTTTTATATTTATATAGGTGTGTAATGTGTCTCTCTCCCTTTTATTTTATTCATTATTTATATATATATCAGAGAGAGAAAATTAGTGGTAATGCTTTATAGCATTAGATTAGAGAGGTGAGTTTTATTACTGGACGTCTCTTTGTAATGGCTGCAGAACCAAAACTGGCTCCAGCTTGCAGTCATATTGCAATGGGCTATGATATTACTAGATTGCATAAGAATAGGCCTGGCCATTGCTTGGATGGGAGATACCCCAGAGAATCCCTGGAAGACATCTCTTGGCACGTAACTGTAGCTCTTTCATGTTCTACAGAACGTCTTGTGTGTCCAGAACTGCTTCTCCACTTCCTACTCTGTAATATTCACATCTGAGGACTTTTTTTTTATTCAGATTTACTGACATAAAAACCCTGCAGTAAAAGAAAGGAAGCATGAACAGACTTTCTGTGAGGAATGGGTCAGTGGATTTGGTGTAGGATGAAAGAGGTACTATGGAACTGGGGAGATAAAGTGGGCATTGGGATATTGGGCTGGGAACTGGTGAGTAGGCTGGCTGGGAGGTGCAGGGAAACCCACTGCTCTGACCCTGTGCCTTCTGTTCTCCCACATGGCTCTCTGATTTCTCCTTCTGGAGACATACTAAGAATTGCCTGCACACTCTCTCTTAACAAACCTGCCACGGTCTATCAGTTTGAGATTCACCCCTAGTGAATCAAAAGAGGTTTGCCAGATGGAGGAGATCTTCCCTTCTCTTTGGTAGATCTACAAGCTCTACTTGTCAGGATACCGCCTCCAAGCCTCCCTCTCCCACCATGTCTCAGTCATAACAGTGGCAAGGAGGGGGCAGGGAGAGAGGGAGGCCCAGTGACAAGTTTGTCTGACAAAGGGGACTGAGTATCTCTGCTACAAAGAGAGATTTTCCTAGAAAAATTGCTATGGCCTGACAGACTTTGGCAGCTAAGATGATGGGAAGTCATGCTGGCAAGCTTTGGAGTTTCTGAAAAGCTAGGGGTGACCTCAAGCCTCTCCTATTCAGTCAGGCACATCCGCCCCTGTCCCAGCATCCCTCATCCCCATGGATTTCTGCAGTCTCCGTCCCCAGGCTCAACGCTGTCACCCCACTAGCTCCCGAGCCCATGCCCGTCTGTCCCCCCCACTAGCCATTCTGAACCCCAGTCTGTGACCCCCCCTGCAGCTCTGTGTGCTCTGCCCTGTCCTAACCTGACTCCTCAGGCAGGATGCTGTGATGGACTTTACTCCTGGGGGAATTCAGCAGCACTGGGCATAGAAATTTTTATTTTCCTGCATAAAAAACATTTTGCCTAATTGCTGCAGTTCTACCTTTTGCCCACCAGAGGCTGCTGTGATGCTAGAACAGAGGCATGAATGCAGCTGCTTGTTCTGGTGCCACAGCGGCCTCTGGTGGGCAAAAGGTGGAACTGCAGCGCTGCTTAGGCAAATATTTTTTGCGCATGAAAATACAATATGCGAGACAGATGCGGATGCTCAGAATTCCCCCAGGAGTAACAGTTAATGGGGGAAAAAACAAGCTTGACTTCTGTCTCATAACTTCAGTGACTATTAGCTGCTGTAGGTACCAAAGCTTCCTCTTTATCCTAAAGCAATTCAAAAGGAATTTCTTGGCCCACTTTCATGTTACCTGGAATTTGGTGTCATAGCAAACTAGCTTTCTTTTTCAGCAAAGCTTCTAGAACTCCCTCCTCCCCCCATTATGTAAATACAATAAGTGTTGCGGAGTTCATTAAATAAAAATATCTTTAAATCTAATCTATGATATCTGTAACCCATGACTAATTTTTGTGGCACTAGGATAGCTCCAAGTAAAAATCTAGTATTTTAGGGTAGTTGAAAATTAATAGTGGATTTTTCACATGCAACTCCTTTCATCACTTGGATACAAAAAGTCTCCTTTTTGGGGAATATCTGTGGGCAAATTTCCAACTTGTGCTGATGTCAGATCAGTTTGCTTGTACAGCAAGACTCCCGTTTTGTTTGTAGTCATACTTCATCTTCTCTAACATTGCCCTTGGGAAGGTCAGATAGCAAAACACGAAGTGTTAACACCTATAGTAAGAAGTACATTGAAACATTCATTTATGTCAGTGGTTCCCAAACTTCAACAACCTGGGAACCCCTTTCACTAAAATGTCAGGTCTCGCGAACCCCCTCCTAAAAATGAATATTTCCAGGTTTTCTCCTTTACCTGAGTATAAATTATAAAAGCAGTGATCTTGGAAATATAAAATTTGTTGTTATGACATGCTTATTGCACAGTATTTATTATTATTATTTATCATTACAGTATTTTTATTACATTATGAAAACGGCAACGCTCTTCCAAGTTATCACTTTTATAGCTTGTATCAATGTGAATCAGCCTGTTATAAGACAAGGCTCCTATGTTTCATCAAGGAGTATCAGATGTGAAACAACATGAAGGTATTTAAGAAGCCAACTCAAAGAGTTCCTCCTACACAAGCATTCAGGTCTTGAGCAGTCCAGGCAAACAACGCACATTACAACAAAGCTTAAACTTGTTCTTCATAATAATTTTAAAAACAATACTAGCTGCCTATTTCATTTTAAAAACAGCAAAAAATATCCACCTCCCTTTCCATTTCTTATAAGGAGTCTTGAAGTTTCAATCTCCTCAGTGTGATAGATCTGCTTGCTTTGATCTGCTTAGCTCTTGGAAGTCCAGCGGCTCCGGGCTGTGCTGCCCAGGGTCCCTAGGGACAGCTCTGTCCGCCATTAGGGAATTTTTTCCCGAGAACCCCCTGTAACATTTTGCGAACCCCCAGGGGTTCACGAACCCCAGTTTGGGAACCACTGATTTATGTAATGGATTTTAAGCTGTTCAGACATGAAGACATGGCTACTGTTTGGTCTACACTTAAAAATGCTGTTCGGTTTTTTTTTGTTTAGGATTTCATTACAAAATACTTGTAGCACCTGAGATGCATTTTGTACATCAGACTAAGTACCTCTACATGGGTTCAGAAATTAAAGACTGTTTAATTTTCAGTAAAAGAACAGGAAGTTAACTTACAAGGTTCTATCTTGCTGATGACTGGAGCATGACTAACAGAATGCCCAAGTAAATATGTAGTGGTTCTAAATAATACAGTAGAACTTTACTAGTCTGCACCTTAGATTTGGTTTTGAAACTGGTCATCCTGAGAACCAACTTTAAGGTCTTCTGTACATTGAAGTAGCGACTGCTGAGTTTGTCCTGTTTCGGGAGAAAACTACAGTGGTGTGCTCAATGTGTGGTGATCTCCTTAGATCTTCTCTGGTATTTTTTTAAAAAAAAAAAAGAAAAATAGTTATAGCAGTGATATTACTTTATTGTATTCCCTTAGAATGAGGGCCTCTCTTTTCCGGCTTCTGAAGTTGGAGATGGAAGTGTAACAGTTAGTCTTTCAGATTGTAAACTATTTGAGGCAGGGACCGTCACTATGTTTGTACAATGCTAGGCATAATGGGGCCCTTACCTGGTTGGCTTATAGGTGCTATTGCAGCATTAAGGTTGTACTTTTTTCTCTTGTGCTTTACCTTTCGAAAAACAAGTTAAAATAGATTTTTTTCATGAAGTAGTAATTAATAAATTCTGTGAAAGGGATATTAAGCCTCGTTTTAGAGATTAAGACAATCTCTTACTATTAGAGATTAGGATGAGATCTAATGTGTGTGTGTGGGGGGGTGTGTGTGGGCAGATTATCACACCTCTGCCTACTGCTTAGTGCTTATTTACATCTTTCTCTGAAGCATCTGGTGCTGGCCACTGGAGATGGGATACTGGTCTAAATAGACCTCAGGTTTGATTTTATATGGCACTTTCTATGTTTCTAAACAGCCCTCTGTTGGGGTATGCAGGTAAGCCAAACACCTGTTGCCCGGCCCTCAATTTGCATGTTCTAGCTGGCTGCCTAGTCACTGGAAAAGTTCTAGGTTTATGTGTGTATAAACATTCTGTACTAGACGCTAACAGATGAGGAAAATAGTATGAGCTGGATTGAGTAAGGGCATTGGCAAATTTGTAGGTACCCTGCAAAAACTATTCACTCTTTATAAAGTAAAACTGTATGATTTCCTTGTTGAATTTGAGTTGACTATAAAGGTGTCTACAGTTAATTCTAAGTAAACCTTTACTGATAAAATATTTTATACCTGAATTGTGTAAGGACTCAAATTTTTCTACTCAGTATGTGAGTGCAGATACTCTTAATGTCAAATTGCAAGTAAGTTACTGTAGAAACTTCGAATAAAATTGCCTGAGAAAAATACTTGGAAATGGGCTTGTTGCTGAGCTATAATGAATAGGAATAATAAGGCTGTGTAACTCGGAACTTGTTCTAAAACAAGTCCACTAGGTGATGTAGTTCTGTGGTTTATTTCAGTGCTTTCATTGCCTGTGTGGGCATCTTATTTATAATAAATAGGTGCAACAAAATGACTACCTGGGTGGCTTCTGATACTCGTTTTATAAAATGAGGATGCTCTATTAATACCTGAAAAACGGTAGCTTTTGTGAAGCAGTAATTGGGCCTCCAGTAAAGTAACAATTTAGAACTGAAGCTGTGCTGTTGAGTCACAGGAATGAAAAGGGAGCACCAGAGGGAATCTGAGCTGTTATGCAGTCTGGGTCTGTGATATTAGAAAAACAATTTTCTTCTTTCTGAAAGTTCCTGTGGTTACTCAGGAGGGATTTTTTTTTTAAGGTAATCGTTGGTGAGTTCATAAATAGACAACAGTTGTGTTCATTTCTGTGCTAAGACTCTTAAGGGATCTTTTTAATTCCTCTTCTCTTGCTGGTTTTTTCAACTATGAATAGTTACTTTGTAGGATCAGAATATTTTATTTTTTTATATTAGTTGCTCCGTCTTCCAAGAATGTGTGTTCTACTAAAACCTGTTAGTGAGACTGCACCTACACCAAGGACGCATACCCACCTGCAATAGGAAAACGGACACTTTCCTCTCTTCTTAGCCTGCCCAAACAGAACTTTTTAAATCTAGGAAATGTCACTTTAATTGCGGTGGTGACTGTGGACTTTGCACTTGCTGTTTCATTGAAAGTCCTGAGGCTGTTTGGGTAGCCTTGGGGCCTGGTAAGCCCCTCCTCAGCCTCAGAAACCTAAAGTTAGACAGGTGTGGTGAGGTGCTTTTTGGGGCCTCTGTGCTCAAAGGCAACGAAGGCAGCCAATAGAGGGCTCTGATGTCGACTTTATTGATGAAGCTAGTAAATCTCATTTGTGTATTTCCCTCCAGCATGTGGAAAAGTCTCTTGACTTGTTGTTTTGGCAGTTGTGTGCAGGGAGAGAGGCAGGGTAATAAGAATTATTCACCATGAATATGTTTGCCTTCCTTACTATCTCAGAGTGCATTGTTCTCATCTTGCTTTCTTGATATGGTACTCTTGGGGGAATTCTGCGCCACTGCACATGTGCAGAATTCATATCCCCTTGCAGATTTCTTTGCTTCCCTGCAGAAAATACAGGGGAAGCAAAGGGAATTTTAGTGGGGAGGGCAATGCACCTAGTTTGGGAGAGGAAATGGGGGAGTCTTGCCCCCCCAAACAGGTGAAGCGTGGGGGGGGCACACTGCCATCCCCCCATTTCTGCGAGCGCAGAGCTACCTGGGTGAAGGAGGGTGCCGTTTGGTTCTGCTGACTCTGCAGCTGGATGCTGTCTCCTGGGTCGTAGTGGTGTTTGAGCTCCCCTTCTGTGTGCTGGGAGCCATCTTGTTTTCTGTACAACGATGAGTGGTCCTGGTGGAGCAGGGCAAGGAAATGGGGGAAGGGGGTGGTGGGGTGGGATAGGACAGGGGGCAGGGGACAGTGGGGAGAGGAAGGGGGAGGGAATGAGGAGGAGGCAGTGGGGAAGAGAATGGGATAGGGGAATGGGGAGGGGAAGCAGAAGCCTGGCATCCCCTCGCAGCAACTGGGGCTCCCCCATTAAGCAGGCCCATTGAAACCCCCCAGCCATGAGCCTCACCCCCCTGCATCTGGACCATACCTGGACCTCCACCCCACTGAGCCCCATCCTCCCACACCCAGATCCCCTCGCTGAGCTCCAACCATCCCCCTGCAGCGTCCCATTGCCCCTACACCAAGAACCCCCCAATGAACCCCTGTGCTTCCTTATTTCCCCCACATCTTGGACTCCCCCCACTGAGTCGCCTGCACCCAGATTGCCCCACACAGAACCCTCTTGCCCCACACTAAGTCCCTCCACACTTGGATCCTGCTGGGCTGAGTCTGCCTGCGCACACCTGGTGCGTCTGGCACGGAGGGGGTCAGGCCTGTCCCTTGTGCTGCATCAGGGTCGGGTGCAGCCTCACCGCCAAATCCCTGTCCCGGGAGCAAGGGCTGCAGGGTGATCTCCCACCTCTGTGCAGCGAGCAGCTTGGGCTCCCCACTGCCATGCTGGAGCCTACACATTTATTTATTGACAAATAAAATTTGCAGAATTTTAAAATACTGTGTGGAGAATTTTTATTTTTTTGGGCACAATTTCCCTCTAGAGTAATATGGGAAGTACTCCTTCATAATGAAACCTGTGTATTCCATTGGTTCATAAGGAATCAAACTATCCTTTCTCTAGCCATCTCTTCTTGGGGAAAGATTGTGAAGGTTACTCCAGAGTTGCTTTGCTATAATCTAAAATTCTTACATTTCCCTTTCAGTTGGACTTCAGGCCTAGGTATAGTAGAATGTGCATTGGCTGATCATCTCCTTCTGATCTTGTTTGTTTTCCCTTGCTCCACTTTTTCTCCCAGCCCATTTTGTCATGTTTCTAGCTGTTCAGGTTAGGGACTCTCTTCTACATTTCTTTGTGGTGCACACTTGGGTGCTCCGTGAATGAGTATTAATGCTGACCAAAAGTTCGTTAGTTTGTCTGGGTCTTTTACCTAAAGTAAACTCTACTGTTAGAGTGGTCCTGTTTCCTCTCTGCTGGTGCAGCCACACCAGGACAAGAAGTGGTTTCTTATCCCCTGTTTGCTAACATGATAAAAGTCTAGCAAAGATGAGGCAATTTAGTATTTTTAATGTGTTAACAGGTTGAAGTACGGGGGGTGTACGGCATGCTACAACTTGCTAACCTGCTAGCACATGTTAGAATCATGGAAGATTAGGGTTGGAAGGGATCTCAGGAGTTCATCTAGTCCAACCCCCTGCTCAAAGCAGGACCAACCCCAACTAAATCATCCCAGCCAGGGCTTTGTCAAGCCCCACGGGGCCTTCAAAACCTCTAAGGATGGAGATTCCACCACCTCCCTAGGTAACCCATTCCAGTGCTTCACCACCCTCCTAGTGAAATAGTTTTTCCTAATATCCAATCTAGACTGAGGCCTCCCCCACTGCAACTTGAGACCATTGATTTTATTTTAATTAAATACTTCAATTTTTAAAAAAAAATAAATCTATTTAAAATTGACAGCCTATGTAAAGGCCTAAGCTAATCTATTAATTTTATTTAAATAATTTTAAAAAGTACTATTAAGCAGTGTGTGTTTGCTGTTAAAGTTTTAAAGAAAGCCAAAGCACTGAACGTATGGAAATCACTGGCTAAACAGTACCCAGGGTTTGTTAAAGGGCTAAACCAGCTTTTGACAGCAATAGTCACTTCTGCAGGTGCAGAGAGAATATTTTCTTTAGTTTATTCAACTAGTTCAGTTTAATGATTAGTTCTTTCAAAGTTAAGAAACTAATTGGGAGTTGAAAAAGCAGGGAAGCTTGTTTCCTTTTTCCAGTCTATGAATGAAAATGATGTGTGAGAGGCTGAGATCTGCTAGTTTTGAAACCTTGAAGGACCTATTGACCAGAAACAATAGTTAAATTCACTAACTACAGTTATTTTGTTTAATCAGTTAATTCTAAATGCAAAGCAAGTTTTCATTATTTTTTTTATGAATCCAGCACATTTAAGATTATTTTTCATTAAACTATTTTAAAATGCTGTTTTTGTGGGGTTTTTTCAGTTGGATTTAAATTTACAATCACAAGTAAAAATTAATCTAAGAAGTAAGAAATGGATCATTCGCCATTTTCTACATAATGTAAAAGGAAAAAATTAAGAATCTGAACAAATGTCCGTAAGCTTCATAATTGCTTCAAAAATGTATGTAGGTATGGTGTTTCCTCCTTGTTAGTAAAAAGCACCAAATTTAGTGTAAAGACTATATATACACCTCTACCTCAATATAACGCTGTCCTCGGGAGCCAAAAAATCTTACCGCATTATAGGTGAAACCACATTATATTGAACTTGCTTTGATCCACCGGAGTGCGCAGCCCCCCGCCCCCCCCGGAGCACTGCTTTACCGCGTTGTATCCGAATTCGCGTTATATCGAGGTAGCGGTATAGTTGCAATCAGTATGTTTTAATGCTTACCAACCAATGAGGATCAGCCCATCTTTAGGAAAATAGGTAAAAAGTACAAATGCAAAACAAGATTAAAATCAATTATTTAAATCAAGGCTTCCTGCTTGCAGATTTAAATAATGATTAAAATCAGTGATTTCAATTGCTTTGATTTAAATCTATCTACCGAAACTAGTTCTTTTCCAAGTGATGGACAGGGTATTTTTAGGCGCTTAGATACTGGAATTTGCTTTTTCTCCACTGCTTGTACAGAGCCTGTACCTGACCTTTTTAAAGCCCTTCCTTGTTTTTTGAGTCTCTCTCTTTGACTGGTTGATTAGTTGGGTGGGAGAATGCCCTTGTCCTACTACCCTTTGAAAAAGAGGCAAAAACTGTTTTGTTTTTTGTCCAAATTTTTGGACATATGCCCTGAGAAATGTTAACAGTCTGTAAATCAAAAACAAGTTCATCTTGGGAAAAGAGAAGAGATGCCTCCATAGTGCAGATACTTTCTCTGCTTAGAGGAGTATTTCTTCCCGCCCCCCTCCCCAACCACCTTTTTCTTGACTTGATAGGGCATTTATGCTTATACAGGAAGCAGTCTTCCTTAACTTGAACTTCTTTACAAGATTCTTTTTAGGTGAAAAATCTGAAGAACTGACCCAAATTGAGGCGTTGTCAGAGGAGGTTTTCGAACAAATTGATAAATTTAAACAGTAATACATCACCAGGACCTGAGTGTATTTACCCAAGAGTTCTAATGGAACTAAGATATGAGATTGCAGCACTACTAAGTATGATATGTAACCTATCGCTTAAATTAGCCTCTGTACCAGATGACTGGTGGATAGCTAAGGTAACACCAGATTTTTTTTTTTTTTTTTTTTAAGGCTCCATAGGCAATCCTGGCAATTACAGGCTGGTAAGCCTACCTTCAGTACCAGGCAAATTGGATGAAACTATAGGAAAAAACACATTTATCAGACACACAGATGAACACAATATGTTGGTGAAGAGTCAACATGGCTTTTATAATGGGAAATCATGCCTCACCAATTCATTAGAATTTTTTGAGGGTGTCAACAAACATGTGGACAAGGGTGATCCAGTGGATATAGTATACTTCGATTTTTCTGAAAGCTTTTCACAAGGTTTCACACCAAAGGCTCGTAAGCAAAGTAAGGAGTCATGGGATAAGAGGAAAGGTCCTCTCATGGATCATTAACTGGTTAAAAGATAGGAAACAAAGGGTAAGAATACATGGTCAGTTTTCACACTGAAGAGGGGTAAATAGTGGGGTCCCCCAAGGATCTGTATTGGGACTAGTTCTGTTCAACATATTGATAAATGATCTGGAAAAGGGGGTAAACAGTGAGGTGGCTATGTTTGCAGATGATACAAAATTATGCAAGATAGTTAAGTCCAAAGCTGATTGTAAGGAGTTAGAGGGATTTCACAAAACTGGGTGACAGGGCAACAAAATGGCAGATGAAATTCAATATTGATAAATGCAAAATAATGCACATTGGAAAACATTATCCCAACTATACATACAAAATGATGGGGTCTAAATTAGCTGTTACCACTCAAGAGAGATCTTGGAGTGAGTTAGTGCTCTGAAAAATCTGCTCAATGTGCAGTAGCAGTCAAAAAAGCTAACAGTGTTAGGAACCATTAGGAAAGGGATAGAAAATAAGACAGAAAATATAATGCCACTATATAAATCCATGGTATGCTCACACTTCGAATACTGAATGCAGTTCTGGTCTACTCATTTCAAAAAAACAATATATTAGAATTGGAAAAAATACAAAGAAGGGCAACAAAAATTATTATGGGTATTGAACATGTGAGGAGAGATTGAAAAGACTGGGGCTGTTCAGCTGCTAAAACAGACTAAAGGGGGGGATATGATAGAGGTCTATAAAATCATGAATGGTGAGGAGAAAGTGAATAGGAAAGTGTTATTTATCCCATCACATAACACAAGAACCAGACATTACCCAATGAAATGAATAGGCAGCAGGTTTAAAACAAACAAAAGGAAGTTTTTCTTCACCCAGCGCACAATCAACTTGTGGAATTTGTTGCAGGGGATGTTGTAAAGGACAAAAGTATAACTGAGTTAAAAAAAGAATTAGGTAAGTTTACAGATGATAGGTTCACCAGGGACTATTAGCCAAGATGGTCAGGGACACAACCCCATGCTCTGGATATCCCTACACCTTTGACTGCTAGAAGCTGTGACTGGATGATAGGGGATGGATTACTCAATAAATTGTCCTGTTCTGTTCACTCCCTCTGAAGCATCTGGCACCAGCCACTTTTAGAAGACACAGTGTTGGGCTAGATGGACCATTGGTTTGACTCAGTATGGCCGTTCTCATGTTCTTAAGATCTCTGCCAGAAAGATTTGTTTTTCTGTAGTTTGGGTACTTTGTGGACAAGCTTGGGCACTGAAGTTTTCAGAATCTGTATGGCATGTGCAAAAGTTTAAGCTTTCCCAGAAATGTGCCCCAGCCCTGACGTGGAAAGATTGTCTCCGTAAGCGTGTAGTTATCTATGCTTTTTCATTTCTTGATCTCTCTGCCAACAAAGAAGCTAATTGTGACTGTAGTTTTTGAAATGTGGGCACCTTCCCACTAGGGTCTGGACTGATGTTGCCTACTTTGCATATAGGCTGCTGAATAGCCATCATATTGTGACTTCTGGTGACTAGCAATCTAGGCTGCACTTGAACTGGTGACCTGAAGGTAACAGGCTTCATATCCTATTACCAGTCAATACTTTGAAAGATTTTTTAGAAATCATCTCTTCATAATAAAATAAATGGCACAGTGAATGTGTTTTGAATGGCTCATCAATCTAGCAAAGGTATAACAAGGTCCAATGGCTGGCAGTTGAAGCTAGACAAATTCAGACTGACAATAAGGTGTACTTGAGTGAGGGTAATTAACACTGGAACAACTTACCAAGGATTTTGGTGGATTCTCCATCACTGGCAACTTTTAAATCACGACTCGATGCTTCTCTGAAAGAAAGTTTCTAGTTCAAAGAGGGATTATTTGGGGGAGTTCTATGGCCTGTGTTATAGAGGAAATTAGACTAGATGATCACAGTGGTCCCTTTTGGCCTTGGAATCTATGAAAAAATGAATCTAACCGTGATCTGTGAAAACCTCCTAATACCAGAGTTTCTGTTCAAGACAGGTGTTTCAAAAACCACTTCTGCTTTTTCCATCCTTGTCCTTCAGCATGTCTTGCATCAGTGACTTTTTAGCACTTAACTTCTGCTGTTATAAAATAAAAGGAAGTTGAGTGTGACAAGACTAAATATTTGGGTCTGAAGACTGTTTTTGATAATATATATGTATAGCTGTTCTAGGCTTCTCACTCGTCCATCTTAATAGACTTATAAAATGTTAATGACCTGAATTACTCTCCTAAAGAACAGAATAGAATTAGATTACTGTGTATAACCTTTTGCTGTCTCAAAGTGCTTGACAGAGCAATGACATCTAGATACTGAAAGTGTTGTGGCTGAATATGCATCCAGAGACTGTTTTTGTGATACACTTTTGTTTTTTATTTCATCTCAAAACCCAACGTCAATGAGACTGATAAGCAGAAACTCTTTCACATGGAGGATGAGACTATCTTGCTAAACATATATTGTACCTTTAAGACAGTTAAAACTAGATTGGATGAAACACTTAAAATAAAAATTGTAGGGCATAATCCTATGCTATCATAGAGGGCGTGTGTGTAAAAAGCTTCTGCACTTCAAGGTCCATCTGCACCTACATATGTAGGAGTAGAGGTATATGTATTTTTCTTACCAATCCCTGCTTCAGGAGGAAACAATTTGATTTTAATATTTCATTTTTTTGTGTGTGCAACTAAATCTTTCCTGTGCTGTTCATAATGCAAATGTGGGTTAGAGCAGGGGTGTATAAAACATTTTAAAATCATATATATTTATTTGCTCTAGAAACTTTCCTACGTTGGCAAACATTGAAAAGAAGAAAGCATTACAGATAGAAAAAGAGGAGAGAGGAGAAGTGCTGACAACTACACAGTTTGGGTAAGCTTTTTCTGACAATTTTGTTCACTCTAGTAGTTAGTCCAAAAATACTATCTTTGATTCTTTTTATCTATTGTGCAAATACTTGTAACTTTCACTGTACACTTATATAAACTGAGTGGACTTGTATCCTTCATTTAACCCACCAACATGTTACAAATTTAATACGTTGTTCACAGTATTCTACAGTGGATTGTAGTGAGTCTGATCTGGTTGAAACAATACGTTTGCAACTTTGATGTGCTCGCAGAGTTCCACTCTCTGGCTTGTTTAAGAAAACCAAATTGCAGAATAGCCATTAGGCTAAAGTAATAGATGCTGAGTCTTTGAAAGAGAAGTTGCATTGTGTGACTTTGCCTCCTGCCTGAATCTGACCGGTCTAATTCACTCCCCCCTTGCAAAAAAGAGGGGGGGAAAACAAAAAAAAAAGTGAGTTGGTTTATGATTCTAGATTATATTTCTCTCCCCCTCCCTCCACCACTCCCCTTCATTTTTTTCAAATGGTGGGGTCAGAGCAATAATAACAAACTTAAGAAGGAATTATATGTCTGAGTTTATAAGCTATCTAATTGTCACTGTAAACTGCTTTGGTAGCTGAAAATACCTTCAATACTCTTATTTTCATCTCTTCCACCCTGCCTCATCTTGATTTCTCCTCTGGGGCTCTTTTTTTGTTCCTCTTGGATTTTATTTGTTCACTCCCGTCATGTACTCTGATCTATTTTTTCCCCCCTCCATACCTCCATATGTGTGGCCTCTGCTCTTTTCCTCCTCCCCCACCCCACCTTTTTGCATACTGTCTGCCTCATGTTGAGCTTCATCAGTGGCTTTACTTGAATACTGCTGTAGGGAGGGATTTTTTTTAAAGGTGTTATAATCTCCCAAACCTCCAGGGTCTGGTTTAGTGGACCAGAGGATCTGAGTGGGGGCAGCAAGAATGTTCCCAGCTTGTTATGTCAGACTCCTTCCTGCCTCTTTGTGGACCTTTCTTTCTGCTGTGGGAAAGTGGGCTTGGGCCTTGAAGTTGTCTACACTTAAAAAATCTTGCACCAGTGTAACTACATTGATTTGGTTATGCCCGTGCAAATCCCTCAGATAGATGGGCTGCACAAATGCTAAGTGGATTTATACCAATGTAACCTAATTTGGTAATGTCGACTGTTGCAAATATTCTTAATGTAGGCCAGGATCGGCAACCTTTCAGAAGTGTGCCGAGTCTTCATTTATTCACTCTGATTTAAGTTTTCGTGTGCCAGTAATACATTTTAACGTTTTTAGAAGGTCTGTAATATATAACTAATATATATAAGTCTGTAATATATAACTAAACTATTGTTGTATGAAAGTAAATACGTTTTTTAAAATGTTTAAGAAGCTTCATTTAAAATTAAATTAAAATGCAGAGCCCCCCCAGACCGGTGGCCAGGACCTGGGCAGTGTGAGTGCCACTGAAAATCAGCTCGCGTGCTGCCTTTGGCACGCGTGCCATAGGTTGCCTACCCCTGATGTAGACAAAGCTTCAGAAGCCACTCCTGTCACTTATATCTCTGGTAGCATCTCAGATTGCCTTTACTCGTCTCTTCTGGCCCATAGGAAAGCCCCCTGCTTTTAAAGAAATAAGATGGGATTCTCCTTGCATGGGGAGGAGGGGTTTGCAGTTGCAGGGGCACTTCAACAAGTGCTTGATTCTCAGTACTAGTTGTGAATTTAAAGCATTGAATGCATGAAAGCAGACATTAAGAGACGCTCCTACTTGTTTAGTAACTAAAATTAAGAGTGAATCTGGCTTGTCAAAGTAACACAATCAGTGGTATTTAATCATTTTGGTTTTAACGCATGTGGCTTCACTAGTGAGCTGTGACTCCGCAGCAGCCCTTAGGTGTCACTCAGCAATTATACTTAAATCTTTCTTCTGGTCAGAAGAGTGATCAGAAATATGATGTAAACGGTTTCCTGTTTGTTCTCACTAAGTGATCTCTATAACCCTGGCTTTCTTAAAAAGCCTGTTTCCTAACTGTTAGTACTATAAACTCAATCTGCTGCCCAAAAAGCTGTAATTTTTGGTATGAATGTCAATAATAAAAATCTGGAACTGGTGCTTAATCTTGCAAATTTACTGTTGTGTGAGACAGAAGAGAATTCAGCTTGCCCTCTGGAAACTTTCCTATTGAGGCAAATAGCTAAGTAAGATTTTTCAAAAGCATTTAATATTTCTATACCACCCTTGAATTCTGGCCCTCTGAAGTACTTTACAAATGTTAATTCTCAACATCCCTATGGAGTAGATTAAAGATACAGAAGGACCACTTCACCTGTCACTTAAATGTAGCTACCTGCAGGGTGGAATGTAGCAGCTGGTTAATACTGCACAGTTATGCTGTAGTTCTGAACAGGAAGTGAAGAATGCATTTGCTAATAGAACCAGCAGAGGAGGGCAGAATGCAGTTTCCAAATTGGAATTTGACTGGGACATCCAATTCTGATTCTTGAGAAGTGCCCTGGGTTTTTAGTGACCACAAGTGGTCAGGGCCTTGGTTTTATGTCTTGGTCAAAAGACAGCACCTCCAGCATCACAGCTTCCCTTAACCTGTGAAACATTGGTTAAGTATTGCTATTTATGTTAGAGGAGCGCCTAGACACCCCAAACTGAGTTCATGGCCCCATTCTGCTAGCCACTATACAAACACGTAGTAAGAGACAGTTCCTGCCCCAATGAGTTTACAGTCTAAATAAAGTCAAAGTGTGGGAGAAAGTGTTATCTCCATTTAGTGGATGGGGAACTGGTGCGCAAAGAGGTGAAATGACTTGCCTAAGGTCAAAGGACGAATGTGGCACAGCTGGAATTGAACTCAAATTGCCTTAATCAGCTGGTTTTAGGGAGAAATTTTTGCCCTTAGTATGGTATTTCAAAATTTGTCAGGTATTAGAAAGGTTCCTCTAATGTGCTCTGTGTATTCAACTGTTGGAGCGATGGTAGTGAATAAAATAAACCATTTGGTCCACTCTGGTATGGGAATTCTTGTGTTAATATAATAGTCTGGAGGTGCAATTAAGCTCTTGTCAAAACGCTAAGTAAATTATCACTTAGAAGACCCATTCTCAGCAGGCATGGATTAACATTTTTATAGGTGCTCTTCTCACTGTAACCGTGGTCTAAACACATGTCCAGCATTTCGCCATAATCTCAAATATGTAGATTGGAGGCTTATTTGTGATTTGTAGAATTGGCATACTATAGCTCTATCTTTAATTTACTTTTATTAAAAACACAGTTCCATGTTTCCCTGATACAACTTGAAATATCCTGCTCTAAAGGAGGAAAATTGTTTTCCCCTTCCCTCACTAGCAGTCCATTCTACCTTTTTCTACCTCTGCACCCTTTCCCCTCCCCTACCCACATGTGTAAGCAGTCATTGCAATTGGAGTGATAGGTTGGTCTGATGTGTCTGAGGCTTCAGTATTCAGCAAAGTGCTGTAGCAGTGTATGCTAAAACTAAGGTGACTTCAATAATAGGCATATGCTGATGAGAGATACTTTCCTTTCTGTTTTTCTGCCTTTGAATGGCCTTATTTCTCTGAATGAAGAGAATGTTGACTTTGTAATGTGAAGCGAAAAATCTAGGACTCTGTTTCAACCACTGTGTTGGGGATTAAGAAGCTTGCCTAGTTTTGTTCTTCTCTCACCCAGGTCATACCTTGTCCCACCCCATGATCGTGTGTGTCTCTCCATTTCTCTGTCTCGCTTTCTTTGTAGTTTTTTTTTTTTTTTTTTTTTTTCCATGTTTGTGTCTGGCATAGCTTCCTCTTCCTTCTGTCATGTCTCAGTTCATTGTGCCAATAGCCAAATGAGACTTTTATTAACCCCAAATAAAGCACTTGTAGATGGGTGTTCTAGTAAACTACATTTGGCTACTAATATGCTGAAACTGGCAGATTAAAGTATTGAAGCAGGGCAGAGCAACGTAAGACAGGGAGAGCTGAAAAATGTTGTATTGAAGGATAAATATTCCTCTAATCTCTTGACTGCTATAGGGCACAGGGTTTTAATTTTGTTGCGGGGGGGGGGGGGGGGGAGTGTTTACCTTGATTAGTTTCATTTATTTTGTGTGGTGGTATTTGTTTAAGAGTTTTACATTTTCTTTCCTCTAGCAAAATGAAGGGAATGTGGAAAGCTCCACAAGATGAAGAGACTTCTGGGTGGCAAGGAAGACAGAAGAAGAAGCAGAAGCGTCAGTTCTGGAAGAAGTTTAAGAAAGCTGATGGAGATGATGCATCTCCGTTGAAAGCTCAGAATTCAGCTGGTGGACCAGAAAATCATACGTTTGTTAAGGAACCTGAAAAACAATCTGTTTCAGATGCACCGACCTATAGGAAGGATGTGGATCCACTTGGCATTCTGGCAAATAGTGATGCTGGTAAGATGAGGGAAGGAGCTTGGAGAAATCTTTTATTTTAGGCGGAATTAATATTACGTAGGTAACAGCTTTTTAGGAGAGCTGGCGACTTGGAAAGAGCTTGTCTTTTCAAAGACTTTATACTTGGTTTGGAAGATGCCGTTGATAAGTGCTCTGTCATACTTGACAACTCTTCTATCTGCCACTTAAAACATTGTTAGGACTTTCTTGCACCACGGCCAAGGCAGTTCAAAGGTTAGTAGGTCATAGATTTGTTGCTGCCAGCTTCACTGAAGACCCTTGTACCCAGATTTTCATTAGAATTTCCTTTTAAATGGAAATTCCTGCTAAGAACATAAAATGTTGATAGAAGAAACCTGAAACTTTTTCCTCCTGGTCAGCGATTAGGAAACCCTGCCAAGGAGAAGTTTGTGTACAGTATTACGTGTTCTACAATAAATAGATTAAAGGGACAGTGTTAACTTAAATTTGGTCCAGAATTAACTATTGTAAAAACAAACTTTGATTTAAAAACAAAGGAGTAGAAATGTTTCCACCCAAAAAAATTGCTTTAAAAAAAAAATGAAAGTCCCTTTATCCTTGAAACCAAATTCTGCTGTTCTGAGAACCTAAAAGTGAAACTGACTTCATTGTCTTAAGGTGAGTGAAATGTAAAAAGTAAAACAAAACTAGTGACAAATTGTTTTTTTTTAATTTTCATGTTTAATAATCTAATATGGGGTTAATACATAGGCAATACAATTGTTACAAAATCCTGATTTCAGGTAGTGTTTCTTTAATTCTTGTAATTGAACCAGGCTTCCACAAAAACTTTTAACAGACACCTTTCTAATAATGTTACTAATAGGGGGTTTTGCATGTTTTTTCCCCCCAAATTTCCATGTAGGTTCCATGCAAAAGAACTGACATGTATTAGCCTTCTGGTTAAATGCCAGCATTTGAGTATATCTGTGATGCCTCCAAAGGAAATGGTGTGTCTTGGTACATATAGCTTTGCATCCCATTAAATCTATCTGTGATTTTAATTGTTTACTTTGGGTTGCTTTTTGTAGATTTTTCCCTTTTGCCCACTAGCAGCTATTCATAAGTCATTGGTCCATTTATCCTGTATCTTAGCTCCCTGGCATTCTGTGTTATGGTGAACAACTTGGATTATAAACTCATGCATACAGATGGCGCTAAATACATATTTTTAAGTAATCAAGTTCTCTGAGATCTCATTGCCGTAGTCTTATAAGCTTGATTTGAATGTCCCTTAAAGTGATTTCACAATGGGATCTCAAAATTTCTTCCTGTTGGAAATTCTAATTTTAAATGTAAATAATTCTCCCCCTGTAAAAGATTAATTTCTGCACATATTTATCACCCGACTACATCCGGGAAATCTAAACAAGTTTCTCCCTTTCTGCTATTTGCAATTAATAGCAAAGACTGTAATTAAATTTACTATATGAAGATGGAGCCAAAAGCCCAAGTCCTTGTTCAGAGAAATCAAACTGCTTTTTCCCCTACAGTCTTTGTCAGGGCTATAAATCGGTGTTTAGACAACTCCTGCCCCTGAATGTTAATGGAAAGAAAGTAGCAAGCATTTTATCAAGCAATGGTGTTGAATAACCTTGTCCAGTGTTAGATGCATATTCTCCAGGAGAAGGTCTAGTGACAAAGCTGGCTGTCAACATATAGGAGCATTGAAAGGTCTTGGTACTCTCTTTGCAGAGTCGGACAAGGATGGAGCAACTGCAGAGGATGGAAAGTTGGGATTGACTGTCATTCCAAAGCAGGTAACCTCCGCCCTGAGTTCACTGGTGACCAACTATGGCAGCACATCAGATAGCGAGAGCGAGCCAGAGGGTGAGTTGGGGTCTAACTAGCTTTTTTCTGTCTTATGAACAGCAAAAGCTTTCAAAGTGTACCAGAAAAGACACTTTGTCTCCGTATAAAAATCAATCTGAGAAGGAAGGTGGCATGCAGTGTGGGCACCTTGCCTCTCCCGCCTTTCTGTCCCCCTCCTTTCATCCCTCTTCCCATAGTTTTGTCCTCATTTATGAATATGTAAATTTGCAGCTTTTTATATTCGGAGACTTACATTCTTAGATCTAACCAAAGACACAAACACAATATTTACTGGCTCTACTTCCAGGATATTCATGAGTGGGAAAACATCCTGGTTCCTGGCACCTCTGGTTGCTGGTGGAGTAATTGAGAGCAGCCTTGGATCTGCCACTCTAGCTTGTTAGGCAGTGAGGGACATGTGTGTTAAAGGTAGAATGTTTTGTATCTCGAGGGGGATGGTTTTCTGCTGTTATGCTTGCAGCGTTCAGTGTACGTCATACGAACACAGACACAAATGGAGGATGAAAAAGGTAACATGGGATGAATGGAAGGATGGGAAAACCCAGCAGATTGCACTGAGGCTACTCTAAGAGCAACTGTTGCTCCCTGGAGGAGAGACCACTCATTATTTATATTGCAGTAGCAACCACAATGTACCATTTGTATACCCAGGATTCACTGAGTGTAGAACATTAGAATTGCCTACAAGATCAGACCTCTGATTTATCTAGTTCATAGCCTGTCTATTAATAATCATTCTCTTTTTTTATACTACATTCCAGAGTTTCCTCAGAGGGTGGCAGGTTCACAGTGTTGTTTTTCTTGATTTGTTTCTTTCCCCCTGTGTTACGTGCCCTGTCCTACCATCTTGTTCTGAGATAAAGGTGGGGATACATCCTATCCAAAAAGAGAATGTATAACTTTTGGAGAAATGTATGTGAGTGAAAAAAAATCCTTAAAATCCTTACCCTAAAATTGTGTTTGGTGAAGAGGGCCAGGAATGTGCTGTCACTCACCCTGTGAGCTAATAGCCAAGCTTCTAGTACTTTCTACATAAGTGTGCTACCACTAGAGATTCTTGTAGTGCTTGGAGACTGAGTGCACATTCTGATTTAATGCAGAGCTCATTCCTTCCGTGGTCACCATTACAGTAATATCTGAGCATGTCACAATCTTTAATGTAGTTATCCTCACAACACCCCGGCGAGGGAGGTAAGTGCTATTACCACCCATTTTACATACCGGGAACTGAGACACACAGACTGAGGGCTGGTCCACACTTACCCCCCAAATCGAAGTAAGGTACGCAAATTCAGCTACGTGAATAACGTAGCTGAATTCGACATACCTTACTTCGAACTTACCGCGGTTCAGACGCGGTCCACACGCGGCAGGCAGGCTCCCCGTCGACTTCGCGGTACTCCTCTCGCTGAGCTGGAGTACCGCAGTCGACGGGGATCACTTCCTGGTTCGATTTATCGCCTCCAGACCAGACGCGATAAATCGAACTCGGAACTTCGATCCGCAGCCGTCGAACTACCGGGTAAGTGTAGACTAGCCCTAAGTGACTTGCCCAAGGTCATAGAGGAAGTCTGTGGCAGAGCAGGGAATTGAATTTGGATCTTGCAAGTCACAGGCTAGCACCTAACCACGGAGCCATCCTTCTTGTCCATGTATTTCACTGCAAACTGGGTTATAATGTGAAAGCAGTGTGCTCTGATGTATGGAACATGGGACTGATTGCAAGACAGAGACCTGAGTTCTGATCCAGACTCTCTCTACTGGCTCTCTGATATTGGGCAAATCACTTAACTTCTGTGTGCTTGTTTTCTCTTATGGGAATGGTGATAAGATCCCCTCCTCTGTAGAACTCCATTATCATTAAAACAGGACATGCTAGTACCAGTAGTAGTAACTAAGTGAGCTGTCAGTATGGAGATATGTGATTGTTATTTAGGACTTTGAGAGTTTACAGTTTTGTTCTTTCTTTTTTTAGAAGTTCCTGCCAAGATTGTAGCAAAAGCTCTTAAGGAAAATCAGACTATCCTCCAAAATATTCCTCAGGCTTCAAATATCCCTCAAAGTCCAAATAGCATAAACCGCAAGGAACGTGCAGAATTTACAAGTGCAACGTTGGTGAGCTCAAATACAAACACAGGGCATTGCAGACGTTCTAACAGACGGAGGAAGAAGTCGCTCCCTGTACTGCCCAAACGTCGTCCAACACTGCTGGAAATGGTAAAGGACCTCACTCTCTCTCTTAAATAATGGCTGCCTGCCACACAGGGGTCTTACTTTAACTATACATGAGTCATATTACAGTATAAAGCTGTCTATTTTAGTAGCAGCTCTTTTAAGATGGTGGCTGGATGAACATACATTTCAGCAAAAACGTTGCACAAATATGTAAACAGATTACTGCATGGTACTGTTCAGATTATGGCTTGCTTTGGTGAGCCAGAATTGAAAACTTAATCACATAGTTAGGAAGCTACACTGAGGACAAAAAAAAATATTTTTTTTTTGCTCTAAAGATTCACATAAATCATGCTTACTTTTATGTGGTCCAGTCATTATTCGGATTCCCTTCTTCTCCCCTCCCTCTGCCCCCTTGATGTGAGGCCCTACATTGAGTGAGGATGTGAGTACCAGGCTTCTGGCTGAGACAGACTGGATGGTGGCCTTGTGCCGCATCAACACCTATCTCTAATCAGCTAGAACGGTTGTCAGGGAACATCAGGCATCCTATCCAACCCTCTTCTCTCCTTCTTCCCCATTTGGACATTAGAAAAAACTTTCTGACTGTCAGGGTGGTTAAGCACTGGAATAAATTTCCTAGGGGGGGTTGTTGAATCTCTGGCATTGGAGGTTTTTAAGAGCAGATTACACAATCACCTGTCAGGGATGGTCTAGATAATACTTAGTCCTGCTATGAGTGCAGGGAACTGGACTAGATGGCCTCTCAAGGTCCCTTCCAGTCCTGTGATTCTATGGTTCCCTCCCGCATACACAGGCCTCTTCTATGTAGAAATATACTTTTCACTGGTTCGCAAACTGGCCTGTATATCACTGGTGTTCTGAAGATTTAGGTGAAGCCTCCTTGACCAAAGCAGTCAGTCTTCATGTTGTGACTTTTCTTTCTAGCTGAGGATGAGTCTGGGGTATGCAGAGGTTATTCTGACCAACTAAACTTAAGCAAAATAAACCAACAACAACTTTCATCCAGCACAGTTGTTCTTTACATTTCTCTGGCAGATTCAGCTGTCATTTCATAGAATTTAAGGCCAGGAAGGACCATTATATCATCTAGTCTGTCCTCCTGTGTATTACAGGTACTAAATTGTTGTGTGCCAGAGGCAGAGAGAAACAGGAGAGACTGAGGTGCCACCAATGCCCAAGGCCTCTGCAGTGGCAGGGAATAGATGAGGTGAGATAGGATCATCTGGACATAACAAGCGATCATTGCCCCATGCGGCAGAGGAAGGTTGGAAAAAACCCAACCCTGGTTCCTTTCAAGCAATACTGACATTGGAGGTGTGGCAATGCTAAGGATGGAACCAATCTATAAAGCAACGTTGGGGATCAGAACAGCAAGAACTGTGCCTAAAAAAGGACTGGCTACTAATGTCAAGTTCTGCCGCCAGAGAGAAGGAATAAATTGCATAGATATAATATGTGGGCTGGGGATCTTAGGTGGATGGAACAGATGTTGAATTGTAAAGCATATTTATTTTTGTCTTCTCACTTTCATATTGTCCTAACATTACTTGTTCATATGCTAATCACTATGGTTGTAGCAGGAAAAATGTAGATTGGAGTGGGTGTTTGTGATGGGAGGCATCCAGAAGAGGATTGCCACTGTAGGAAGTGGTCTGTGGTGTGAAAATTCTGAGAAACCAAGTCAGAAAGTCTGTGGAAAACCTGTCCACCCTTCTCCCTCCCTCCGAAGGGATTTGCTTATTGAAAGAACGTGCTGTGTGTGAAATGATGTGGTTTTTTAAAAGCAGATCTTGTGGTGGTGCTGCAGAGCTTTCTGTTGGCGTTCATTAAATCCGCTTCAGTACACCCAGGATGTTTATCATAGTCCCACGTATGACCATGTATGTTTAGATACATTTATAGCATACAGACTGACTGAGAATAACAAAACCCATACGTCATATTTCTTCCAATATTTGTCAATACATACAGCAGGATAAAAAGGTGTTGTGCACCTAGTTGCTCATGTGGTTTAAATATAATGAGACAGATGGCCAGTTAACAAACTTTATTAAAGGATGATTGTGCATCCCATCTGCTTCTTCATGCCACCACTTGGGAATTCTGCAGTTACCCCAACTACAGCAACAAGAATGTTGTTACACTGTCCTCACACTGTGTGTGTGTGTGTGTGTAATGATTACAATAAGCTCCACTAGCTGAACTGCCTTCAATCATTTTATGTATAGGTAAATATCAAAAAGTGTAACTAGTTCATTTTATGGACTAACTGCCTGCAACTCTTTTAAAAAGCTAGTATGGATAGCAAGCACCTTTTTAAATGGCTAAATAGACTTCTTTGTTGGAAATAAATTTATAACAAAAAATTGCTTCCCATCAGATCTTACATGCCAAGTTCAGCTGAGTGCAACTTTTTACAGTAGTTCTCTTGTAAATGATCAGATAGTCACAGATTTAACCCCCTACTTTATACTCACATCTTATTCAGCAAAGTCCATTTACTTTTAGCGTTCACAACGCCAAAAACATCCTACAGTCTTCCAACTGTTGTAGAAATACTAGTTTAACTTTCTCAAAGCATTAGTAGGAGTTCAAAGAAAATAATGTCTTTAGCAGTCTAGTGAAGAAACGTTGTGTATTTTTTTTCCATGGAAAAATTAATGGCATTTGGATGTATTAATTTTTCTGCCAGGTAGGTTAAACTGGGAATGACAGCTCATTCGAAAGGATTTTGTCAAATTCAACCAGCTCTAATGCAGTGATAAAACTATAGCCCCCTGATTCAGCAAAGAGCTAAAGCACGTGAGTTATCCAATTTGAAGTCAATGGGACAAAGGTGCCTTACTGAATCAGGGTCATAATGTTCACATGCTAATTAAAACTTCACATCTTCCAAAGCAGTGTATCGCTGTTACAAGCCTTGCAGCATCCCTGGGAAATAATCCCATTTTACAGATGAGACTCCGACTTTGCCAGCACCCCACAGTAAATCAGTGGTAGAGCTGAGATTGGCTCCAAGTCCTGAATTCAATCTAATAGGGTAGTTTCTCCTGCCTCTTTGCTTCCAGGTCTTGCTTGCAAACCTATTATATACATTTGCAAATACATCTAAATGAACTGTGTCACCATACCTTGTTTACTTTGCATCTGTTACTGACTAGGAGACAGAAACCTGCATCACTTTCTCTTTTTCATTCCAGTTATTAGCCCAGGACATACGACACGAAAGGAATGTGATTCTGCAGTGTGTTCGATACATCATCCGAAATGACATGTTTGGACTTCACTTAAAAACAGAACCAGTAGCTGAAACTGACAGTGGACAAGCTTCTAGAGCTGCAGCGGAGTTTTTGACAGACAGACCTGATGGATCTAATGTTTCTTGTAGCTCTGACCTTCAATTAGCAGAAGGAGAACAAGATGCATTATTTATATCTCAAAGTGAAAAAGCAGCTATAGGTCAGGCGTCACAGATGATTCACTATATAGATGAGGAGACATGGGAAACCCCAGCGAGTCAATGTGAAGAAAACTGACATTTGTTACGGTATGCCTGTGTCATGGAGGGTGAACCAAAGGCTCAACTTTTGTACTTCACTGAAATATTTTTTGAAAGACAGTAGAATAGAAAAAAATAAATCATATCTTTTGTATTTTAAGAACCATTAAAATCACTTTTCTGAACACACTGCCAGAAGTGACCCTTTCCTTGTGGAAATTACATCCATTTCAGATGGCTCTTTGCCTTCTACTTGAAAAGCTCAGTAGTGGAGCATAGTTACCTCTTTCTTCAGTAGCAGTGTTTGTTTGCCCATGGGTTTGAATTGAGGACTCTTCATTACAGAATATGCCAGTGTTTTAAAACCATAATCAGAGCAAAATTATGCTGTTGATAATGGTGCTCTCTAACTTGCTCAGACAACCAGTTGTCACTGGAGGGTTAGTGGGCCTCTGAATGTTTTGAAATAAATTTTTAATACATCTCTCAGCTGTTAGTTTAAAATTATAAAATTTACGAAATAGTTGGTTTGGCTCTAAAACTTTCACACTGAAATCTACCACTAGTACAATAAATCAGTTGAGCAGAGAGAATGGAAGCACAGTTAAGGTGGTGGCAGCTTTAGGTGGGGAGTTAAGTAGAGAGTAGAAAGTTGTTTGAAATCATTCTTTAAGTGACAAACCAGTAGCTACTGCCACCTTTTATCCATCCTTTAATAGCTGCCTGTAACTGTAGACATAGCTTCACCTCAAGCCTTAACTGCTGTAGCTGGTCATTGCTTGGCTGAACTAGCTCTTGAAATGGATCCTTATTGCTTGTAGGAATGAGTGCTATAAATTAAGGGCTTTGGAGCTGTGCTCCGGCTCCGGAGCAAGCTCCAGGCAAAAACCTGCAGCTCCACTGCTCCGGAGCTGCTCCGCCCTTCATCTCTGGGCTCTGCTCCAAAGCCCTTAGATTTTAATTTTGGAGTTAAGGAAACTTCCTAGGATGAGTTTCTGTTTATCTCCCCTAGTTAATATAAAAGTAAGACTGTTATCTGGCATTCTATAACCTGTTTTTTCTGATTCATTTTTAAAATGCCAGTGACACATCCCGTGGATTTCCTTGGAATTGTGCTATTAATGTCACTCATACAAAATGTTCATTCTTTTCTGTGGTGCCTGAAGTTATAAATCTCATACAAGCTTTCATGAGCTTTAAAGTTGCATTAGTTGAGGATTTAAAAATAAGTTCACCACCTTTCGGTTAAATTGTGTATACATTTGTCAGGCACCTTCTTGTGAAGTTCAACTGTCAGTTTGTCTCACTCCCAGTGGAAATATGATATGAAAGTGACTTAGTCTGCTTAAAAATAGTTCCCCACATTCTGTATTTTAGCCACAATTATTACATATTGTAGGCTCAGTTTCTAAATTAAATTGCCTTCTCAGGAAATGCATTGATCTTTCTTTGCTTTACTCATTCAGGTACAAGTACACCCCGGTATGTAACCTGCAGAATACTAAGGACTGTAGGGGTTTTTGTATTCTCCAATAGCTGTATGTATTAAGTTATCTTGTTCAGTTTTTAAAACACTTGCCAGTTTTGTGGAAATAAATCTTGTTCGTGGAGTACAGGAGGCAGGGAATAGCTGAAAATTCCATCTTTACTGCTCTACTATATATAGCTACACTGTATACTATGTTTGTAAGATACTGTGTACATTTATGGAATTATATAAATATTGGCACTCATGTAAGAGGGTGGCGAGTCCTAGGAATGTGTATATGTAATAGATTATTAAATACAGCAATCATAAACTTGTTATATATGTACTTGCAAGCCAGATGACTCATCCTTCCCATGGTGGTCCCACATACCATCACTTCATTTTATTACCTTGAGTGTGGCTGTTACCCAGTTTACTGCAGTGAAAAATAAACAGCGAAAATTTAGCTAAGGAGATTGGAACTTTTACAGAATTTGGTTTCTGGATACACTTGTATTCAGTCTGGGTGTGGGGGTGGGGAGGGGTGTCAAATCAACAGTTGTATCAGTGTAGTAAACAAAAATGAGCAAGTTAGGATTACTACAGAATTGCACTTCTTTTTTTTGTAACTAATCCACCCCTTAAGGTCCTGCTCTTGTTCCTATTGAAGTTTGTGGCAAATCTCCTTTTGCAGAGGGAGGTCCTGAGAGAGGAAGGCTCTGCTATGAATTGCTTGTACTTCTGTTCCCTGATCTAAGATTATTAAAATTCTACAAAATGTAGACCCATTAGAAGTCTTTCTCTCCCCCTCCCCTCCCCCCCGCCCAAGTTGTGGTGGGCTTGGGGGCCTTTCTGGGAAAAACATTTAACATAGAAGGACTACCTGTCTTAAATCAATCATTCATTTTGCTTTTGTGGTGTTTGTACTGCATATATTTAAAACTGCCTTTTGTGCTCCAGGAATGAACTGCTTCTGCTTAATCTAGGGAAGACATGTAGGTTGCATTAAACCAGGAATAGCAGGCTTGGTCTGCATACAAAAAACCCAACTTTTTCACTTTGGTTCCTTTTGTAAGTCAGCAGGGAGTTTCACCTGACGTTCCAGAATTAGCTTTCCTAATACCTTTATCTAGCCTTCACATTGGAATGTGAATGCTGTAATTTCCTGTCTTGCTTATGTCAAGCAGCTGCAGTTTTGCTTCTGAGGCTTTGCCTTTTCTTTTTGTATCTGAGTACGACTATGGGTTTTTTCCTCCCACTTGCATTAAGATGCCTGTCTGTGGCTGTGTAAGAAATAAGCAGTTGCATTTTGAATCCGCAGCAGCTGATTTCTTTATTATGCTATGCATGGCCTTTAATTGTTTCATTATTGATTTTGGTTGGATTATGGCATTACTGTTTGAAAAATGGAGCTTTCAGCTTTGGATAAAAATACTCAACATTTCACTCCCTCCCTTCAGCTTTGGTAACTTAGCTACAGAAGGTGTCTGATTTAAATTCATTACCCTTCTTTTAAAATTCCATGTTTCACTTATTAATCCAGAAAAACTGAAGTCCGTTTTTATAGCTGTCTAAACCTTAGTCAAGTTTGTGAATGGTGATGTGACTTAACAGACAACTCTGTTTTGTTTGAACAATGCTGCTCATTTATGGGATGGCTTCTGTCTGTGACGGGTATAAAGAAATGAACTTTGTGGCCTTGTATTACTGAACTGTAAGCCTCTCCTTGTGATTTTGTGTTTACATGAAGGTTCTTGCAGCTCATCTGTACGTGTGTTGTAGCATTCTAAAGTTGCAGACTTCAGAATTAAAAAAATAGGATCAAAAATGGTACAGAGCCATGTGAAGGGGTGTACCAACCCTGCACTCAGCCAATGGGGACTGACCAATCATTGTGGCCCAGGAGGCCATGCCCCCTTTCCCCTGCTGTGCGTGCTCCAGGTGGAAGAGCCAGATAAAAGGGGGCAGCCCAGCTCAGTCGAGGCTGGCTGCTGAGGAGGAAGGATGTGTACTGCAGGCTGCTCCAGAGATGCCGAGGATGCTCCAAGCAGCAGAGCCCATGGACGCAGACTACAGGGCAGATGACTCACTGACTGCGGAGACTGACGGGGACACCAGGCCACCACCAGCGGAGGAGATGCCTGGTGCAATTTGTGATAGGAAGTGACCCAGGGGAGGTAGTAGAAGCCGATGCCTAAATCCTTAGCGAGGAAGTCCCCAGCTTCCTAGGGCCCTGGGTCGGAACCCGGTGAAGCTGGAGGGGCTGGGTTCCCCTACCACACTCCATGGGCCACTAGGCGTGGCTGCTGTTTGCTCTTGCCCCAGCCCGTGGGCTCAGGGACCATAGACCATTTGTTTACGCAGCCCTGCCAGGGAACCAGAGCCCACCTGGCTGCAGCTCCCTGAATTAGCAAGGAATACCGAGAGCTGGATGACAGGGTGTACCAACCCCACACTGGGCCAACGGGGGCAGCCCGGCTTGGCCCACGGGGACCCCATCACAAACCAAAATACTGTGGCATGATTCAGAGAATTGGAGCTAAAAACTGGGATAAGCTGACCCTACCTAGAAAGATATATATCAAGACCTTCTCATCACCACCGCGTTGCCTATCCCCAACAATGCGTGTGTGCTCACCTCTGTTCATCATCTAAATCCCATTATTCACAAGATGTCCATCGAATTTAGTTATAAAATCTTTTATGGACAAAAATGCAGGTCTCATAACCTCATTAATTTTTTTTTTTTTTTTTTTTTAGACCTAGTGTAGAATATGTTGGTGATTCGTCCTGTTACACATGTAGAAACCCAGCCTTCATTGGGTTTTACACACACAAAACTAGTACCAGTATCTAAGTGGGTTACCCAGGATGGGCTACATTGGCTACCGTTGACTGAAGTGTGTCTGCCATTTATTTTTAAAGATAGATATTTGTTAGGGTAGAAGAATGTTTTGTGGTTCTCTGCAAGTTCCAGTTCCTCTTGGAACATTTTAAATGGCATGAGGGAAGGATGAAGAATGTCCTAGGACTCCATGAGTACCCAAGCAAAGCTAAGACCAGGTACTGCAGCTGATCTTGGAGAGCCAAAGAGAGGAGAACACTAAAGAGAGAAGATTATAGTAAGAAGCTAAATGTTTAAAATTCCATATCTACACGTGTTTGAAAGAGAAGGCAGTGGGATCCAAACTCTTGAGTCAAAGAGCTGGGTTCATTACCAACTCTTTGACTTTGTATCACCTTGGGCTATTGATTTAACCTTGCTGCCGCAGTTTCCCTATCTGTAAAGCAAGGGGAATGCTTAACTACCCTTGTAATTTTGAGAGAGATGGATGAAAAGTACCTACATGTTAAGCATTGTTCCTTGGAAGGGCACTGGGGCTAGTGAACCAGAGTGGTATCAGTCTTCAATATTCCTGTATTGATACAATCTAGAAGCATTTAATAACTTGTAAATATTCCCTCACTTCCCTGCTTTTTTTGTGTGGGTGATTTGCCCCGTCCCATCTGCTGCTCCTGTGATTGTCCTTAAATGGATTCTTCAGGCAGAGTCTCCTGTCTGTAGCTGATAAGATATGATGGTTCTTGGCAGAGTACAATTTTTCCATCTCTTCTCTACTGTACATGCTATATAGACTTTTATACGGTCTGTCTGTATAGGTTCCTGTCATTTAAAACAAATACCAGCCCAGTAAAACAAAACTAACATCCAGGAGAATGTGACACGCTGAAAGACGTTCCAAAGCACAGTAGTAGGTTTTAAAAAACATTTTTTTTTTTACTGTATATTTCATCAGGAAAAACTGTTCCTGTTGAGACTGATTAATTTGTAAGGGTTTGAACTAAGGACTCCTCACTGACAAGGGAGACCGAAGAATCAAAAGAAAAGCAATGTAAGATCACAGGAAAGAAAAAAATAAAACAAGATGAATGTGCAACTAACAATTAACCCCATTAGCCATAGTGTCTCTTGGAATTGTGCTCCCAGTCCATAAAATTAAGTGTCTGACTCTCTTTGAAAATGCATATATAGTTATTTGGTATGTGCACAGTTGTGATTCTGTATGCAAGTTGAGTATTTATATAGGCAAACTGTCAGTTCTGAATTTAACTGGCCACTTGTGGCATAGTTGTTGTTATGCATGCAAACCTAGTTTGCAGTTGCATGTGCTCCTTAACCAATATGGACTAATGTTTCGATTAAAAGGGGGATGGGGGGAGGTGGGGTTTCCTCTCAGGTAGTGTCATAAAAAGAACTCACAGAAATAGTTCTCTCTACATTGGTGATGGGACTGTTACCTTTCTGTCATCGTAAAAGAGTATGCTCTTTGCATGAATCAGGCTGTTGAAACCTCTTTCAAGTGTGCTCCCGCTGGTCTATCTGAATTAGGTAAGTTAAGATCCTGGTTTTGGACAGGATCATAATGTATTTAGCTAGCAATGTCAGCATTTACTTGTCTGTACTAATCTACTTATTGTTACTGGAGGACAACCCCTTTGCCCTATGCGCGCGTTAGGTGTATTTTTAACTCTGCTTTCTACGCCAACTTAATGTGGGGAAATAAATAGCTCTCCCGTTAAGAAGACTTGCAGAATGAACTGTGATTTGATAGCATGGTTGGTCAAAAGACCAAATGAAATGGGGAAGGTTTAGGATGTGAAAGGGAGAATGCTAGTACATTGTCCAAGGCAATTCTGTAGTTAAGGTTATTTCCTAATGTTGAGTCACAAATATGATACAATTGCTCAGTACCACATTTCGGAGCCTTTTTGGTCTCCCAAACTGCGTGCCTCGCTTTTCAATTAAGGCTAATTAATTCTAAATTTTAATTTTTTTTTTTTTTAATCACTAGGTAGGTATTGTCTCTCTAGATCTACTCAAAACAGGTCCTGAAATTTGCCTGCCTTATATTGTGAAGACATAGTTAATATTAAGGTTTTTTTTTTTTTTTTTAAATCCTATTTTTCACCCCCTTGATTTTGCTGGCACCTATTTAACTTCAGTTTCTAATTCACATTTCTGAGAGACACCATGTCTGTAAGATTTTTGCCGTGCCGTTTACCCATTTAGTTAAGGTGTGAGAGCTCCTAATCCATGCCTGAGACTGCCTTGGCATTGTCTAGCAAAGTCAAGGAAGACCAGAATTGACACTTCTGTTTCTTTCTGAAGTAAAAAATACCTTAACTTAGGTGGGATGGGGCTGGAGCAGCAACATTTCAGGCTTTCTTTTTGAAGAAGAAAGAGTATAAACCCAGTTTCAAAAAAATGTTTGCTTTTTGCATAGAATTGAATAAATGTAATGGTGTCATAAAGGTGTAGTACCTGATATTTATGGGACCAATTAAAGCAGAAACTTAGCATTTCATTATGGTGTGATTTGGTGTATGGAAGAGGAGCAGGCTAAGCACCTCTATCAGCTTTAAGGGCAAGGGGCTTTGTTTTAAATTTCTAGTTTTAATGAGAGATTGTTGAGGCAAAGGTGGTGGGCCAAATTCATCCTTGGGGTAGTTCCATTGCCTCTAACAGTTACACCAGTGATTAAGCTGGCCCATATTTAACAGATTCTTAGATGGGCTATTCAGATTGAAAAGGTTTCTGTCCTTTGTGGGAGGATGTGTGATTTCCCCTCGTGCAGTAACCATGGTCTCTGGGCTGCATCTCTGAAGTCAGAGAGAATATGAATCTCTGATCATTTACGTACAAGAGCTATAGTATGCCACATGCATGCTTTACTCCTAGGGGAATTCCGTGCAAAAAAATAAAAAATTGGCAACAAAAAATTAAAAATTCTGCGCACACTATTTTCAAATTCTGCAAAATTCTACATATTTTATTTGTTAAAATAACACAATATAATCACACCAGTTTCAATTATTTTTGGTCATTTATTTCAAAATACCTGTCAGCAAATATGTCGGTAACAATACAAACAACAAAAAAGATTCAGAAAATGTTTTCTGACAAATAGATTCCTTACTAGGCATATTAGTAGAGAATGCTGAGTAATAATTCATTTGAACTACAATACAAGCCATATTTCCTGCACCCCCCAGAAGCGGTGCAAAGGCTGGGGGAAGTCAGGGGTAATGGAGGAGCTGAGGGAGAGGGAAGTAATTGATGGGAAGGAAGGCTGTGAACTTGGAGGGTTGTTGGGTATGGGTGGGAAAAGTATGGAACAGGTTTTTGGGGGGGCTGGAGGGATTGTTAGGGAGCTTCCCCCAGGCAGACCCTGGCTGACTCCTAGCCTCTCCACCCCCACTCAGACACCTGCTTCCCAATCCCCGTGTGGCCTTGCACCCCTCCCCACTCCCCATGTCTCTGTGCCCCCACCCAGCCACTCCCCTGTCCCTGTTCCCCCGCCCCCTGTCCCCATGTGTCTGTGCCACCACACAGCCACCTGCTGTCCCTGTGTAGCTCTGCATCCCCTCCTCCATCACCATCTGGCCCTGCACCTCCCTCCCCCTGTAGCCCTGTGCCTCCACTCCCATTCAGCCCCTGCCACAGTCTGTCCTTCCCCATTAGCCCTGAGCCCCTGTCTGACAACCCCCCCAGCACCCCACACTGTCAGTCTCCCCATTGCCCCTGTCTCCTGACCTGGCCCAACAGGCACTGTGAAGAAGGCAGGCTCTTTTTCTTCCCTAGCTGCCTGGGAGCGGCTGCTGTGTTCTATCACCACAGCGCCCCCCGGTGGGCAAAAGGCAGAACTGCAGCAACTTTTCAGCAGAAGCTTTTTTCTGTGCAAAAAATTAAAAATATGCATGGCTCATTAATTATGCACACGTGCAGTGGCGCAGAATTCCCCCGGGAGTAATGCCTGCATAAAAGGGTCTGTAAAAATGCCTTCAGAGGAGACTGAGCCCATAGCCTAGTGTTAATTCTCAACCATGCCAGGTAAGAGTCTTGGGTTGCATTGTTTGACTCTGGACTGACGGGCTAAGTACACTTTCAACTGGGGGTGCCTTGTTGCAAGTGAGAAAGAATGGTCTTGTGCTTAAGACACTAGACTGGGACTTAGATCTGGGTTCAAACCCTGACTTTGCCACAGGCTTCCTGTTTGATTATGGGCAAGTCACTTAATCTTTTGCCTGAGTTCCCCATGCAAATACTACTAATTCCTGATCTCCTAGGGATGTTTGTTTGCAAGGCCTTCAAGTGAAGGCCATGGAAGGACTTCAATAAATGGAACCCCTTTCTGAGGAATTAAGGTCATTCTAACAGCCTTTGAAGGAAGTCAAGTACAGTCTCTGTCAGTAAATTGGACGGTGGCTGTGACTTGGAAGGGCAATCACAATTTGGCTGTACATGAAGATCATTATAATTTTTGTGACAATGTATCCCATAATGCTTTATGAAATATGACATAACTGGAGTATGTTTTATGCTACATGTGCCATGTAACATAGCTCTGTAAAGGTTATGGTCTACTGAATCTATTCATCCTATTTGTACACATATCATTTTTGTACTTGAAGTTATGAATATTGGCTGTATACTTGCTTGATTTCTAAGTAAGCTTTGTAAGGCATTTGGTCAGCTTCTTTAGAAAGGAATTTGCAAAGTTAAGTGCCCAATGAAGAAGCACTTAAGGAACAATGGATCTTGGAATGCTCCAATCCACATAAGAAGTCTACTTGAGGACGTTCAAGGTAACATGTGAACAATGGCTGCTACCTGTAGTTCTGAGTCATGCATGAACATGTGGCTTGCCCATGTGACTCCAAAACTCCATATTGGAGCTGGACTTAGCATAGGAGAGAGGAGAGGGTCTCCACCCACAAGAGAAAGTCTATTTAAACCTGTGGGAGACCCCTCCATTTTATCTTTAGCTGGCTAAAGAGAGAGCCTCTTCACCTCAAGGATATCTGAAAGAAACTGGAACAAAGGACAGTCACCACAGGGGGGTGTGAGTGATTGCTGGACCCAGATTAGCAGGAGACTAGTCTGTAAAAGGAAGCTTACTGGAACTGGTGAGATCTTATCTGTATTCCTTTTCTTACTGTATTAGACATAGACTTGCGTATTTTATTTTCCTTGGTAATTCACTTTGTTCTGTCTGTCACTACTTGGAGTCACTTAAATACTACTTTCTGTATTTAATAAAATCACTTTTTACTTATTTATTAACCCAGAGTATATATTAATACCTGGGAGGTTGGGAGTGGCAAACAGCTGGGCATATCTCTCTATCAATGTTATAGAGGGTGAACAATTGATGAGTTTACCCTGTATAAGCTTTATACAGGGTAAAACGGATCTATTTGGGATTAGACCCCACTGGGAGTTGGGCATCTGAGTGTTAAAGACAAGAACACTTCTGTAAGCTGCTTTCAGTGAAGCCTACAGCTGTTAGGGGACGTGGTTCAGACCTGGGTCTGAGTTTGCAGCAGGCTAGCGAGTCCGGCTCAAACCGGGCAGGGCACTGAAGTCCTAAGCTGACATGGCAGGACAGCAGGGACAGAAGTGGTCTTGGCAGCTTCCAAAGGGGGTTCTGTGATCCAACCCGTCACAATTCTGATGTGTAAAACCCCACAGGGAAACCCAAAATGTAACCATTTTAATAAAGCCTGATGCAATGTGACACATCATGAGAAAATTGGTAATATAAAGTTCTCTCTCTCATTCTATTTTAAACATTTGAATCATTGTCTTTTTCAAAATTAGTGTATAGATGAACTACAAATTGTTCCCAACATGGGATTAGTAAATTCAGTTGGGACTTCAGTACGGAAATACATTTAGGATTTCCTTTTTAAAACTAATGCTTAAGTAGCAGTTGCTTTCTGTGTTAAAAGCTAGAGTCACAAGCTAGTGTGTCATCTGTTTAAGTGACTCACTCTTCCCCCATCCCCCTGGATCTACTTTTTATTTGAAATGTTCAGCCAACAGTGGTGTTGACTCTTGTACTTCTTCAATGTGTATCTTCGCTCTTTGTAAAGAGATTGCATGACTCTAATTTGGCAATGTGGCCTAGTGCTGCCTTCATTATTAACATGGAGAGACATCTCACTGCAGGGCTGTAGCGAGACAAGGTGGGTGAGGTAATATCTTTTATTGGACCAACTTCTGTTGGTGAGAGAGACAAGCTTTTGAGCCACAGAGCACTCTGAATACTACAGGGTTTAGCATTCTGTGCTCCATCTTGAAATGAGCAACCTTGGATCTGTAGTCTCTGGGCCAGAGCTCCATAAACAGCGGGGTTGCTTCAGTCTCTGCATTTGTGCAAACTGAATACAGACCTAGAGTACATCTGTACTGCATTGTCAACCTGGGCTGAGTTTCAGGTTGGAGCTCAACCCCCACTACCATACACATACACCTTTGTGACTCGGGTCAGCAAGCACTCAGAACCCAAGTCAAAGCCCGGGTCTCATTGAAACTCCAGTCCAAACTCTGTCACTTTCCAGTGTGGACGGCGCTCAAGCCACAGTTCCGCTTCAGAAGATCTGCATAGTCCAATATGGATGTATTAGCACAGCTGTGAGCCCCAGGTTCAGGTTTACAATGTAGTATGGACACTCAAGCAGGGGCTCAGAAACAGAGTCCACAAGTGTAGGTCCCACAGACCTGACTTTACAATGCAGTGTAGTCCTACCCTTAGAGATGCTGTCAAGCTGGATATGTGGTACTTGGTTGGTCTAGTTTTTTGACAACCTTGTCATTGTGACCATAAAGGAAAAACAGACAAAAAGGAATAGAAGAGGAGCCTACAACGTACAGTGGTGCTTTAAACTGCGATGCAGATGTGCCCTGAAATGTTTAGCAAAGACTCCGCAGTTAGGCCAAGAGGTGTATCCACACAGTTAATGAGTTTCTCGCTCTTTCCCGTCAAACCTGAGTCTGCTCAGGCTTCTGGAAACTTCTAGTTTTGCACTGGACATGCTCCGAAGCTTAATGCAGGCAGTAACAAAGTCATTTCCATATTAACATCTCATGTCACTTTTGTGTTCTTTGCAATTATAATAGCTAACCTTATATGCCCCTCCAAGAAATTCCATAGTTGACTAATATCTCTTCCTCACTGCACTGATCTGGCTACCTGAAATATTAAAGATAAATGGAAAAAAACAAAAGCAGGGTGTCTAGGGCAGTGATCTCCAAACTTTTTTGATCGCGCACCCCATCAGTAAAAAAATTTTGAGCATGCACCCCCTGCTCCCGGTCGAAGCAAAAAAAAAAAAAAAATAGCTGCTCGGACTCCCGGCCGAACTGCCGAAGGGGAAAAAAAAAAGCGGTGCTGCTCTGGTGGCGCTCCTCCTGCCGCGCACCCCGAAGGATGCTCTTACGCACCCCCTGGGGTGCGTGCACCCCACTTTGGAGACCACTGGTCTAGGGAAGTGTAAATGTAGAGAGTTGCTACCCACCACGTGTCCCTCTAACACACAACCAGTGAGCGCTTTCTACTGCAAGTATTAGGAGAGACTGTAGTTTTTCAGTCTGGCAGCATTAAACTAACTAAAAGGCCAAGACCATTAACACAAGCTGAGCCACGAGACCAAAGAGACATTTGTTTGACCCAGTTTGAGTTCACCACTTAGATTCATCTTTTTCAAGCCTATAAATAACTCATCTAAATGCAGTTCAGTGGTGATAAATAGGACAATAAGCTTCATACTTGTAGCAAAGAATACAAAGGGGGAAATGCTTTTTAGTTGACTGTACCGTGCTAACTAGGAACGAAGGAAAATTCACTCATTCGATGTGATGTACAAAAGTTAACAACCAAGTTCTCCTGTTTGTTACTCGAATAATGCAGCATGGTTCAGAGGTCTGTATAATTTCATAATGGCAAAAATGCAATGCCCTTAAATAGCATCCAGAGCTCAAAGCCCCTTGCATACACTAATTTACCTTTCATAAGATTACTGTGAGGTAGGGAAGTGTTATCCTGATTTTATACACAAGAAATTGAGGCACAGAAATTCCTCCTAAAATCCTTCCTTTCTCCCATCCTTTTTGCATATTGTCTATTTAGACTGTTGACGCCTCAGGACAAGGACTGTCACTGTGACTTCATCTGTGCCTGGGACAATGGGTCCTGAATTCTGTTGGCATCTATAGATGCTACCAAGATTTTGGAATGGAATTTCTGGCCCAGCTAAAACCCAGAAGTAGTGGAAATACATATCATGAATAGTATTGCAAAATTCCATGACTAAAAGGCTTTGATAAGTGATTAAATGGAATGTTGCAGTACTTATCCACACAGGTTTTCAGAATGCTAGCGCCTAGTGTGTCCTGCCCCATATCAGGCATCATTGGAGGAGGAGGCGTCCCTATGATCTGGACATCCCTTCCCTGCTGATGCTCACAGTCTAATAAAGGCTCCTGATGGTGCTTTTTGCTCCTTCCCACCCTTTGTCAACTGCGGTATATCCTAGAGATCCACTTGTTCCGCTGCCTAGTCCTGAGTGTCCCCATTGCTGCCTTGTGGGAGTCTGAGAGGAGTCGTTCCTTTCAGACAACTTAGTGGGGGCTTATCCCTGGTATAGAGTCAAGGCTTCTGGAAGGAACTCTCAATACTCCACCCCCACAAAATCATAGTTTTAAAATTATACCCTTACTGGATGATTTGCTAATCCTGACCCTCAAGGGCCAGGTACAATCTGAGGATAGTCACCCATTAAGTGACTTGGATTCCCGCCCACAGCTAGAATCTCTGTCTAGAGCTGGGATTTCAACTCAATAGTTCTTGTCCCCCACAAGTCCTGTGTTCAGACCACCATGCCATGTCTGTCTCGCTGCTGTATATCGTATTGATAGATATTTAGTTATTAGCATTGATACTAAGCCATCACTTCTGCTCAGTTATAGGCAAAGCCTAACTCAGGTGCAACCAAGGCCGGTGCAAGGATATTTTGTGCCCATGGTGCAACTTCCACCTTGTGCCTCTCCATCCCCCTGGCCCCGCCCCGACTCCGCCCCCTCCCTGCCCCATTGGATCCCTCCCCAAATCCCCGCCCTGGCCCTGCCTCTTCCCCAAGCGCATGCATTCCTCCTGCTCCCCCCTCCCTCCCAGGCTTGCCGCGTGAATCAGCTGTTTTGTGGCGCAAGCACTGGGAGGGAGGGGGGAGAAGCAGGATGCGGCGGCCCACTCAGGGGAGGAGGCGGAGGTGGAGATGAGCTGGGGCGGGTCAGGGAGCTGCTGGAGTTGGCGTTGCTTTCTGGTGCCCCCAAATCTTGGCGCCCTAGGTGGCCGCCTAGTTTACCTAATGGTTACACCGGTCCTGGGTGCAACTCCATGGACTTCATGGAGCTGGATGAGGAATTTGTCCCAGTGTCTTTCTTACAATCTAAGGCCATGTCTACACGTACTGCACTGCAGTGGCGCAGCTGTACCGATGTAGTGGCGCTCGTGCAGCACGTCTGGTGAAGATGCTGTGTGTCAACGGGAGAGAGCTCTCCCGCTGCCATAAAAACCCACCTCCGCGATCGGCAAAAGCTATGTCGGTGGGAGAAGCTCTCCTGCCAACATAGCACTGTGCACACAAGCACTTATGTTGGTGTAATTTATGTCACTCAGGGGGGTGGTTTATTCACACCCCTGAGTGACATAAGTTCTGCCAACATAGACTATGGTGTAGACATAGCCTAAGTGTTAATAAGGGAATTCAGGATATAAATGGGATGACAGATACTAAAATTGCCTAGCATTCAAAGTTGTCCTGTTCCAGTCATGAGCATAACTGCAGGATCTCTGTTTATAATCTACCTCATCAGGCTGCCTGAGCCATCCAATCACCCAGCATTTCTATTTATAATTCTTGCTGATTGCATGTACTGGGTGCATTTAACTGCTGAATCACTAGGAGTCTGTTCCACCCGGTCACGATGTGAGAGTTCTTGTAAATGCATGAACACACACGTTCACAGCTTGTAGGGAACCCACACCATCCCTCCCTTCTGTCTGATGCATGCCTTGGCCTCGATGGAAGAAATACATATGCTTCTTTTCAGGTCTGCCGAACAAGCCTTGAAACTAGGGATGAGCCAAAGGAGATCAGATGCAGCAGAGCATAACTGGGTTTCTATGTGGACTCATGCATTCTGGGTGCATGAAAAATAATCAGGCTTCCACTTGGTCTGAAGGTTGTGGGTTTTTTTGTTTTGTTTTCACAGTATGCTCTAACGCGGAATATGGAAACACTTAATTCCAGCATAGTGTGTGTAAGAGAGAGCTTTGATTTCTACTTCAGTAGAACTGCCGTTTTGTCGGAAGGATTTTGCATTCATTAACATCACTACTGTTTGATGAAGATCTGGACTTACGTCCTCTGAATTACCGTATTATTTTTGTGTCTATATAATAAGGTCATCTAAGTTTCTCTGTAATTAGCTAATGAGGAAAAGTTCAATGTGCTACTGTATTGCGTCAGTGTTCAATACAGTCTGATCCACACCTGCAACTGCTGGAGAACAGGAACTAGAGAATCTTGAGCACTCTGACCCTCAGTGTTTATATGTTTTATCCTGCACCATTCAGTGAAAAATCATAATATTCTCTAGTCACTGATCGTATTCAAGTATAGGGTCCAATGGTCATTCATTTGAACTGTCCATTTATGTTTATGGGGAATGGAATTTCTGCAGCAGGGTCATAGTTAGCAGCGTGAGAAAAAAAGAAACGAGAGGAGCTGTGATCCAGCAAACCATGTCTTGTTTGTTAGTAGCTGCATTGATAAGCTAAAAGAAGTACAACTCTTCTCCAGCTAGCTTCTTTGCTCCTCTGGGAGCGAGGGTTACTGAGCACACCTGAAAATCAAGTCACTTCTAGTTAGGTACCTAAATATGGATTTAGGAACCTAATTCCAGTCATCCAGGTTTGAAAATGTTGGCCTTTATGAAAACCTCGTTTGGCATTAATCAAAAGCTATTCGGTGGCTTTTTTGTGTGTGTGCTTGATGGAAAGCAAATTTTGGTTCACTGGCTCTCCCTTAATAAATTCCAGATAACCGATTAAAGCCTACAAAAGCAACATGTTCTGTTTTTAAAGAGGTAAGTTTCAGAAATGGTGTGGACTAGCAGCCTGTGGCTTAATCTGTGACAGAATCTGAATCTCTGTTGCCCTTTGCACAGTGCATCACTGTCAAGTTTTACTGGGCGGGAGGAAGTCATCCTGTTTCTCGTTCTTTAATCATTCAGTAACACCAGTTTCTGTGGAATTTAAGGGGGAATTTTTCAATGGCACAATGGGAAAATAGTGCCTGCCTCCCACATGTCTTTTGACTGAGAATAATTGAGGAGGAGATTTTTGGTCTGTTTTATATTATGCATTTGAGCTCCAATCACTTTCACGCCTTTTGGATCTGTGCCGGTGTCGTCCTGGGTGTATGCTGGATTCCTTGTTATTCTTGCAAATATGGATGAAAAGTTCTGTTTTTTTTAAAACACTTTGATCAATTAATACTTTACTGTGTTGCTAGAGGACAATGTCTCTTTCAAAGTCCATTTTAGTGAAGTGAGACACAATTTTGGACTCCCTTGCAGTATGAACTGCAACACTGGTAATTATGGCATTGGCTTCATCTTCAAACAGGGATGCATCTAGGAAGACATAAAGTCAGTAGGGTAACAGGGACAAAGGGTCATGTGTTTCAGACCTTCGAAGCTAAGCCAGCAGGGGCTGATTAGTACTTACATGGATAATGAACCAGTACCCCTGCGTAGTGACAGGAGACACTGCATTACTGTCAAGATATAAAGCCATTGTCCTGACAACATCATTAGAGATGCTATGTTGAGTGTTAATTTTCAAATAACTAGCTCTTGATTACAGACCATCTCGTTCCTCCAGAGATCTATGCGACAAAAACATTTCCTGGAAGTACAGGAAGCCCTAGTATGAGAAGGCATGTATAGAGAAGGAGGGGTGTGTCTGGTGTGGCATCATCTTTCCATGCGGTGTGGCACATAGCCCATGCCCAATGGCATTACTAGTTGTGGTAAGTACGATAGTCCTAAAACATCTTGTGGGCGGTGGTAAATGTTCCTTTGCGGCACATCAGCATTAGGAATTCAAAGTGTCTCCAAAACTAAAGACCTCTCCTCCTGTCTAACATATGGGTGATGCTCTTCTGATTCTGACATAGTCATCTGATTTGCAATCATAACAGCTGAGACACTCCTGGAAATAACACTCTAGATGGGGAGTACAGGTCAGTGTGGTGCGGTATCGGCATGAGTTTGGGATGGTCGCATTACCCACAAGCAGCCAAATTATGTGCTAGGCAAATCATTCCAAAGGAACATTGATAGTTTTTACCCTATCCCATTGTGTATTTTGGGTTTGTCACAGATAATAAGTCAGTCTTTTTTTGGAAGGGGTTAGCTTGGTGTTTTTTTTTGTTTTTAAATGAAATTACTGGGACTATTTTTTATGTTCTCTACCTGCAGTGTCTGCTGTCTTATTTACCAGCAGCCTAACTGTGCTGGGCTCTTGGGGACCGAGAAGCGAAAAATGTTTTTAAAATGATCTAAAATCACCTTTTTCCTAAACCTAACATTGAGGCTTGTTTTTAAGGTCCAATGCTTTGATCCTTTCTGGTCTAGAAGTGAGTGCTGCTGGGTCCCGTTTGAAGCATGGCTCAGGGAGACAGGCAGTGGGGTGGTGGCCTATTGACAAAGCTACACTACACTGTGCAGTTAACCTCAGGGAAACAGAGTGGGCCATTTGGGCTACAGGAAAGCCTGTTGCGTCTCCCAGTTGGGTGCCAGACGTCAGTCCATCGAGAAGATAGACTCATTAGGTGAAACCCTGGTTTTCTGGAAGTCGCTTGACTTCATTGGGGCCAGGATTTCACTCATTGGGCTACAGGGCCAAGCAGCAGCAATGGTCTGAGCCACTGCTCAGAGCTTGACCATTGCCACTTACATTTCCCAGCCCACAGTATCGTGGCTTCTCAGAGCAGCCCCTACACACACGATCGCACGGTAGCTCTGAAAATTGGACTACTTTCATTAAGGTACCTACATGTGGATTTAAGTGCCTAAGGTGGAACAGCAGAGTCTGAAATGTTGAACCATGGCCTTTTGGCCGAAGTTTACCAACCCCCTGAAGGGAGTGAATATATGCAGAAAACAGGATTTCAATAAGAACTATTGATCTGAACACTTTGTCTTTATTGGCGATTTATTCTTGCGCATTGTGCCGCCTCTCCATTGTAGTTCATTCTGATCCATTTTTTTTCTTTAGCTGCTCAATGGAGAACCATAAACTCAGAATGGAGCACCACCTTTTCTCGCTCCTTCTCTAAAATAGTTGTGAAATCAAACTATTGGGCAAAACTCTGATTTTTCTTTAGGTTCTCTCTGACATGTTTGCAAAACAGCATCCTGATATAAAAGCTCTGCGATTCAGCTGAATATGAGTCCTCTTCCATTATGCTTCAGACTTAAAGCTTTCAGACTTTTAGTCATCAATCCACAGAGCTATTATACCCTTTCTGGATGTGTTCTCTGTTCTGCAGTGAAGTTGTTTGTTACCATGGGTATTGCTTTGTCTCTGGAGGCCATCAGAGAGGATTTAAACAGAAACTTATGGGTCAATATTTCCATAAGAGCAAATGTACATCTTAGGAATTCTACTCATTTTACAGAGCCTTGATGTAATGAAAATGAGCACCCCCGAGCTTTCAGTTGGAGAGATGAAAAATGAGGTGCCTCCTTTCCCTTCTCCTTTTTATTTCATTTTTTAAAAGTTGTTTTTTTTAGCCATGCCTGGAAAGATGGCACAGATAAATGAATGTTGGATCACAGCAAACTAAAAATCAGGTTGAAGTTTCTCTATTGTGTGTTTTGGAGAATCTGAAATTACTCTTTTTTGCCAGTAATGGATTTTGTAGAAGTGCTTTTCAGTGGGGGGTTTCCAAGATGTGTCATATTGCAGCTTATAAATGGACCTGTGTTCTAGGCAAACAATAGTTGTTACTGTTTTGACACAAGGATTCAATAAAATTTGCTAATGACTGCTACCAAAAAATGGCCCAATTGAGCTGAGAGAAGTTTTTAGTTTCTGCCCAGGAGCAAAACTCCCACTTTACAGTACACAAATTTCATTAGGTGAAACTAATTAAAGAGATGTTTCTTATTACAAACATGAGGATCTGTTGGAGAAGAGTCACTCAGACCTGGCTTAATTTGTATGTTGCAGTGCAATGATTGTCCTGCTTTGAAATGCTGCAAAGGGGCTTTGTCCTATTTAATTTCGCATTCTATTTGTTTCCCTTCGTGACTCATAGCACAACACTGGCGGCAGGCCTAGGAAGTAGGTTATGGGATGTGGTTTCGGAACATCGGTAGATTGTAGTCCAAGTTTTGTGCTTACATTGCACCATATGCCATGATGGCATTCAGCTAAACGTGTTCTTACTGCACAGCAAGCTGGTGACTTCAAAAATTAGGATAATAGCTGAAACAAGGCACCAAAGAAGTTCCAATATCTATATTTACATAGCTTTTTTGGTAAGAAGGCTTTGCTGAATGAATTTAAAAAACCCACCCCAAAATATGAACCGATCCTCCTCGGTCCGTCTCTTAGCTTTGGGTACTGTCTTTTGTTTTTTAAACAATAGGTTAATCCATTTCAGCAATCCCAACCCCCTGTCAGGGTTACTGCACAACAATCATTAGATAGGGTTACCATACGTCCGGATTTTCCCGGACATGTCCGGCTTTTGGGAGCTCAAATCCCCGTC
>NW_020664368.1:2177812-2208187 GCF_002925995.2 Terrapene triunguis
TCCACATATGGTAACCCTATCATTAGACCTTCACAAATGTAGGATTATCAAATAGTTGTTCACAGAACTAGTATAAAACACTGCTCTTACTTATCAGTGGGAGGTAAATGCAGCCACTCGCATTCAAATTAAAGGGGACTTGCTGGCCTGTTGGTGTGGCAAGTGGTGGAAAACGATCCCTCACTCTCACAGACCTTGGGAGGCAGGCCAGTCCTCACTTACAGACAACCCCCCCAACCTGAAGCAAATACTCACCAGCAACTACACACCACACCACAGAAACACCAACGCAGGAACCAATCCCTGTAGCAAACCTCGTTGCCTACTCTGTACCCCATATCTACTCTAGTGACACCATCAGAGGACCCAACCACATCAGCCACATCATCAAGGGCTCATTCACCTGCACGTCTACTAATGTTATATATGCCATCATGCACCAGCAATGCCCCTCTGCCATGTACATTAGCCAAACCAGACAGTCCCTACATAAAAGAATAAATGGACACAAATCGGACATCAGGAATGGTAACATACAAAAGCCAGTAGGTGAACACTTCAATCTCCCTGGACGTTCTATAACAGATTTAAAAGTAACTATTCTTGAACAAAAAAAACTTTAGAAACAGATTTCAAAGAGAAACAGGAGAACTAAAATTCATTTGCAAATTTAACACCATTAATTTGGGCTTGAATAGGGACTGGGAGTGGCTGGCTCATTACAAAAGCAGCTTTGCCTCTCCTGGAATTGACACCTCCTCATCTATTATTGAGAGTGGGCTACATCCACCCTGATTGAATTGGCCCTGTCAACACTGGTTCTCCACTTATGAGGTACTCCCTTCTCTTCATGTGTCATTATATAAGGCCTGCATCTGTAACTTTCACTCCATGCATCTGAAGAAGTGAGGTTTTTCACCCATGAAAGCTTATGCCCAAATAAATCTGTTAGTCTTTAAGGTGCCACCGGACTCCTTGTTGTTGTTTTTCAGACAAACAAGTTTGTTTACATGTGCAGGAGACAATGCTGCCTGCTTCTTGTTTATAGTGTCACCTGAAAGTGAGAACAGGCGTTTGCATGGCACTGTTGTAGCCGGCGCCTCAAGATATTTACGTGCCAGATGTGCTAAAGATTCATATGTCCCTTCATGCTTCAAACCCCATTCCAGAGGACATGCATCCATACTGATGACGGGTTCTGCTCAATAACGATCCAAAGCAGTGCAGACCGACACATATGCATTTTCATCATCTGAGTCAGATGCCACCAGCAGAAGGTTGATTTTCTTTTTTGGTGGTTTGGGTTCTGTAGTTTCTGCATTGGAGTGTTGCTCTTTTAAGACCTCTGAAACCATGCTCCACACCTCGTCCCTCTCAGATTTTGGAAGGCACTTCAGACTCTTAAACCTTGGGTCGAGTGCTGTAGCTATCTTTAGAAATCTCGCATGGTACCTTCTTTGCATTTTGTCAAATCTGCAGTGAAAGTGTTCTTAAAATGAACAACACGTTGGGTCATCATTCGAGACTGCTATAACATGAAATATATGGCAGAATGCAAGTAAAACACAGACCAGGAGACATACAATTCTCCCCCAAGAAGTTCAGTCAAAAATTTAATTAATGCATTTTTTTTAATGAGCGTCTTCAGCATGGAACCATGTCCTCCAAAATGGTAGCCAAAGCATGAAGGGGCATATGAATGTTTAGCATATCTGGCATGCCTGGTTTGCCTTTTTGACCGCTGATGCACATTGTGTGGAAGTTTTCAGATAGGGTAATCCACTGGTGGGCTGCGAGACAGTTTGTTTACACTGACCATCCATAGGCACGGCGCCTGCGCCGCTTCCCGCAGCTCCCATTGGCTGGGAATGGCAAACCGCGGCCACTGGGAGCTGCGGGCAGCCGTGCCTACGGATGGTTAATGTAAACAAACTGTCTCGCAGCCCACCATTGCCGTGGATAGTTCTCTGAAAACTTCCACACAATGTGCAGCAGCGGTCAAAAAGGCAAACCGTATGGTGTGTCGGGCACTCACTTCCATCGCATTGGTGTGATAGGCCCTGTGGGAAACTAACTCGAAGGAGTTTCCCAACTGAGGATTGGGAAAACTGGAAAAACAATCTATGGGGGAGCTGGATACTTCTTCTCTGGCCCTCTCTCTTCCCTTCAAGCTGACACCTGGGGAGCAGGAGGGACCTCCTCTCTCCCAGGCATCTGGTCGCTGGGGTAAAGAACCAATCAGAGCTCTCCTTTTTTTACGACATCTGAGGCTGCTGTTTAGTTCCCTCCCTCCTGCCTCCTCTCTGCTTAACGGAGGGTTGCCTGGACATGGGGCAGCAATGCTTCTGGTATACAGTCCTTGGCCCTGGATATAGAGTTCCTCCTTCAATACATGCAGCCCTAAGGAATGTCTCCACCCAAGCTGTGTGCTCCTCCGCAGCTGTTGGTTTTCCCCCAGCCTTCAGTTTAAAAATTCTCGACTTTTTTAATTCTATGTGCCATCAGTCTGGTTCCGTTTTTGGGTAAGGTGGAGCTGATTCTTCCTACATAGGCCACTCTTTCCTCCAAAGATTCCCCAGTTCCTGATAAACCTAAATCCCTCTTCCTTACACCATGGTCTCATCCACGCATTGAGACCCTGCAGCTCTGCCTAGCTAACTGTCGCTGCTCATGGAACTGGAAGCATTTCAGAGAATGTTACCGTGAAAGTCCTGGACTTTAATCTCTTACCTGGCAGCCTAACTTTAGCCTTCAGGACCTCTCGTACCTTTCTGTATGTCATTGGTACTTACATGTACTATGACCACCGGCTCCTCCCCAGCACTACCTATAAAGCTATCTAGATGTCTCATGAGATCCGCTATCTTCACACCCGTCAGGCACTTCACGATGCAAAATCTTGGTCATCGTAAACCCAACTATTTATATTTCTAATAATCAAATCCCCCACTACTATTGCCAGGTCTCTTCCTAGTGATTGGGGTCCCTGTCCCCAGAGGGATATCATCCGTGTGAGAGGATATCATGACATCTGGAAGGTGGGACCCAACTATGGGATCATTTGCCTCCACTCCAGCTTGATGTTCTCTAGCCCCTGAGACTTTCCTCCTCCTTAACAGCATAGGAGCTGTTGGACAGGACGTGGGACTATTCTACTGCATCCTCAAACGTCTCCTCTACTTTTCTGTCTCCCTTTGATACTCCAGTTCAGCCACTTTGGCCCCCGGAGCCCATACGCTGTCTCTGAGGGTTGTGAATAGCTTGCACTGCATGCAGGCACACACACACACACACACACACACGGCAGGTAACCATACATGTTAGACTCAATGAAATAAACTGGATAGCCCCCACCCTCTGCTGGTCTTCTGGCTGCGTTTTTTCATGCTTGTGGCTTTTTATGATGTGGCCTAAGGGCAAGTCTATACCTAAAATGCTGCATCACACTGATGCAGCTGCACCGCTGTAGCGCTTTAATGAAGATGCTCTAAACTGACAGGCGAGAGCTTCTCCCATTGGTTTAGTTAATCCGCATCTGCAAGAGGCAGATGCTATGTCAGTGGGAGAAGCTCTCCCGCCACACAGCGCCGTCTATACCGGTGCTTAGGTGGGTATAACGACGTCACTCAGGGGTGTGGATTATTCATGCCCCTGAGCGACGTAGTTATACTGAAGTAATTTTGTAGTGTAGACCAGGGCTAAGTTTAGGTGTATTAATTTTTCTTGTCAGTTACTTTGCTTGAGGAGTTGGTGTCTTTTTAAATTGGTCTAATCCCTCATCTTCCTCCCCCTGCAGCCAAATCGCCTCACTTTGGCAGCTCACTCAATTGCTGTGAAAAGAACAGGAGTACTTGTGGCACCTTAGAGACTAACAAATTTATTAGAGCATAAGCTTTCGTGGGCTACAACCCATTTCTTCGGATGCATATAGAGTGAAACATATATTTATAAAAGTTCTAAAACAGCTGTCTGGATTCCATGTTGGCACTGAGATGATCAAGCCCATTGTAAAGAATTCTAAAATATTTTTTGGGGGGGGCAAGTACACCACTCACAAAGACTGTTTGGAACCAGAATGAGCTTTCAGAGCATCTACAATGGCCACAATGGATTCAATTACAGCAACCATCCTGGATTAGCTCTGCTGGAGGACAGGGTCCAAGTAACTGCTTCATTCCGTTTACAAGCTTCCTTTCCCCCCTATGAGGTGTAATAATAGTGATGTTTTCTGAGGTGTGTAAGTTGCTAAAAATAAAGCTTTTTGATTTGTGTCTCAGTATTTATCAGTTGGTATTAGACTATTTTTGTTACTGGTGCGGATTGAATTCCATTAATGTTATTGCTTAATTGCTGTATACACACAAACGATTGAGTATTTTGTAAAGCATCACATCAGCAGTGAAAAGCAATATTTTTTTCCATTCATTTTTGCCAACCCTTCCATGGGTTGTATTTCTCTGCAAAAGTGAGATTTTGTAGAAAGCTGTAATTTATAAGAAGGAAGACATCCCAAAGGTCTGATTAAATTTATAAGGCTTTCTAGAACAGGTTGGCAGTTTATTTTTAATGGCTTCTTGCCCACTGCTCAAGTAATAAAACATTGAACAATGGTAGTTTCCTTTCCCTTTGGTCCTTTTCATGTTTATATTAAACTAATTCGTTTATTTTAACAAGGGGAATTATTTCTCTTCCCCATCCGTCTATTACCGCTCTCCTCAAATCCTGATTATCCCAAAGGGCAGCACTGACATGGCAGCACGACACACATTACAAATGTAAATGCACTTTCCGGTTGAAATTTTAACAAAAGGCCAGTAGAACCCATGCAAAACAATCTGATTGCCATGTTATCAACTGTAGTTTTACTAGATGAGACGTACAATTCAGTGCAGGGAGAAAACCCACTGCAGAAAAACAGTACAGTATTTGGTAATCTTCTTTTGACCATACAACACAACAGTATAACCGTCCTCATTTTGTTTTAATAAGTCTTTAAAGAGCCAGTGATGTCTGGTGAAATTTTGAGAAAGATTAATGCCTATATTCTACAGTTATGGGCTCTCTGGATTTTCTTAAGGTAGATAGAAAATCCTTCTATTGAGATACAGTATTGTAGATCAGTCTTATACTGCACAAATCTCCCCCTCACTACTGGGTTTTATTTATTATTTTTGCATGAAAACACTCTTTATTGATCAGCGCTTCCTGAGACATCGCCTGAAGTTAGAATCCTTTATTTGTGACATCACAACTGATTACCACTGGAGACGATTATTATTCCAGTTGATAAATATATAGGCGCAGATTTAAAAAGAAGAGGGGGAATTTGTATCAGCAGATATGCTTCTAATTGGAAAGTTTTCCCCAGAGGGTGTCAGTGTCACACTTTAAAGTGCTTTCAGATTGTACTGGGAAAGAGAAATAGATGCTTTGTGTGATTTTTGTTTTGTTTCTTTGTTTAGTATGATGGCAACTAACTAATGATTAGTTGTCTGTGATTTAATATCCTGGAAGTAAAAGTGACTATCAATATGGTATATATTATAGACTGTGTGCTAGTACAGTAAAGTTTCCATCTTGCTGCTAGCATCATTTAAAATGGCTAAAGCAGTGGAGGCTTAAGCGACGCTTGGATTCAGCTTATGTTTCTGGCTGACCTTTTGTCTGTGGTTGACAAAGATTCAACCCAATAAGACTATTCTGGCATTATCTAAAAGGTGGCCACAGGGACCTTTTATAGGGTATTTTTACTTTCTCAGATGTGTATCATCAGCTGCAATGGTTTGGCTCATGTTTTCGATTACAGATTCAAGCTAGACCTCATGACTTGGCTCCATCCTCCGACATATGGACTTACCAAGGTCTAACTGTAATGCTGTTCCCCAAGGAAATGGGATATGTGGTGAATTCTTGAGTCTGTTTCCACCTCCCACCCACATGATTACTTTAAATTTCCTTACCAGAATGCTCGGAATCACTAGGGATGAGGCCAAATACAATTTGTGTGACAAGTGGAGTTCTGCCACCACAAATTTGTTTTTGATTTTTCTGGGGAGGAGGGAGGAATATCTTTTATATTGTGTGTTACTGGTCAGAATATTTGGCTCCCGTTTATACAGCTTCTAAATGCAGGTCTGCTATGAAACTGCTCTCTTACCTTATACATCAGTGTGCTTGCAACTGAGGGCTGGGTTCTGTCAGAGAAATCCGTGTCCATGAGAAGGGCGGGTCTGAATCTTTCTTTTGGGAGGAACTTTCCGAAGTGCAGGGAAGGGAAGAGAGACACTTGACAGTTGAGCATTAAGTTGTCGATATTACTTATATACACCTCTACCCCAGTATAACGCGACCCGATATAACACGAATTCGGATATAACGCGATAAAGCAGTGCTCCGGGGGGGTGGGGCTGCGTGCTCCGGCGGATCAAAGCAAGTTCGATATAACACGGTTTCACCTATAACGCGGTAAGATTTTTTGGCTCCCGAGGACAGCGTTATATCGAGGTAGAGGTGTAGTACCTAATATTTCCCTCGTCTGTGCCTCTGCCTCACAGCTGGTGGTGACACTTGTCCTAATCCAGGCCCACAGCTACGTTCTCTCTTCCTCCCCTGTCATCTCTTCCCATCCTTCATGTACACTGTGTTTTGCTCTTTGTACATGGGTAAAGCATGGCAGTTGAGGGGAGCACAATATGAAGTCTAACTACTTCTTGGCTCTGCTTCCTCCTACTTCTGTTCTAGCATGCTCCATGCCCAAAGCCTTAGATCATTTTAGGGGATTATGTGGATGCAAAGGGGAAGATGGGGGGGAGGGGGTGGAATAAAGGGAAAGAATGTGTGGAAGGCCCCTCTAAAGGAAAATCCAAACAAATGTTCAATGAAAAAAGATTTTCCAACCTAAAAAGTTTGAAAGGAACATTTTCTACTAGTTCTAAGCAAGAGGGGCTCCCTTCCCTCCCTGTATCCTGCCAATTCACCATGCCAGACACTCTCCTCTATTTTCATGTTATTTTATCCACCTGTCTGAGGGATAGAGGGGTAAGGATTTTGTCCTGGTTTCCCTGACTCAAAATTCTGGATCTGGAGTACATAGTTCAGTGTGTCTCTCCTGTGTTGTAGGTAAGAGCTGCCTCGCTGTTTCTCTCACAGGGCTTTTAGCATGAGAAGCTTATACTGAAGTTTAAATCTAGTAATGGGCCTCATCCAATGCCCACTGAAACAAATGGAAAGACTCCCATGGGCAGCAGTGGGCACTGGACCAGACTCAATGTGAATGTTACGCTCCTTGGTTTTTCAAGTGACAGAAATTGAGGGAATTTGTCTGAAGTGATCTGTCATTTGTGATGGTTAAATTCAAGTAGGAAATGGGTCAGTGAAACCAGGAGGTGCTGGCAGTGCTGCAACAGGCAGTCATGTTTCACAGGACGTTCTGCACAGTGGCCGATGATTTTTATTTGTATCTCTTTCCAAAATACTAACATTTGTGAAAGTTCGTTCTACAACTGCAGAAAGAACCTGTCACAATTCCTTTGGTTCCTGGCCTGTGGAGTGGATGGAACTGTTGCTGGTGGCTGTGAGTTAAACCATAAGAATAGTGAGAGCTCTGGAGCTTTGTGTGGTGATCCATCGCTACATCTGTGCCCTATTTAAACTGTTTCTGAATATTTGAGTAATGCTTCCCCATTAAAGTTTAGGGGCAGAGGGTGGAATGATTCACATGTTTACCTTTAATCTCTGGGACCCTGATTTGGTTTTGGGCTGGGACACTTGTGTGAAATGAGTTGTGCTGGTCTATGCTTCTGTGGCCCATAGCTTCATCTATTTTCCAGTTAATATGTCCGGAAAAAATAAGTCAGAAGAGTCAGAAAGCAGCTGGCTGTTGTCCTTGAAGCTGTAAGCTTGTTCTAGCCCAGATGTGGCTGCACATCTGTTATTTGGGCAATATTTGCAAAGTGCTTTGAAGTACCAGGGCGAAGAGTGAAATATAAATGGAGCTTTTATAGTGATTAATTGATTGGTTCAGTGAAACAAGGCAGGCTGTAAAATAGGGCTAAATGGAAAATTATAGGCCTAATTTAGTTCTCATTTACACCCAGACAATTTGTTGCTTTCACTGGAATCGACTGAATGTAAATGAGTGCAGAATATGGCTCATTAATAGTAGCTATTTTTCTAGCAAGCCCCAGGGAAATAAGAAGTGGTATCACTTTGCGATTTTCAAAGCATTTGGCTATTAAATGCATTCAATTTAATTGTGGCATTGCATCTTATTTGGGAAGCTTTCACAGTTGCTATATAAACATTAGCAAAAGATAGCAGTAACCGATTCCCTAGCACAGATGTGCTCAGAAGTTTGGTGGCTGATGTTGTAATAGATAGGCGTGGTACATGGATTGAAACTCTGGGGAGGAGGCAGCAATATTGACAACACTTTGGGACACGTGGTTTTCTTCTAACAATAATATTGGGTGTCATGTCATGTAACAAGACTTGTGGATGGGGGGAAGCGGTAGATGTGTTATATCTTGACTTTAGTAAGGCTTTTGATACTGTCTCACATGATCTACTCATAAACAAACTAGGGAAATACAACCTAGATGGAGCCACTATAAGGGGGTGCATAAATTGTTGGGAAAACATCCCCAAGAGTAGTTATCAGTGGTTCACAGTCTTGCTGGAAGGGCATAACGAGTGGGGTCTCGCAGGGATCAGTTCCGGGTCTGGTTCTGTTCAATATCTTCATCAATGATTTAGATAATGGCATAGAGAGTACATTTATAAAGTCTGTGCATGATACCAAGCTGGGAGGGGTTGCAAGTGCTTTGGAGGATAGGATTAAAATTCAAAATGATCTGGACAAACTGGAGAAATGGTCTGATGTAAATAAGATGAAATTCAATAAGGAAAAATGCAAAGTACTCCACTTAGGAAGGAACAATCAGTTGCACACGTACAAAATTGGAAATGACTGCCTAGGAAGGAACACTGCAGAAAGGGATCTGGGGGTCATAGTGGATCACGAGATAAATATGAGTAAACAATGTAACACCATTGAAAAAAAGCGAACATCATTCTGGGATGTATTAGCAGGAGTGTTGTAAGCAAGACATAAGAAGTAATTCATCTGCTCTACTCTGTACTAATTAGGCCTCAACTGGAGTATTGTGTCCACTTCTGGGCACCACATTTCAGGAAAGATGTGGACAAATTGGAGAAATTCCAGAGAAAAGCAACAAAAATGATTAAAGGTCTAGAAAATATGACCTATGAGGGAAGATTGAAAAAAATGGGTTTGTTTAGTCTGGAGAAGAGAAGACTGAGGCGGGACATGATAACAGTTTTCAAGTATGTAAAAGGTTGTTACAAGGAGGAGGGAGAAAAATTGTTCTTCTTTACCTCTGAGGGTAGGACAAGAAGCAATGGACTTAATTTGCAGCAAGGGAGGTTTAGGTTGGACATTAGGAAAAACTTCCTGTCAGGGTGGTTAAGCACTGGAATAAATTGCCTAGGGAGGTTGCGGAATCTCCATCATTGGAGATTTTAAGAGCAGGTTAGACAAACACCTGTCAGGGGTGGTCTAGATAATACTTAGTCCTGCCATGAGTGCAGGGGACTGGGCTAGATGACCTCTCGAGGTCCCTTCCAATCCTACAAGTCTATGATTCTATGACTTGGCCACCTTGGCAGCCATGACCCCCCTTTGGCCTCATCTGCTTTCCATTTTCAGACACACTGGACAGCTGCACTGACTAGATGTACTACCTAACATTGATCATATCTGAGCATTATGCACTGTCATCTACCTGCAAATATCAGACGACATTGAGGCTGTCATGTCTCAAGCTTCAACATCAGCCTATTTTACTCCTGACTTTGCCACACGGAGTCAGAACAGTGGACTAATGTGTTTCCAATTTAGGCCCCATTAGACTTACACAACCATTTAGAAAATGTCACTCTCATCAGATGCAGCAGGAAGAGGAAAGAGATTAACAGGAATATGGGGTTGGGAAGTTGGGGGTTGGGAAGATAGGTAAAACAATTGAGCAGAAAAGCAGACATCTCAGCTCACCGCTTGCCTAACTGATGCCAAAGGAGAGTGATTTGCAGGCATCACAGCAAAAGCAGATTTGAAGAAAGGCTGTAATACCGAAGTAGGTGTAATCTTGATGGAGAGTGTGGTTCTCATTCAGAGGGCAGTACGGTGTAGAGGGTTTTTTGTGGGAGAAGTGGACCGATGGGCAATCCATACAATACATATTCATGCAAATTTCAGTATTGATTTTGAATTGGGTGACATTGGGCAGTAGCAGCCTAAAATAGCTTTTAACCAAGTTTTGGTTTGGGGGAATTATCAATATTCTCATGACCAAAACCTTTAAACTGCTTTCTTTGTACACGAGCACAGAAAATCCTGTAGAATGCCAATGCACTTCACAATGCATATTTTCAAGAATAGGTATCATGGTGACAAGTGTCATCCAAAGTCATTTATGATGAAAGAATATGGCCTTCAAAAGTAAACACTTGGCAGTGGAATTAACAGGATCTTATTTAGGCTAGATTAATGTATGCTATGCAGAACCTGACTCAGAGGAGTGGAGCCGTGGTCTCTGGAAAGCATGAAGGAAAATGTGTTGACAATTTTGCTACACAATTTGTTTTTCCTCATTTCATTTTGCATTTGCCAAGTTTCCCAGTTGCTCTCAAGTGGTTAAAATGGAAACATCTCATGCCTTATTTACAACTTTCAGGGAGCTGAAGCCCTTCAGTACTGTCAATGTGGATGTTTCTGGGCCCTTTGTAGGAATTTTCACTCAGAAATCCACTGGATCCTAGGAAAGCAGACCATAGAGAGTGGCTACTCTCCTGGCTTCACCCCCTTCTAGGCCCAATATTCCCCATGCCAACTTGCACAGACTCTACTCCATGGTATGTCTGCCTGGGGCTTTGACTGGCTAGGGGAGCATTTGGAGCATGCAGTGTGCAGTCTATTCCTTCCCTTCCATGGCCCCTTTATTTCCCCCTCAGTCAACACAATTAGAGGGGAGCATCCAACACATTTCCAACAACCTTTCCAGCTTGGAAAGGTTACTTGTTTTTTATACTCCATTACAATGCAATAGGAAATGTAACGGAGCATAGACAATATAATGGAGCAATAGATATAGAAAAAGAGTTTGAGAGAGAAATGTTTCCTGGCAGAAAAGACCTTAACCCATAAAATCATCACTGACAAAGTTTGCAGATGACCCAAAAATTGGGGGAGTGGTAAATAATGAAGGACAGAGCGATCTGGCTCACTTGGTAAAGTGGATGCAAGCAAACACGAAGCATTTTAATACAGCTAAATGTAAATGTAAGCATATAGGAACAAAGAATGTAGGCCATACTTATAGGAGGGGAAAACTATGCTGGGAAGCAGTGACTCTGAAAAAGATTTGGGGGGCATGTTGGATAATCAGCTGAACATGAGCTCCCCTATATGTACTGTGGCCAAAAGAGAGAAGTAAAATTTCTGAAAATTTTGAAGGCATGCAGAAAAAAACAGCCTTTTAAATTTTTTTCAGAAAAAAAATGGAAATTTGGCAAAAAAAATAGAAATATCTGCAGTACTTATTTGCTTATCTAAGGTAAACATTAATTACTTCTTTAAGAATGAGGAATGTGTTATGCATAATTTAGTTAGAACATAAAGTACTGCTAGGTATATTTATGAAATAAGTATACATTCTTTACTTTTGAATAACAACAAATATACCTAGTATTAGAGATGGAGCTTCATGCTCAGGTACTTCAGTGTATTTTGTTGCCTGTTGACATATCTTTAAACTAGGGGGGGAAATAATTTTTTGAAAATAGAAAGCATCAATACTTTGACTTGTAAACAAAAAGGAAGATTATATCCACAAGGCCCAGAAACAGTAAGTAAAAAGAGACTTGATTTATAATGCAGATACAGAAAACACTCATATTTCTAGAGAAAAATCTCAGAAAATGAACATCCTATATATATTCAGTGTAATGTTGTTAACACAGCACAATATTAAGGACCAGCAATGAATCTGGGTAAACATCCAAACTTTATAGTAAACACCAGGCTCTTTAGTAGAGCATTATCATTGTAAGTGTCACAACAGTAGGCAAAATTAGCCATCCTATAAACAAGTGTAGTATAACTTAAACAGTTTAGTTACTAATATAATCATGGAAATGCTAGCTTAAATTTTAACTTGTGACTTCTCTAATCAGCATCTGCGTGTGAAAGATCCACAACTTCTGATTCTGAGCTTTCACTATGTACTTAATTAAACTGATGATTTTCATGAATTGAAACAAGTTTCTCAAGTCTTTCATACGTTAGTCTGTTTCTTGATTTTTGTGTGTATATTTCCAAACATTGACCAGTTTCTTTCACATGCTGCAGAAGACGGAGGAATCTGAAGCAATTGGGAAGCAAGAGGAGCCAGTGGTTGTGTTGCCACCATGTTGTAGGAGCAACGTGCTTGGCAGATTCACAGATTGCATTGTTGGACCAAACACCTGAAGAGATTCTGTATTCTGCAACATTCGAAGGTAGTTTGCCAATATTTAGTCCTAAGCATGTTGCTTGTTTAATAGTTTAGTCAGATACTGTAAAATGCTGTCATCACTAACATTACTACCTTTAATCTAAAAGGTTTACAGCAGGTTGTATTGGCTTGCAGCAAAATTCTTCTCCCCTATAAATAAAGTCCTTCACTTTCATTACATCCTGATTTGTGAGTGCAGATGCATGTAGATTGTCAAAACCAATTGTCTTGGCCATACGTTGAGGAATGTCTGACAAAAGTGGTTTGTCCGATTCAGCTAGAGTGATTGCAGACACAATTGGCTGTTGAATCTTCAGAGAGTTCTGCAGGTGAACCAAGTACAGTGTGTCGTACACCTTTAACTACTTTAAGATGTTCAGTTAGCACTGGTTCATGAAGAACTTCTTTGTTTTTAAATAAACTTTCAAATGACATCACCACGCTTACCCATCTTGTTCTGCTAGAGAGTTTTAAAGTTATCATTTTATTCTGACAGAAGGTGTCAACCTCCCAGTCCACTGAGGAGAAGTGATGTCTCTGGGATGAGTGGCCTGCTCACTGGGACAAGTCTGGAGGACAGCAACTTCAGGGTAGCAGCTGTCCTACACCAAACGCCACTTCTAGGACAGAAGTCACCAGCGGACGGCAGGCAGCAATCCACAGAAAGGACCCTTGTACTCACTCCTATTCTCTAGTAGAGATGGCAGTGCCCTCTGCTGATTGGGGCTGTAAGAATATGCCCCAGGGGTTTACACTGATAAATATATGGTATATAGATCTTCAGAATATAGGAACTTGTAATTGGCTAATATTATAAGTTTTGAAATAATGTGACTTCGTTTGAAATACTTATTAGTTATTAGTAAGGCTCCGTGTTTGTCACAGAGGTCACAGCTTCTGTGACTTTCCATGACCTCCGTGACTTCTGCAGCAGCCAGAGCGCCTGGCCCAGGGGTCACCTGATCACCTCGGGCAGCCCCTGGGCCAGGCACATCAGTCGTGGCTAGGGCAGTCACGGCCCCCACTCATTCCCCAGCAGCAGGAGTTTGGGGGCGGGGCTCAGGGCTGTGGTTGGGGCTCAGGGCAGTGCTTACCTGGGGGGGGGCTTCCCGGAAGGGCGACAGGAACTCCCCTCCCTCAGCTCCTAACTCCACGTGCTGCCTCTGCCTGCAGGCACCGCCCCTGCAGCTCCCATTGGCTGCGGTTCCCAGCCAACGGGAGCTGCAGAACTGGGGCTTGGGGTGGAGCGGAGGCAGCACGTGGAGCTAGGAGCTGGGGTCCCCACTTCCCAGGAGCCAGATAAGGAGCCTGCCCCAGCCTCCCCCCAATCCCCCCCAGCACCCATGCCCCCCCCCCCCCCCGCGCCCCCCCCAGGCCGCGACCGCCTCCCCAGAACCCGTGGCTCACACACCCCAGGCCACGTTCCCTGGGCCGCGCCCCCCAGGCCATCCCCCCCAGCACCTGTGGCGCCCCCAGGGCCGCCCTCCCGAGCCGCGCCCTCCCCCACCAGTTTTAGTCAGGGGTATATAGTAAAAGTTATGAACAGGTCATGGGCCGTGAATTTTTGTTACCTGTCCATGACTTTTACTAAAAATACCTCTGACTAAAACGTAGTCTTAATTATTAGCATTCTGAAGGACTCGAGTGCAGCAGTAATACCACTTTTAAAAGTAACTCTAAAAATTATTTCACTGTTCATTCTGAGATAAAATTCTTAACATAAAAGTTTCTTTTAAACTTTTCCCAAAATTTCCAATTTTTCCATACCAGGCCTTGAGGGATGAGGGGGTGGGAGCGGAATGGGAAAAAAGTTTGTTTGTTTTTCTGAAATCTTACAGGTTTTTCTAGACCCACACATCTAGAGCTAATGCGATCCTGGGATGCATAAACAAGGGAATCTTGATTAAGGAGTAGAAAAGTATTTTATCTTTGTATTTGGCATGGGTGTGACCGCTGCTGGAATATTGTGTCCAGTTCTGGTGCCCACAAGCACGAAGGATGTTGATAAATTGGAGAGGGTTCCCAGAAGAGCCATGAGAAATTCATCTGCACCCAGTAACTCAAAGGTCTGTTAAGGCCTTGAAAGTACGGTCTCATTGTTTGTGCATTTTCTTTGGTGAGACACTAATGGTTTTGTGTTGCCTAGTGAATACAGCAGGTGATTAGGAGCAAGGATTCCTAGCTTCTAGTCCTGGTTCTACCATTGATTTGTTGGGTGATCACCTAAACTCTGAGAATTAGCTAGTCAGTACAATAGTACTCCATATTCACTGGAGTGTTGTGAAATGTAACAAATGCCAGTAAAGCACTTTGAGACCCTAGGATGGAAGTTGCTATCAAAATGCAAGTATTGACTTATTTTTAAACTTGGGTAGCTATAATCTCAACCCCACCCTAGTGATATTGTGACAGATTAATGCATAATGCCAGTAAAACATAAATCAATCAGTTGGCTTCAGAGGTGATATGAAGTTTAAATTGGATTTTAATAATACATTGAAACTGTTTGACATCACAATGACTCAATGAACATCTATCCTGCCTATACATTGAAAAATGTTGCCCATTCAAATGAAATGAATTTTGAAGTGTTAATGAGTCTGCAGCAAATGTGTCTTTTCTCTTACAAGATGCTTAGTAGTGCACTACTGGAAATGCCAACAATAAAAGCAGTGACTTAATTACATTATTTCTTTGTTGTGAAAGAAGCCTTAATTAACAGGCTGGTGGCTCTAGTGTGTAAATTTCCTAGCACTGGTGTTGATTGTAAAGTGCACATTTATTGAGATCCAGACTTGGAAATCCTTTGATGACACATCTCCTAGATGAAAATCATCAAAAGTAAAACCCATTATTTCCTCCTGAGCCTGAAAAATCCCCCCCCCCAGAGGAATTTTAAAAAAATCTGAGATTGAAAAAATAAAATTGAAATGTAGGGCTAGAAGGGACCTCAAGAAGTCATCAAGTCCAGCCCCCTGCGCTGTGACAGGACCAAGTAAACCTAGACCATCCCTGATAGGTGTTTGTCCAACTTGTTTTTAAAAGCTTCCAAGGATGCGGATTCCACAATCTCCCTTGGAAGCCTATTTCAGAGCTTCACTACCCTTATAGTTAGAAAACTTTTCCTACTATCTAATCTAAATCTCCCTTGCTGCAGATTAAGCCCATTAGTTCTTGTCCTCCCTTCAGTGAACAATTGATCACTGTCCTCTTCATAACAGCCTTTAACAGGCTGGAAGACTGTTATCAGGTCCCTCTTTAGTCTTCTTTTCTTGAGACTAAACATGCCCTTTTTTTTTAAACCTTTCCTCATAGGTCCTTTTATCATTTTTGTTGCTCTCCTCTAGGCTCTTTCCTGTTTGTCCACATCTTTCTTAAATTGTGTTGCCCAGAACTGGACACAGGATTCCAGCTGGGGCCTCACCAGTGCCGAGTAGAGATTTCATTTTTCCTTCCTAAATGAAGTACTTTGCAATTGTCTTTGTTGAATTTCAATTCAGACCAAATTCTCCAATTTGTCAAGGTCATTTTGAATTTTAAACCTGTCCTCCAAAGTGCTTGCAACCTCTCCCAGCTTGGGGTCATCTACAGATTTTATAAGCATACTTTCTACTTCATTATCCAAATCATTGATGAAAATATTGAACAGTTCCAGCTCCAGGACTGACCCCTGCAGGACCCCACTAGATATGACTGTGTTGAAAGAAAATTTGATTTTAAAATTAGAGACTAAAAGAATAGAACAGGGTTGGATAAATGTTCATAGCAAACAAGATTTGTTCTTTTTAGAATGGGTTAGTGTTGGGACAACTTGGAGAAAACTGCACTGCTGAACTCATCTGCACTTTTGATATAAGCAAGACTTGATCCCCAGGCCCCAAATTCAGCTTTTGATAGCATGACTAATTTCCCATCCCTCTCTCTGAAATCTCTGGGATTACTCATGAGAGTAAAGGCTGCTGGATCAGACCCCAAATCTTTGGAGATGCAAGGCTAGTTAGTGAATTATTAATTCAGAATGCTATCTAACCAACCACCCGATGGTTTTCAGCTTCCAAATCAGAGTCAGTTTGGATTTTGTTTTCTTCAGACAGCAAATACTGTTAAACATGGCTATCTCTTCAGCTTGGCAACATAGCTTTTATAAAAGGCTAAAATCAGAAATGCTTGTAAAAGTGCAAGAAGGCAATGTAAATGGGCCATATTTTTAAAAACAAATAACTTTGTAATAACCACTTAGATATTTGTGTGCACATACACAGATTTAGGGATGTGATGTGTTTTAGATGCCAAATTTCACTTCAGAAAAAAAAATGGAGATTATGAATGAAAAATCTGACAGCACCCCCAAAGTTATCAGTGTAACAGAAGTCTTTGGAGACTCAATCAGTTTCCAAAATCCTTTATCCCTAGACAGTTTGGGCTCAGCCCATCAAGAATGGGAAATGCATGCAATAAAATGTTCAGCGGCATGAAAGTTGGGCTCAGAGACTTACATGACATCCACATCACAAAAGTTGTTCCTTCTTCCCATTTGTTCTTCCTTCCCTTCTTGATAAGCAGCCACTCTTAGTTCTCAACCCACAAGCTGTAATGAAGCTTGAAAATTATATTAAAATAAAATAAATAATTTAAAGTAATAAGCAATTAGGTCAACAGGAATATTAACCACATCACTACAGCTATGGTACCAATATTCCAAATACCCTTACATTGAATGGCATGGGCTTGATCCAGTAAGCCTTAACTCACCCATTAGTCATGTGAGTTAGACCCATTGAAGTTGTTCATCTAGTCCTCATATTTGGCACATCTTCTCATTCCATTAATTTCAATGAAATTTGCATGTTAAAGCACAGTACAAGAAAACTCTGGAGGAATGGGGAAGAGATGTCCAGGATTGGTAGAGAAGGAGTTAAATCATAACAATATATATATATCATTAGTAACAACAGACTAATAGCTATCTCTGTATTGTTTATCTGGAAGCCCTAGAACTTTGGTCTGCCTCTTTCACGTGCAATTGACAGTCAATGCTGTTTATTTCTCTAGTGAAGACTGGTCCCCAGAAAGCTGAACAGCAGGGTCACTGCCACTCTTGGAGAGCTTCCAACTTTCATACCCTTTAAATGGGAGGGTTCTTCTCTACTGGGTGTAGATTCAGGTAAGCACAGACGGAATAGCCTTATTGCCACTGGGTTTCCCATGCTGATCTATTCAGAGCTGGCACAGGGATTCCCTCTGCACTGAGCAATATGCATGGGGTTTAAATGTTCTGGAGGGACTTGTGTGGGCCCTCCAAGCTGTGGTGAATTTCACCAATAGTTCAGAAATCCACAATGGGTTTCTCAGGCATTGGAGTGGGGCTCACTGTGTAAAAGGGAGGAGACCTGATGTTGATTTTGTGTGTGGATGTAGACCTGGAATTACTCTGGTCAAGCTAGTGGAGTTAGATTAGTTTTAGGAGACGAATCTGACCCATCAAGTGCTCTGAAATCTACAAAGGCACTATGCAATGTATATTATATTAACTCTGTGCTATGGGGAAAAATCTCTTTATAAATAGACATTGTTGCCTGCTTTGACTTAAGCAGTAGGCCAATATTCAGGGTCCTGTGGGTTGTATTCATCAGGAGGAGAAACTGATGATAGTCAAGTATTCCTTTGATGAAATCCTGTTTATTTAGACAGAATACTGTCTGTTTGTACTGTGACAAAGTCAGGCCGGATGGCTGCAAGAGGGTGGTCCTATCCGGGAAGTGGGCAGGCTGAAGCCCGCCCACTGCTAAAAGACCTCACCCAGACTCAGGGTATGTCTGCACTACGGGATTACTCTGAATTTACAGAATTCGATTTTTGGCAACCGATTGTATAAAGTCGAGTGTATGCGGCCACACTAAGCACATTAATTCGGCGGTGTGCATCCATGTACCGAGGCTAGCGTCAACTTCCTGAGCGTTGCACTGTGGGTAGCTATCCCATAGTTCCTGCAGTTTCCTCCGCCCATTGGAATTCTGGGTTGAGATCCCAATGCCTGATGGGGCAAAAAACATTGTCGCCAGTGGTTCTGGGTACATCCTCCCCCTCCCTCCGGGAAACCAATGGCAGACAACCGTTTTGTGCCTTTTTTCCTGGGTGAACAGTGCAGACGCCATACCATGGCAAGCATGGAGCCCGCTCAGCTCAAGACAGCAGTCATGAACATTGTAAATACCTTGCGCGTTATCGTGCAGTTTATGCTGAACCAGGACCTGAAAAACCAGGTGAGGAGGAGTTGGCTACGGCAGTGTGGTGATGAGAGTGATGAGGACATGGACACAAAGTTCTCTCAAACCGCGGGCCCCGGCGCTTTGGAGATCATGCTGTTAATGGGGCAGGTTATAGCCGTGGAACGCCGATTCTGGGCCCAGGAAACAAGCACAGACTGGTGGGAGCGCATAGTGTTGCAGGTGTGGGACGATTCCCAGTGGCTGCGAAACTTTCGCATGCGTAAGGGCACTTTCATGGAACTTTGTGACTTGCTTTCCCCTGCCCTGAAGCGCCAGAATACCAAGATGAGAGCAGCCTTCACAGTTGAGAAGCGAGTGGCGATAGCCCTGTGGAAGCTTGCAACGCCAGACAGCTACCGGTCAGTCGGGAATCAATTTGGAGTGGGCAAATCTACTGTGAGAGCTGCTGTGATGCAAGTAGCCAAAGCAATCACTGAGCTGCTGCTACCAAAGGTAGTGACTCTGGGAAATGTGCAGGTCATAGTGGATGGCTTTGCTGCAATGGGATTCCCTAACTGTGGTGGGGCGATAGATGGAACCCATATCCCTATCTTGGCACCGGAGCACCAGGGCAGCCAGTACATAAACCGCAAGGGGTACTTTTCAATGGTGCTGCAAGCACTGGTGGATCACAAGGGACGTTTCACCAACATCAATGTGGGTTGGCCGGGAAGCGTTCATGACGCTCGCGTCTTCAGGAACACTAATCTGTTTAAACGACTGCAGCAAGGGATTTACTTCCCAGACCAGAAAATAACCTTTGGGGATGTTGAAATGCCTATAAGTATCCTTGGGGACCCAGCTACCCCTTAATGCCATGGCTCATGAAGCCATACACAGGCAGCCTGGACAGTAGTCAGGAGCTGTTCAACTACAGGCTGAGCAAGTGCAGAATGGTGGTAGAATGTGCATTTGGACGTTTAAAGGGTCGCTGGCACACATTACTGACTCAGACCTCAGCCAAACCAATATTCCCATTGTTATTGCTGTTGCTGTGTGCTCCACAAGCTCTGTGAGAGTAAGGGGGAGATGTTTATGGCAGGGTGGGAGGCTGAGGCAAATCGCCTGGCCGCTGACTACGTGCAGCCAGACACCAGGGCGATTAGAAGAGCACACCAGGAAGCGCTGCGCATCAGAGAAGCTTTGAAAACCAGTTCCATGACTGGCCAGGCTACGGTGTGAAAGTTCTGTTTGTTTCTCCTTGATGAAAACTGGCCCCCTTGATTGACTCATTCCCTGTAAGCAAACCACCCTCCCCCCTTCGATCACAGCTTGCTTTCAAAGGAAATAAAGTCACTATCATTTAAAAATCATGTATTCTTTATTAATTGATTATAAACATAGGGAGAGAACTGACAAGGTAGCCCGGGTGGGGTTTGGGAGGAGGATAGGAGGGAAGGAAAAGGTCACTTCAAAAGTTCAAAATAATGACAGCCTTTTGCTTGGGCTGTCCACTGGGGTGGAGTGGGCGGGTGCACGGAGCCTCCCCCCCCGCATCCTGCCTCCTCTGATCTTCCTGCCGCCACCTCTGATCTTCCTGCCACCACCTCTCATCTCAAGCGTCCCTCCTCTCTTCACGTTGGTCCCTCCTGTCCTCACGTTGGTCCCTCCTGTCCTCACGTTCACTGGCATCTTTCCTGTACTTTGATACCATGTCCTTCCACTCATTCAGATGAGCTCTTTCATCGCGGGTCGATTGCATGATTTCCGAGAACATTTTGTCTCGCGTGTGTTTTTTTCGCCACCTTATCTGAGATAGCCTTCGGGATGGAGGAGGGAGGCTTGAAAAATTTGCAGCTGTGGGAAGGAGGGAAAAAAGGGAGAGAAGTATTTAAAAATATACATTTTACAGAACAATGCTTATACTCTTTCACGGTGAACAACACTATTCACATTACATAGCACATGTGATTTCGGTACAAGGTCGCATTTTGCATCTTATATTGAGTGCCTGTGGCTTTGGTGTTAGAGATCACAGATGCAGGGCCGGGTAACAGAATTCGGCTTGCATGCAGCCATGGTAAGCCATTGTCTTTCGGCTTCTGCAACCTTCATTAAAGCAGCGCCCTCCTTTCCCATACCAAGCAAAGCCCGTTGAGTGCTGCGGTTTTCCTGTTAACGTGCAGCAGCAGAAACCAAACTAAACCCCCCCACCACCCATCCAATTCTCTGGGATGATCGCTTTACCCCTCCCCCCATCGCGTGGCTGGTATCAGGGAAGATCCCTGCAGAAACCAAACTAACCTCCCCCAATCCAATTCTGTGGGATGATCGCTTTACCTCTCCCCCCACCACGTGACTGATATCAGGGAAGATCCCTGCTAGCCAAACGCGAAAAGCTCAGCGTCAATGCCCTCCACCCACCGCTTGGCTAACTGCAGGGAAGGATTTCTTTTCAGCCACAGGCAAACAGCCACCTCTGTCCCCTTAATTAAATTCCCGTATTTCAACTAGGTTACCATGAACGATATACTCTCCTGAGGATAACACGGCGAGATAAAGAACGGATGTTGCTTGAATGCCAGCAAACACCGGGACCATATGCTGCCAGGCTTTATCATGCAATGATACCAGATTCCTTACTACTAGCATGGCGTGGTCAAGTGTCCTACCATGTAGGACGGAATAAGGCTGCACTGTCCAGAAACCTTCTGCAAAGGCTTTTGGAGTACCTCCAGGAGAGCTTCATGGAGATTCATAGATTCATAGATTCTAGGACTGGAAGGGACCTCGAGAGGTCATCGAGTCCAGTCCCCTGCCCGCATGGCAGGATGTCCCTGGAGGATTTCCGTTGCATCCCCAGACACGTTAACAGACTTTTCCAGTAGCTGTACTGGCCACGAATGCATCCCAAGTCCTCAGGACAAATTAATCATTAAAAAATGCTTGCTTTTAAACCATGTTTTATATTTACAAAGGTACACTCACCAGAGGTCCCTTCCATGGCCTCATTGTCTGGGATAACGCCTTGGGAGGGTTGGGAGGGTACTTCAGTCAGGCTGAGAAAAAGATCCTGGCTGTTGGGGAGAAGGGAGTGCTGTGTGCTCTCCGCAAGCTCCTCCTCCTCCTCATCTTCCCCGTCTGCAGAATCCTCAGGAATGGCTGAGATTACCCCCTCCTTGGAATCCACGGTCAGAGGTGGGGTAGTGGTGCGGCCCCCCCTAGAACTGCATGCAGCTCAGCGTAGAAGCGGCATGTCTGCGGCTGTGACCCGGACCTTCTGTTTGCTTCTTTGGTTTTCTGGTAGGTTTGTTTGAGTTCCTTAACTTTCACACGGCACTCTAGTGATTCCCTATTGTGGCCTCTCTCCATCATGCCCTTGGAGATTTTTTCAAATGTTTTGGCATTTCGTCTTTTGGAATGTAGTTCTGCTAGCACGGAATCCTCTCCCCATATAGCCATCAGATCCAGTACCTCACGTACGGTCCATGCTGGTGCTCTTTTTCGATTCTCGGACTGCATGGTTACCTGTGCTGGTGAGCTCTGCGTGGTCACTGTGCTCTCCACGCTGGGCAAACAGGAAATGAAATTCAAATGTTCGCAGGACTTTTCCTGTCTACCTGGCCAGTGCATCCAAGTTCAGATTGCTGTCCAGAGCGGTCACAATGGTGCACTGTGGGATAGCTCCCGGAGGCCAATAGCGTCGAATTGTGGCCACACTAACCCTAATTCGAAATGGCAATGTCGATTTCAGCCCTACTCCCCTTGTCGGGGAGGAGTACAGAAATCGATTTTAAGAGCCCTTTATGTCGAAGTAAATGGCTTTGTTGTGTGGACGGGTGCAGGGTTAATTCGATTTAACGCTGCTAAATTCGAACTAAACTCAGAGTGTAGACCAGGCCTCAGGGGAGGATCCACAAGGTCCGGGATCTCAATTAATTACAGGGGACAACGAAAGATATAACAGGGACAGGAGTGAGGTCACAAGGCTAAATGAAAGCAACCTGACGGGGACACTGAGCAGAGAACCCCGAACAGCGCCCACTGCTCCTCGAAGGTATCAAGGGAACTAGCGGATGCTGCCCAGAGGAACTCTGCCCAGATGCGAGAGTGGACAGCAGGTATGTTAGCCCTAGAAGGATAAAGGCCCTTTTTTCTACAAGCTGAGATGGGGCTACCTCAGGTCCAAAGGCTGGGGGAGGCTTAGGTTGGATATTAGGAAAAACTTTTTCACTAGGAGGGTGGTGAAGCACTGGAATGGGTTACCTAGGGAGGTGGTAGAATCTCCTTGCTTAGAGGTTTTTAAGGTCAGGCTTGACAAAACCCTGGCTGGGATGATTTAGTTGGGGATTGGTCCTGCTTTGAGCAGGGGGTTGGACTAGATGACCTCCTGAGGTCCCTTCCAACCCTGATATTCTATGATTCTATGATATTCTATGATTCTATGATTCAATTAAGGGCTGCCTGAGACCTTTTAAAACCTGTCCTCTGGTGAGAGGGGGGGAGTGACAAGTTGCTGCAAGGTTAATTGCATCAGGGAGATAGGCTTCTCAAAGGTTAGAGGCTGCTCTCCTCCCAACAGGGGGAAACAATCAAAGCTAAGTGCACGCTTAGGGGAAAGACTGACACCCTGGGGCCAACAGCAGGACAACACCACTCCAGCAAGGGGGCAAGGAAAGGTATCCCCCTTTGTTTTTGTGTTTGTAAATTTGTTTCTCTTTGTTTGGTGGAGGAGCACTCTTTAAGCCTGCTCTGAGGCCTACCTTGAAAATACTGACAAGTAAACACAGAGAGGGAAGACAAAGACTGTCCAGACTGGAGCTGGTTTACTCCAGGCCTGCCACCACCAGAGGGGGAAGTGCTAAGTCTGGCAAAACGGAGGAGGTGCTTTGCCACAGTACATAAAGTCACTTCCCTGAATGCAGTAAGAATCCAACAGGAGGCAGTTTCCTTGTTCAATATTCCAAGCCTCTTTTTCCAGCCAGCATAGGTACTGACTTCCTCTACCCGGGGAGAGGGATGTGTGCTCAACCCCCTCTCCCCCCCGCCCCAGGCCCACCCCCACTCCACGCCTTCCTCCAATCCCCCACCCCAACCTTGCCTCTTCCCGCCCCTGATCCATGCCCAGCCCCATGCCCACTCCACTCCTGCCCCCCAAGTCCCCACCCCACCTCTTCCTGCCCCCACCCCATCTTTTCCCACCCCCTCCCTTGAGCACACCCCATCCCCGCTCCTCCCCCTCCCTCCCAGCACCTCCTGCATGCCACGGAATAGCTGTTCTGCGATGTGCAGGAGGTGCTGGGAGGGAGGGGGGATCAGTGGGGTCGCCAGCAGACTGGAGGCACTGGGGGAGGAGGGGAGCTTGGCTGCTGGTGGGTGCTAGGCACCGACTAATTTTTTTCCTTGGGTGCTCCAGGGCTGGAGCACCCATGGAGTCAGCGCCTATGCCAGCCAGCGCTCTACCCAAAAAGCCCTCTCTCTTAGCTTTCTCTCAGGTCATGCTACAAGTGTTTCTCTGGTTGTCCTTAGCTTTCTGCTGCCTTGTCTGTCAGCTTCCACACCATCCACCTCCTGCAAAATAATACCCAGTGAAACTCCTCTGCCCACATAACTCAGTTTCTGACCGGTCTTGCATGTGGCCTGTGTTTTAGGTGATGGTTCCTGTTGTTTCAGCCATCTTAAGCTCTTTATATTTTACAGAGTAACTGCTTCTTACCTTTGATCTAAATGAAGGGCAGCTGTTTCACTCTCCCCCACCAGCATAACAATATAGCATATGAATGCAGCTAGGGAAAAAAGTGTCATTGTGTTTAAACAGAAGCCAAGCAAACAAGGAAGCCAAGCGTTAAGTGAAACAAAGTGCAACTGGTCCAGCAGTGGGTATTAGTACCTACATTGTTTTGAGCTGCTAATGTTTATATTGTTGGCCATAATGATCAGAAGAAAATATGAATAATAAAATCTTTCACTTCTTAACTGAGCCTGTACTGAAACCACCAAGACAGAAATCTTTATTTTTTTGGCTATTTCATATGGGGGAGGAATAGCTCAGTGGTTTGAGCATTGGCTTGCTAAACCCAGGGTTATGAGCTCAATCCTTGAGGGGGCCATTTAGGGATCTGGGGCAAGAATCTGTCTGGGGGTTGGTCCTGCTTTGAGCAGGGGGTTAGACTAGATGACCTCCTGAGGTCCCTTCCAACCCTGGTATTCTATGATTCTTTTTTCCCTAAGAGTGCAAAACCTACTGGGCATTCTACAGCTACAAACTACAATGACAGGAATCCTGCCAGACACCAGCCCACAGTGCCTGCTGGGTTTCCTTGCTCAGAATCTACATTCAAACTGCAGCTGATCTTAAATCCAAGCTCAATAAGACAAGGAGAGAGAGACAGAGAGAGTATTAAAGCTAGTCATTGGCTTTAGTGATATGAAACATTATGCCACTGGAAAAACCAATGAGGGAAACTATCTTTAGTGAAGTTTAGTAGGATAAATTGCTTCTGCTAGTGTAAAATCACCACAATTCATGAAAAAAGTGATTGAAATTATTCAGCAATTTGGCCTTCTGTTCCTTTTGTGGGAAGGGGATTAAGAGGGAACATATTATATTTATTAATTACATTAGAAATATTCCACCTCATAGATTTTTTTGGGTCAAATCAGCAGTAGGTTCTATTTAAGTATTTATATTATGGTAATGCATAAGGGGGGAATTTAGCACGCGGGCTCAAGTGTGCTAAGCACTATAAAAATTAATAAAAGACACTGGTTTTGCCCCAAGGAGCTGACAATCTAATTTAAGACAATGCAAGACGTGAATATGACCAAAACTGTAGGCTTAGGGAGGAGAAAGGTAACAGTAATTAATATTCCGTAGTTAATGTATACTAGCCAATGGAACTGTGTTACTTAAAAGTTCTTTTAAATGCCTGTAATCTTCTTGCAATATCACTATGATAGGAGCAGATGGGTTGGGGATACTGAGCCTTTCACCTCTTGGCTACTGATTTTCATTCAGCCCAGGTTTGTAATGACTAAAAGTCACTATAATTTGATGACGCTTCAGTATCTGTGAAATCATAGAATCATAGACTTTAAGGTCAGAAGGGACCATTATGAGCATCTTGTCTGACCTCCTGCACAATGCAGACTACAGAATCTCATCCACCCATTCCTGTATCAAACCTGTGTCTCAGCCATTGACGTCCTCAAATCATGGTTTAAAGACTTCAAGGTGCAGAGAATCTTCCAGCAAGTGACCAGGTAATAGTTTGGGAGATCAGGCATTCACTTTGCCAAAGCCACCCTCAATATTGGCTGTTGATGGCAGTCTTGCTTATGTGACGGGGCAAGGCCAGATGGCTATAGGAAAGTAGTGGGAGACAGATATATTAGCCCCAGGCTAAACAAATCCCTGTTACCAGGGTAAGCAAATGGCAGTTGCTCCAGGTCAATTAAGACACCTGGGGCCAATTAAGATCCTTCCAGAAAGCAGTGAAGATAGCTAGGTTGATTGGGACACCTGATGCTAATCAGGGGCTGTCTGAAACTAGTTAAAAGCCTCCCGGTTAGTCAGGTGGGGGCGCGTGTCAGGAGCGGTATGAGGAAGCTGTGCTGCTGGAGAAACTAGGCAGCACAAACCCTATCCAGCACAGGGGAGGAGGCCCTGAGGTAAGGGTGAAGTAAATGGTGAGGAAGTGGGCCGGGGGAGGTGCTGCTGTGGGGAAGTGGCCCAGAGAATTGTACCTGTCCTGTTTCAAAGTCATCTACCAAGGGTTGCTGCTATTAGGGTCCCTGGGCTGGAACCCAGAGTAGAGAGTGGGCCGGGTTCCCTCCTTTCCTCTCCCCCCCCTCCCCAATTAATCACAGAGACTGTGAACCAACAGAGACTGTGCGAGGGAGGGTTGTTTCTTCCCACCTCCCTTGCTGGCTTATGATGAAAATGGCTCAGTAGGCTGTGACCCTTGCCCCTAGGGAAAGAAGGACTATGTGGAAGGTCACAGTGAGTCTCTGAGGCCAGCATAATCTGCCTGGAAGCGCGGGACCCACTGAGACAAGGTCGGAGCTTTGCCATCCTATGTAAACCAAGGATTTAATGGGGCTTGGAAACTAATTTACCTCCTCATTCTAGAGGTGGTCACTCCCGAACAGGTTTGAGGCATACGGGGAAGGCTGTGTGAGGAAGCGTGCAGTACTGCTGCTTGCACTGCCTCTGTCTTACGGCTCAGCAGAGGCCTTCAGGCTCCAGGCTGTCAGTCTAGCATTTTTCCTGAACACTAAATTAACTTTAATTTAAAATAAAATAATTTAAAATCTCAGAGCCATCCTTTGGGTTCCTTCCAGATCTGCATGGTTTGAGATACCAGGACTTGGATGGGTGAACAACAGTGCACTTTGGCTCAGCAGTGTGGGGGAAATGATGACACAACTCTAATAGGGCAAGAGTTCAACTGATAAGCAGTTAATAAACAACTTCCTTCTCGATGAAAGGACTAACAAACTGCTGCTGCCACCACCCTCTCCTACCAGGCTGTTTTGCTACTGTTCTGACTTGTGGGATCCGCCCTGTCACGGTCAGCCCAGTTTGTTCTTGGATAGTGAGCATCCTCCCTATATCATCTCACAAAGTTCTTGATGCTTTATAGTGATCTGGTGATGATGAAGACCAGAGTATCAGGGATATTAAAATATTTCTTTCCCCAAGTTCTCACAACTCTCTTCTCCAGGAAGAAATAGGAATATTTTCTTCTTTTCAGACACTCTTGTTTTCGTGAGTCACCTGACTAGTGAGATTAAACATGATAAAAATATGACCTTAGGGTATGTCTACACTACAGGATTAATCCGAATTTAGATAATTCGAATTTGGGAAACAGGTTGTATAAATTCGATTGTGCACGGCCACACTAAGCACCTTAATTCGGTTTTTAACCACATTAATTCGGTGGTGTGCGGCCACACTACCCCATTAACTTAAACACAGTAATTCGGTGGTGTGCGGCCACACTAACCCTAATTCGAATTAACAAAATCGATTTAGGCTCTACTCCGTTCGTCGAGGTGGAGTACAGAAATCGATTTAAAGGGCCCTTTAATTCGAATTAACTGGCTCTGTAGTGTGGACGGGTGAAGGGTTAATTCGGATTAACGCTGCTAAATCCGAATTAATCCCGTAGTGTAGACCAGGCCTTAGTCAGCATCACAGATCCTGTCTTCAGAGCATGAAGCCTTGGGTAGCTTGATCGTTTAAGACACATTGGCTTTTACTGCTGTCACTGGTATGTGCAATTGTATTTTACTTCTATTGTCTCTTTTTTGTTTGATAAACAAATCACTAAAACGATGCCTATTAAAATGTAAAACTAAGTAAGTGAGTGTTCTAATTATTGAGAAAAAAAATCTAGCTTTCATGCAATGTCACAGTTGATATTAAGCATGGTGAGCCCATTCAAACGCTCTTGTCCCATAGTTGAACGGTGATAGTTCTTTACCTGCTTTAACACATTGAAGGTGCGTTCACCTGAAGCCACTGATGCAGGCAAACTGACAAAAATACGCAATGCAATTGTGATATTAGGAAAAACCCCAGAGAGTCCAAGTTCAAGTATTTCTTGAAGCAATTCCTTTGGCTTGCAATACAATTTAAAGTTCGTGGAATATATTCATTTCAGGAAGATGATCTCGTCACTGAGATCTTTTGAGATTTCTTTGTTGTACTGTTGCTGAAATTGTTCAGCTGCAGAAAGTAGATCTTCATTACTCAGTCTGTTGAACTGCCAAAGAAACCCCAAAAGGGTACAAATTAGTCACAGTGATTCAAATCGATGTGTAAGACCTGATTGAATAGAGTCAATGATGACAAGGAAGGCATTAACCCTATAATGCTGCTTGGCATCGGATTCAGTAGGTAAGTTGTGATTGGTGGAGAACTCAGATGAAATGCCAATATTCTGTGCTACTAATTTGGACTCAGTCAGGATCGCATCCCATTTTTCACGAATCTGTTGAATGTCATTGATAAGACTTTCAGTGTTATCCCTCTCAACATCAAGTGTAGCATTGCATGCTTCAGTTATCAGATTAGTTTAGTGAATCATTGTAAGTAGTTTCATCCACAAAGATGACATCAGAATGCATTCAAATTTGGACATGTGCTTCTGAATAGACTGAAGTTCAGTTCGAGACTATGCAGTGAGATTGAGAGATTCAAGCTCATTTAAAGCCTTTCTCACTGAATTCAAATGCTGTGTAACTGGTTGAACACCATCAATCTGAGCAGACCATCTAGTTTTGGACATCCCATGCAGTGAAATAGGAAGATATTGCTTCAGAATTTCCCACCTTTGTGGACTGCTACTGAAGAGATTGTACATTTGCTGAACAGTTCCAAAGTAAGTAATTGCCGCCTCCTTGCATGATTCAGCACAGTCAACACCTAGAAGGTATAGTGTGTGGTTTCCACAGCTGGAGAAAATACAGTTTGAATTATGCTCAAGCAGAACTGCTTGTACACCTTTGTACTTCCCAGCCATATTAGATCCATTGTCATAGGCTTGACCAATGCAGACTTGAAAATCTAACTTAAAACCTTCTAGAATTGCTAGTATTCGAGAAGCAATTTCTTTTCCAGTTTTTCTCGTGAAATTATCAAACAAAATAAACTTTTATTCAATTGAAAATATTGAGCTGTCTACAATCTTAATATATCAAATACCCATAGTACTCTGTTCCTTGTGAGAACAATCTGGAGTGGCATCAACAATGATTGAAAAATACTTGGCATTTTGAATCTCATCAAGAATTGTTGTTTGTATGAATGACCCACATAGTTCAATAAACTCATTTTGTTCTATGCGTGTGGAGAGATAATGGACTAGCATGCGCTTTTGACTCTCTTGCGATTCTCAAACACATTTAACATGCTCTGATAAAAGTGGGTCATATTTGCTGAGGAGCTCAACTATGTCTAGAAAGTTTCCATTTGCACGATCACCAATACGTTGACTGGAACCAAAGAAAGCCAATCCCCGCTCAGAAGGAAAAAGGATGACATTCAGGATGCACACAAGAATTTTTTTCCAGTTATTAATTTGTGTAGAGAGTTCAGTCAAGAGTAAATTCTCAACTGAACTTTCAGCTGATGCTGCCCTACTGGCTGATTTCCATGCAACATAGTTTTCTTTGTGTGACGAACTCTCATGTGATGGTATTAGGACTTTCAACTTCCTCCAACCTCTGTAGATGCTCCATCCTGATTGATCAGAGAGAACTGATGCATTTGCAGCACTTTTGTTCAAAATGAAGTAGGGTGCACAATACAGAGATTTTTTCCAGCATAACCAGTCTCTTATGCAGGTCTCTCCATTTGGAAGAGATTTTGTCAGCAGGCGAGTAGGGAAAACATGATTATCAGCATCTCATGGAATGTTACTTGGAATTTCAAAACAAGTAATTTGAAGAAAAGATTGCATTTGGGCAGCATTGCTCTTGTCAATAATTCCAATGTCAGTCACAGTCAGGGCCGGCTCTAACTTTTTTGCCGCCCCAAGCAGCAAAAAAAAGCGCCGCCCCGCCATAACACCTCCCCCCCCCCC